>NC_136628.1:19337193-19699492 GCF_933228915.1 Telmatherina bonti | reverse complement strand
CTCTCTCTCTCTCTCTCTATGTATATATATATATATATATATATATATATATATATATATATATATATATATATATATATATATATATACATATATATATATATATATATATACATATATATATATATATATATATATATATATATATATATATATATATATATATACATACATATATATATATATATATATATATATATATATATATATATATATATATATATATATATATATATATATATATATATATATATATATATACATACATATATATCCAATGGGAAAGTGTGTCCAATGTATCTGTATATATATATTGCACATTTAAAAATAAAAATAAAAGTTAAATAATTTTCTATTTAACCCATGTCTTTTAAAGCTATTTTTCCATTCTTTTAGTTTTTTTTTTTTTTTTTTTTTTCATTATATTTGTTTCAGGTTAGCACTTTTAATTTAAACTTCCAGGAGTTCAGTTACATAGTGTAGTTGGTTAAGACAGCACTTATAAAGATATCATTTTATGTTTACGTAAGGCAAGGTTGCATCTCGTCTGTATGATGCCGGGAATGGAAGGACAATTTTCTATTGCATGATGCCACTGAGACTTTCACACACGCTCAATAATGCAACAACTTAATAATTATGAGTCAAGACCTGCAAGACATGTGCAACCTTAAGAATAGTCTGGGACAAGCTACAACTGGGGTCTGATGCAAAAGCAGATGAGCCACTTGTTCATTTTATTCGTAGTATTTGGTGAGTCTTCAATTAAACAAATTCAAAGCTATTTAATTTACATTTGCAAACTATCATACTATAACGGAACCAATGAGTTTCTGTATTGTGCTGACAATTAAATTGCCATGACACATTCTTGATTCTTGGAAAAACAGTCTTTGTTTATTTTCTGAGAACAACAAAGAAAAGTTAAAAAAAAGAAAACCTTTTCAGTTCAGGACATGACAAATTTTAAGTTAGAAATGGGGAACCATGGAATATCTCACCACAACCATTAGTGCAGTATGATAATCGCATCATTTTGAATTACCCTTTAGGCTGCCATCCATCCATCCATTCGTCCATCCCTCCTTAAAAAAATGTTTACTTTAAAGAAGAAAATTCAGCAGACCATCACTTAAAGTAATGCTAAATTACCTTAGTCTTACACTTATCAGCATAATACCTAATAACACACATTATTCAGAGTAACAGTTACAGTGTATCATCCTCAAAATGTGTGCCTCCTGGCTTATTTATTTGCAAAGTCATCAATAATTTCCTCATAATATATTTATAATACTACTATTAATACTATTTAAGAAAGACATAAGATAGCTACAATATAAATAAATGTATGATTTGATACTAACATGTTTGATTGGTTATTGATGCATTTGGATTTATCTGTCTTATTTTAATGTGGTCCAATAACAAATTAATATTCAACCTTACTTGAAAAAATTTTATTCAGCACAATCTGCTTTCAATATTTCGCCGGTGTTTGCAACCATATGCTGAACAAAATACGAGAATAGTTGCTGGCTTTCTCTTGACTCGGTTTTTTTTTTAACATTTATTATTTTAGCAATATAATGATATAGTGTACAAAGTCTGAAAATAAAGCATTGTATCAAAATTGTACAAATCAAAAGTTAACAACGGAACCTGAACAAAACAGAAAGAAAGAGACCCACACAAAACACTAAAACTCACAAAAGTACATTGACTCATGAACTGGCATCATCAGGAGCTGGACGCAAACCACCAATCATGAAGTCTCAAGACAAGCGGCTCTACCACCCAAGCCAACTGCTACACTGTATGCAAAGACCTCGTAATGCTATCAAAGAAAAAAACAGCCACCGATTACTATTTCAATTTTTTATTTTTATTTAGACCAACATTTATTTTGAAGCTGATAAGGGGAGTCATAAACACACAAGACATCAACAATTCAATTCTCTTCAGAAGAGGCTGAAGAGGCAGCTTTGGGGCCCCCTGGCGACTTTGGGGCCCCTGGCATTCGCCTCATTCGCCTGTAGCAAGAAACAGCTCTGCATTCACCTCTCATAAAGAACTGTAGAAATGGCGAGGAGGTATCCAGGTTATATTAAGACTGCACAAGAGGTAAAATCTCAAATAAAAATCAACAAGTTTGGAAAGGACGTTTTGAAGATGGATTATACGGTATGTTCTGTAAAGACTGCAGATTAAAGCATAAAACTGATGTAAAAGTTTCTCTAAACAGGTCTAGGTCCAGATGCCTCTGAAATTCTCTCCACACTTTAGGAGGCTGCTTTGTTTCACTGCTCTCCATGCTTGCCAGCTTTCACTCTGCGCGAAGTGACAATCCTGGTTTGATGTCTTGTCCAACCAACTCCAATTGTCTCCTTGTCTGTTTTCTCCTCTCCTCATTATCACATGCAGTATCTTTTGATTCTTACACTGTTTCCATAGAATTTCACATTTTTGTCTGAGTTACTTATTGATTTCTCTCTGTACTCTGCACTCGCTTCTATCTTTTCCTCTTTGTTTCTGTACTGCCCACCAACTAGTTAGCTAAACCTCCCCGATTGGCCTCCCTTCATCATAAAAGATGTGCTCAAGGCCACATTCACTCTTTGGCCAGAATGCCCTGTGCACACTAAAAGCCAGTGCTTCTGCATGATAATTCTTCAGAATTACAAAGGTCTGTATTAACTAATGAGATGCTTTTTATGATACGCTGAGCAACATGTAGGTGTGCGGTTGATTTGTATGTTAATTAATACCGGCGATGAGTAATTGAAAATTCAGTGGTCATATGTGGTTGATGTCAGCAGGTATGGTAGACTGGCACTGGCATGTTGGTATGGCCTGCATACGTAATAAGTCCAAACATGGATTGCACTCCTAAGACTCTAAATGACATCAGCTGAAATGTGACATCACACAAAGTGCCACAATGGACTTCATTAGTGATGGAATTTTGCACCCAGTTTTTTCATTATATGTGGTACATAAACCAGGATTTTTAGAGCTGTTTTAATCAGTTATGTATGCCACACAGAAAGAAAACACAGCTTAGCAGGGCTGCGGCACAACAGAGAACAACTTAGTTAAACTTAATTCAATTCAATTCAATTCAACTTTATTTATATAGCATCAAATCACGGCAATGCCATCTCAAGACGCTTTACAGACAGAGGGGAAAACATAATGAAGGCCAGTTCATAACAGCCTATATAAGGAAACCAACAGATTGAGTTGAGTCCAACTCAATCTCCCATCCTGAGCAAGCACACTGGCAACAGTGGGAAGGAAAAAACTCCCTTTTAACAGGAAGGAAACCTCCAGCAGAACCCGGCTCAGGACAGGCAGCCATCTGCCTCTGCTGTGTGGGGGGAAGAGGACAGAAAGACAACAGACAACAGGAACTGCTACTCCCGGCCAGGGAGACCTGCTGAGACAGGAGACATACATGTTAATGATGCAACACTGTTATGGGGGGGGGGGGGGGGGTAAAAGAAAGAGAAAAAGAAAGAAGCTCAGTGTATCAGGAAATGTCCCTCAGCAGTCTAAACCTATAGCAGCATAACTAAGGGATGCTAACCATCCCTAGCTATAGGACTTATCAAAAAGATAAGTCTTCAGCCTAGTCTTAAAGGTGGGGAGGGTGTCTGCTTCCCTAACACTAACTGGGAGCTTATTCCATAAGAGAGGGGCCTGATAACCAAAGGCTCTGCCTCCTGCTCGGCTCTTTGAGACTCTAGGAACCACAAGTAAGCCTGCAGTCTGCAAACGAAGTACTCTACTTGGTATATAAGGAACAATGAGGTCTTTGATATATAGTGGTGCCTGGTTGTGGAGGGCTTTATATGTAAGGAGAAGGATTTTAAATTCTATTCTAGATTCAACAGGCAGCCAATGAAGAGAGGCTAAAACTGGAGAAATATGATCTCTCATGCTGGTTCTGGTCAGGACTCTGGCTGCAGAATTCTGGATCAGCTGAAGGCTTTTCAGGGCATATTTAGGACAGCCCAGTAATAGAGAGTTACAGTAATCTAGTCTCGAAGTAACAAAAGCGTGAACCAGTTTTTCTGCATCACTCCGAGACAGAATGTCCCTAATTTTGGCTATATTACGTAAATGAAAGAAGGCTGTTTTAGTAACCTGCTTAATATGTGGGCCAAAGGACAGGTCAGGGTCAAATATTACTCCAAGGTTTCTCACTGTAGCACTGGAAGCTAAAGTAATGCCATCCAGGTTCATTACAAAACCGGAAAATTTAGCTCTGAGTTTTTCAGATCCAACGAGAATTACTTCAGTCTTATCTGAGTTTAAGAGGAGAAAATTTCTAGACATCCAAGTCTTTATGTCTATGAGACAATTTTGTAGCCTATTGGGCTGATTTGTTTAATCTGGTTTAAAGGATAAGTATAGTTGAGTATCATCTGCATAACAATGAAAGTTTATTCCATGCTGTCTAATAATTTTGCCTAAAGGGAGCATATATAGCGTGAAGAGTATTGGTCCAAGTACAGAACCTTGAGGAACTCCATGACTTACTGTAGTTTGGGAGGAGGACTTGTCATTTACATGAACAAACTGAAGTCTATCAGATAAATATGATTTAAACCAGCTTAACGCTGTACCTGTAATTCCAATCACCTGTTCTAGTCTTTGTAACAGAATGTTATGATCGACTGTATCAAATGCAGCACTAAGATCAAGCAAGATAAGTACGGACACAAGTCCTACTTAGAAATGTGGATTCATTTTCACACTAAAATGATCAAAACTGTAAATGCTGACATGACAGACCGCAGTCGTATAATTCTGAGCCTGTAAGTTGTCAAAGAGAAAAGGTGCAGGATAAGGAAGGAAAAAAAAAACACTCAAAGAATTTTTATGTGATGAGAGTCAATGGAATTAGCTGGTTTCCTATATTAGCATGCAATTACTAACATTGTGTTCACATCACTGTAAATATTAACCAGTACATGTCAGTGTGAAACAAACAATAAATTAATCAATAAAAAAGACATTATGTCCAAAGACTGATTTGGAGTCATATCACATGCTATGCTACATAGTACACCTACACCAGAGTTAATTGAACAAAAAAAAAAAAAAGAAAAAAGTGGGGGCGGGACCCGGAAGAATTAAAACAGAGTTTCAGAGTTTTTGTGGTGTTTCTGTGGACCTCTCGATGTTCTACCACTACTGATCCCTCAGCCTCCCTCTGAGAACAGGATGCTTCTGCTGATGATATCTGCTCATTGGTTGGTCTTGAAATAACAGACATGTCTGCACAACATGCTTCATGGACTTCTACTCGCAGCCTTTGATGATGGATTGTACAATGACTCCCATGTTCTGCTCTGGAGGACATATTTTACCTTAAATTTACATTTTTTTTTTTTTTGCACAGCTCTGCTTAGTACCAGACATAGACTGCATAGGAGCAGCAGCACTAAACCATGATAAGTAATTTTGCATGTTAATAGCTTAAATTGTCAACTGCATTAGTGCTCGGAGTATTTCAAAGTATTGTTTTATATAATTACATTTTGTCATACTAGAGACTGTTGATTTCCCAGTGTCAACATACATCAGACACAGTGAAGGAACTTGTTGCATTTGTGATGTTGATGGGAGCAAAGGCTGCATCGAGAGAAGGTGAATCAAGTGCAACTGAAATACGTGAACAGCAGGCTTTACTCAAAACAGTATGCAATATTTTGGTCTTTTGTGGCTGCTGTCAATTGACAAATTGGTGTCTCTGGGCTCTGTTCTAAAGAACCAGTGGTGCAGAGTGCTGCACTCACGCTGTGGCAGCTGACTTTTGGATATTTCATTGCTGCAGGCATGAGGCACAATTGAAGCTCAGTTGGAAACAGGGTGTGATTATGAGAAATATATTATCAGGGTTTGGTAGAGGCTCGCGTCAGTCATCATCAATCAGTTGTGCCTTTTCCCCCTTTTATTTCTAGGGGATTGTTCTCTGCTGGCTGGAGCTCAGCCAGTCAAACAGAAAACAGCTTGGAGTGGATTTACTGCAAGAGCTTCTCTATAGAGGAAACCGGGATGCAAAATGTGGAGTATGTGGCACTTTAAATAATATTAGTTTTTATCATTTATAACTCTACTGTTACCAGAAAGTTATCTAGTAACAGATACAAGATGACATTGTGGCTGCATAGTGGCTACCACTGCAGCTAAACAGCAAAACAAGTTGCTGGTTCAACTGGTGGGGGGAAGGTTTGAACAGTGGAGTTTGCATGTTCTCACCCATGTTTGTGTGGGTTGGACTGGTGAGCTGTCCACAGTGTACCCTGCTTCTTGCCTGATGATTGCTCGGATAGGTACCAGTTTCCCCTTGACCATTAATTGGAATAAGCAGCTTAGAAAATGAATGAATGATATTGTGGACAAACAGGACCAAACGTAACTGTACTCTTTGTAATTTTATCAGGTTACTTTCACAAAAATGAACTGCAGAGGTGTTAGGAGCACGATCTATTACTTCTTGTATGTGTAAAGATTAGCTAGATGCTACAGACAGTCTCTTACGCAAAGCTTGTGTGTTTTTGTTAAACGTTTTGAGTTTCAGCCCTAAAAAACGACAAAGTTCATAAATAAGGTAAAATTATTTTAATAAAATAAATTTTTTTTAAATTAATTTTTAAAAAATTATTTTTTTCAAATTTTGGTTAAAAAGTTAGCTTTGCGTCAGATATGGACGTCAAAATTGCGTCAAAATTTCTGTGTAGATTTTCAGTTTTAATCAAAGGAAACCAGATTTTTTTTTTTTTTTTTTTTTTTTTTAATGTTTCTTCCTCAGGATGTTTTTCCTTTCATCTGAACAAATTAAACTGCTCCAGCTGAATGTTGGGGAGTTTCTGGGAGAAAAACAATCTCTAAACATACCCTCATCCATTTTCTGTACCTGCTTCCTCCAAATAGAACTCCAGTTTTCTCTCGGGCAAATCTTTCAAGTTGTACTGGATGTTGAATTTTTCCAAAAATGTTAATTGAATTTGTCATCTTCCTGTATGCATCACTTGCATGTTGTGTCACAGTGTACCCGGAATAAGTGACAGGTGGGTGGCATAATACCTGTGATACAAGGCATCCAAAATGCATTGCCTCTCATGATTGCCGCTGTCACAACTATTCATCCATCTTTCCTCACTTAAGCTCCAGTAAAGTTCAAAGTAATGTGTCAAAATATCAGTGGGCGGGAAAACAGTCTGTACGTTGAAAGAAAATATCACTTGACTGGCAAAAAGCACATAATATCTTTTCTTGATTGATGTTTTGTTCCATAATTGTTGAACATACATGAGGAATGGCCAGTGTAGATTGCTGATGATAATTTTGATTCATGTTTTGAACAATTTATAAGGTAAAACTGTACTCTGTTTTTGTTTTCCTGCAAAAATACATAAAATCAACCCAGTTTAATGTCTTGTCTATGTCTACTTATATTTTCCTCTGAGATTGAAGGTCAGGTAGATTTAGACTGATAAATGCTGAAGTGTTCACTGCAATGTTCATGCTGATGCTGATGTCTAACAAGCAAAGAGTAATCTTATCACCATCCAGATTATTTAGTATGAAAAAATGCTTCTTTTTAATGGAAAGAACATTTATTTATTTCCAGCTCACTCATTCAAAACAAATGTAGGGCTTTAGTGATATTCTGAAGGGAGGATCAAGTGGTGTGTTCACCACCACAGAAACAAGATCTCCAGTTTAATTCATATTTATTTTAGTCACATGTCATGCTATTTCATTCATTTGAAATTTAATGAAATTGCAAGAAACTTCAGCTCTATTAAGACACAAAGGATCACATACTTAGCTAACACACACACACACACACACACACACACACACACTCAACACCCATTTCCAAGACCCCTTTCTTAATTATCACACATACAATTAGTAATATGATAAGCACAGAAGAGCCTGGTAAGGAAACACTAAAATAGGAACCGTCTGCATCAGGAGTAGACCAGACCACAGCAACAAGAGCACCAACAGGGGCACTAGTCAAAAGACCAATGATGTGAAAGGTGCCCCTGCAGCTATGGCCAACATGACACCTGGTGCAGAGGACTCCCTCTGAGGAACACATAGTCTAAAATGATAAAAATGCATAAAGATAATAAACCATTCAGAGTTTTTAAAGAAAGTCCGTACTACCTAAGATATAATGGGCACAACTCTTTTGGCTTAAAATGTAAAGATTATATGTATTTATGCATTTTAGCTACATGAAATTTTAATATTAAATTGGTTTTGTGCAATTAGATAAGATGATACTGCAGCTATGTTTTGAAGCAAATGACATCATGGGGTAGCCCAGCGCTGTTATAAATGCAGGCCATTTTTTTTTCTCAAAACAGTTTGTGCAGCTCTTCGGTTTATGCTTTTGGTCCCTGCTTGGAAATAAACCAGAAAGTCATAAAAACCACACTATTCTCAAAATAGTGGCAGCGTGACAAGTGTGCAAAGTGCTGATATGAGGAAAATGTGATATATTTTTAGAGTTAAGATTAATTCTTCATGCTGCAGTCATCCCATGGCTCCTGGTTGTTCAGTCGGTCTGTGCGATGCCATCTCTGTGCACCTGTAGTGTCTTCGGGATGTGCCAGTAGATAACTGTCCTAAGCCTCTATCTTCATAACCTTGAATCTGATCACTGAGATATGACAGCGATAATTCCTCTTGTTTGGTTTGCTTATCTCAAGGATTAGATGCACCCGCTAGAAGAGCACAGAGATAACTTATTCTACTTAGCCATTACCTGGTAGGGAGAAGAAGAGAGCAGGCAGATTTCTCAGAGAAATTTCCACAAATTAGGTTTAGCCTGTCATAAAGTAATAAGTGAACTGGCGATGTTTCACAGTTATGCTACTTTGCATGCTGAAATTCAAACTCATGCATATTTAGAGTAATTTTGAAGAATCAGATGACAAATAATGATGACAGAACCCAAACTGAATGATGGCTTCCAAGTCTTAGTTTCTTCCCTCCCAAACTAAGACTGTGTCAACAATTATCAGAGCCTCATTATGTGATGACACATAGCATCCACATTAAGATGCAAATAAAAAGGAATATTAGAGAAGCAAGGCAGGTGTTTCTTCTGTTATGTTTCAGAACCTGCACCAGAATAAAACTCATGCTAACTGGGGGATGTACATGCTAATGTAGACGCAGCCTTAGCATCTTTCTGTTCCCAGTTTGATTATATGGCTTGATTCTTCAATTCTGACCTCTATTATTGGACGTTTTGTAAGATGAAACATACAGTCTTGCTCTGTGAACACACAACCACTACATGTTAGACACTCAGCTGACTGGCCAGAATGGTGGAATATATCAATACTGTTAGATTTATGAATGCTGTGCAACCAATGACAAACTACTGATAAATGATAAATTCTTGTGGATTATTTCAGAACTATTGTATCTTCTGGCCCCATAACTGGTCAATACATTTGATTCATCAAGAATTAAAATAGAAAGAACAAAAACAGGAAGTAAAAGATGCAACAAATGAATGAAAAGCAACATTAAGAGAAAAGATTTTTATTTTTATTTAAAAAACTTTTAGTTCTTTTAAAGATGTTAGTCATGAAGCAAATATGTAAACACTAATTCATGTATTTATAGTGAAGTGGCTTTCTTACAAAGGGTGAGTCAGAGATGGAGGCACAGAAGAGATTGTACTTACAGCATATACAGCATAAATCTTGCGGTTTGTAATGATTTGCTTAAGCCTTGCTGTGGAGTCAGTTAGCAGACATAGCAATGTGTCTGTCTTCTACTTCTTTTGCTCATCTCTCCATTTCCAGCTGTGAGCTAAGTGGAGATGCGGCTAATTACCCAGTTTACACCACAAACATAATTACACCCCCTATGAGAAGTTGCATGTTGAATATGCAGTATGTATTGAACTCCAGCAGGTGGGACAGAAGCTTGCTCCGTTGCGTTTGTTTTTGTTAGGAATTTCTCCCAGGTTCATCGGTTACATTTTAATAGAAGGATCTTCATTAAATTCACTGGGCTGTTTACTATTTGATTAAGGACGAAAACACCATTTAAAGGAAGTATGAATTCTTAAGAAAAGAGTTAAGGAGGTTTTTAGGCCAATACAGCAGAAAATGTTTGAGTTATACTTAGCTGTCATTTTTCATACCTAAATTATATAAAAGAATGCAGCTCATAAAGTTGTCTCCCAGAGGGACGTTTCCGTTTACAGTTTCCACCATCTGTTAATCAGTCATCCTCCCAAAACTGCTAATTAACTCAGCTCACTTTTATCGTAGCTTTAAGCCTGGTTTTTGCTCTTTTTTGTATTTTATGAAACTCACTGTAAGTGTTGTCTGTAGAGAAGTGGAAAAATATAAACCTGGAAAAAGAGCCGCCTTAGAGTGAAACTCAGAGTCACTGGCTCTTAATGTGTTTAACTGGTCCTTTGTTTTGTGGTAGCGCGCCGAAGGAATGTCTTTCAGATCACAGTGGAGAGAGTAACATTTACTTGTCCCTTTTGGGAAATTTGACTCCATGTTATTGAGCTCTTACAAACAATGTCACAGGGCTCGTGTGACAACTGGTAACATGAACATAGTGCCTGGTGTGTGAGAGTGACGAAGTAGAAGGCAGGTAAGGTATGTCACATCACAGCACGTCACCGCTCTGCACTGCTTTCTTGTTTTTATCCCACAAAGTAAAAGAAAGAAAAGAATGTTTGGCCGTCCATCCAGCTGACCCAGTATTGTCAGAAAATGAAATAAACCACCTTTGTTGAAGGACAACCTAACTTATCCAATCTGAAAGTGGCAGCTACATATAGATGATGCGTAGGGCTGCTTTTTAAGGTTAAAGCAAAGGCACCCTGAGGTGTTTTTTTTTTTTTTTTTTTTTTTTTTTTTTACATCTAATGACACTGTTCTCAGTGTGTTTACTAAGTTGCTAATCCTTTTTGGAAATCAGTCTCTATTCTCATATTTTACACTGTTCAGTGAAATTGGGCTGAACATTGCCCTGATTTTTATAGTCCTGGCACGTGATTTTGAACATTTACTTTTTAATAAGTGTTGAGACGTCATGGTTATTTCTGTGAGAGCAGTTTAGTATCTGTCAGGTTAAAAACAAATACACAACAAAAACTGTTGAGTTGAGCTAGAACCGTTATTTCTTCTTCTTCCTTAAGGATACTATAATGGCGTCATTACTGTTAATTTTGTTGTCCATCATAGCTGTTTACGTAATCTGATATCATGGCAGCCTTAAACCACTCAATGGACTTGTAATTACCTCCTTTTAATTCAAACTCAAATTATATAGGTCCATTAAAAGAACATTTTACAATTTTACAAGGTTTCATTAACACCGAGGCTTTTCTAATAATCCTTTTAAGAAAAATCTGGCCGGGAAGGTCTTACGAGCAGGAATTTATCGACTCCTCCTCACCTTGCAATGGGCATGCTTAACCCTTGCATGCATAGTGGCCCTATAGTGGACACCTGTTTACAAGTTTTTTTCTTACATGTTCATGAATGAGGATGGTGTTTTTGTAGATAAACCACTTCAGTGTATTTTAGTGAGTCATCCAATACTATTCCACTCACTGGAGAATAAATGGATATATAATATAATTGAACATAATGTAATTATATATGTATGCCTGTACAATAAATAGGAAAAGAAAATAATACAATTATATTTTATTGAAGATTTACATAATATAACTGATTACATATAATTTTATAAATATTTTATAGAATACATTAAAATAAATAATAAATTGTGATAAATTCAAAATTTCACTAATAAACAAAGAAAGTATCATTGCATATGTCTGTAGAGGCAAAGTACTGCATTTAAAAAAATGTTGCTTTTTTTTTTTTTTTTTTTTTTAATAATTCATGCATAAAAGGGTTAAAAGTCAACTTTTCAGATCAGACAGAAGAAGTTTGAAGCTTGTGATACCTACTCATCTTTCATTCTCGGGTGGTCGTTTTGCAGTCAGAGGTTCTACAGGCTTTAATAAAGTTTTTGCAGAACCTCCATCCACACTTTACAGATCCCCTTTTAGATGTCAGCTTCAGTTGTCCTGCTTTGCTAGAAATCAAGCTTTTAATCTTGTTAATATGCCTATTAAAGACATTGATTTATTTATTGTTTTATCTTACACTATTTGATTTTTAGTTTACTCTTTAAAATGCTTTTCTTCAACTATAGTCTTTGTAGCGATCTTGGCCTCCCAGGATTAAAAACATTCAACTGGATTAAACAATAGTTGTTATTTCTTTCTCTGCAGTAAGACTGATCCACACAGGACGAGTAGAGAGTGACCATTTGACCCAAGAGGAGGGGTGACACCCCGAGATTTACACCTTTACTCCCTACAGAATACAGCTGTGTCAACACGAAGGATTAAAGCACATCTAACAATTTATGGTCGCAGGTCGGGGGAAATGCTGAGAGTCGCATCTGACCAAACCCTGGTTCTTGTCAGAAATGACACTTCTAAGCCAAAAGACGAGACTCCAGGGCACCAGAACAACCCCTCCCCTGACGGAGAAGGAGACAGAAGGAATCCAAACTTCTTTCCCCAATTGAAGGAACTGATCTAACTTAGTCTAAAAGACTGTGGTTAATTGTTTTGGTTGAATCTCTTATTTTCAATTATTTTATCTTGATATGTAATGTAATTCTTTGAACTGATCACACACACACATTAATCATGAACACTGCAGTAAATAATTGTTGAGTATGTTTTCCAAGCTTCAGACTTCTCTTAAGCTACTAATATGAATTAATAAAATGTGAGTTTTCTTTTTTAGGATCACCCAATGAGGACGAGTCATGACAATTAATTAATCCACCTTTAATAAAAATTACATGTAGCCAATCTTTTCATGTGTGAAAGTAATACTATAAAATGCTTTCCTTCGCCAGCAAACGAGGAATCTGCATAACTCTGAAAGAATGTGATTTGATGTGTATTGCGGCAGACAAATCAAGGAGTTGAAAGTATCCTGTTCACATTAATGAGATGCAGAGAGAAGGAACTAGAGCTGACCTGATTGGATAAGGTTGGTCAGCTTCTGACAGAAGCAACTCATGATTGGCTGGAAGTTCGAAAGGCGGGTCGGTTTAAATTAGACTGGCAGACCAACTTCCTGAGCTTTTTTCTCCTCCTGAGTTTTCTTTACTTTTTCGTCTCCTCTTAAAGTTTCTGCTTTTCTTTTGTCCTCTGTTTAGTTCTTTAGCCTTTCGTCTTCTTTTTCTTTTTGTTATTTCATTATAAGTTTTTACCTCTCCGTTCTTCCGAACGGGAGAAAGTACAACAAGTGTTTATTTGTAACCAGTATTTTTCCCGAGATCAGTAATTAACTAGAACCGTAGCTCCAACTTTTTCCATTACGTCTTTACACGTAAAATCAGGAACTATCTATTTTTGGGACAATCTGGATCATCATCACACCGCTCTGGAACTCCGCTGAACGGATCCAGAAGGCCAGAGTAGCTGCGTAGACCTACATCTTCTGACGCTCCAAGGATCCAATTCCCCCGGAAACGCGCCGAATAGGGGACCAACCACCCGCTTCGACCCACACTCCGGATTCAGCGTTCAAAGTAGGATCTGATAGCGCTCTGACATTTGTGATGTCCCAAACCAGTACATCAAATTCTAATTAAATAATTAAATTCGAATTCTTATCCAAATTTAGAATTATTGAACACGTTCTTGTCAAAGATTTAAGTAAGATAATCATCCCGATTTATTTGCTTAATTCCAACCAGTTTCTTCCTGCTCCATCTCATTTAATTAATCTCAGCGTTCTTTATTAATGTTATAAATGAAATTCCATGTTGACAAATTCATCATACCATCTCACCAATAACATCTCTCCATCATTGCTCATTTTCACTGCTGTATGTTTACCATCATTGTAAATAAATATGTATAATCAATTCGTCCGTTATTGTCATAATTTCTGAATGCACGATTTCTGGTTCATTCGTTCTTAGGATTTACTCCTTGGAAGTGAGACTGTTTATTGAATTGAGTTTATTTCAGGTGTCTCATCCGCCTGAATTTTAAGTTAATTAAAGGTGATGAGTGGTGCTCCGAGGTAATTAATAAATTCATAATTTGTAGAGGCTATTCCGCTACATCTTAAAGTACCACAACCCTGCAGGATTTAGTTGCTTCCCTGCTTCAACAAGCTTGACTCAGATTACTGGGTTAGCCTGCACAACTTGATAATAAGTTATTGGATCCATATACTTTCGGTCAGGTTTGTTGAAGAAGGGAAACATCTATAACCTGTTGGATAGTGCTCCTCAAGGACTGGAACTGGCCAGATAGTTGAGGTCCTGCGGTCTGTTTGTTCTGTGTAGAACATTAGAGGAAGTACTATTACTTTCTTATTGGTACTTTACGGCTAATTTGCATGTACAACGAAGAAATTATGAAAAGAGAAGTTATACATGACGGGTATATTAAGTTTTTTCCTGCGTTTTTGTTCATCTCTTGTGGCTTCCTAGTGCTGTGGCTTACTCAGCATGCTTAACACCCCATAAGCCTCCAGTACAAGAACCCACCACTATATGCTAGAGAAGAATATTGCACAAGCAGGATGAAGAAGCTACTTCTTCAATATTTTATGTTTCATCTCTGTCTGCCCCTTGCTCAGTTCCTGCACTCAAGTGGTGAGGCTCTCAAAACACATAATCAGAAATACATGTGAATTGTCAAAACTTCTGAGTATGTTTGAAAAGATTTAGCTTGTTTTTGTAGTTTTGATCTAAAACTAAATAATATTTTACAATTTTACTGCATCCATGTTGCATTTAAATTCCCTTGAGGCATGAATTTAACCCAGAAAAAGACAACTTTCAAGTCATAGGTTCTTTTACAGCCTGCTCTTGTAACAAACCTCTCGGCAGGACTTCAGCTGCTAGTACTCACAAAGGCAAGAATTACATTTTTTTGCCTCCTGGCCTAATTTGCATATTAAGGCTTACTTTCCCAGCTTAATCATTCCTGTAGCCATTTATCTCCTCTCTTTACATAATATGCTGTGAAGAATGAGGACTATTTGAAATAAAGATCCATAAGATAAGGCATTGTGTACCATGTGTACCATTGATTTTAATCTTTTTAGTTTGAGCTTTGTGTAATTAAATGCAACAATGCACAAGAACCTCTGTTTAGCCTGCAAGCAAAGCACTTGGCAGAACGTGGAGAAATATCCAGCATAATAATGGTGGCGAGGCGTGTCTCAAGCAAAAGTATCTAAGATGGGGGAACCACAACTATCATTAAACTGAACGAGTTCAGCACGACTTGTATTAAAAAAAATGCACACATAGTATTTATTTATACATCACATATATGTGAAGGTAAGCATGAAATGTGTCCGAACAGCTGTTAGACTCTGATATAGCCTTTTTAGCTGCAGCACCTCATTATCACAAAAACTTTGCATTATCAATGGTGACTCACTGGGGTTCAGGCAAGCACCATAAGTCATTATATAATCACATGCCCCATGAATCCTTATGTCAAACGTTGTATTTCTATAAGCTATGCCTCAATAGGCTGCATATTCAATTTGCATGCAACACTGAGCCACACATGCTTGCTGTTAAACTGCTTCCCAGCTTTAAAATGTGTCTGCCTGCTATACTCTCCGGCCTTCCACTTTATCAGCATTTAGTTGCAAGTTGTGAATTTTTAATGTGTCTTTTAGTATGTGTTGAAGCACATCACATGCTGTGTGATGCTGTGGAGGTTATGAGCTCATTTAATGCCAAGCTAACTTTGATTTGTTCTAAAGCAAACAGCTAGGCAAAAACATGCCCATATTTACATATGATTAAATGATTATGCTTGTTATTTTTGTTCCATTAAAAAGAGGTGTTAAGGAAGTGAGTGTACTTTTGGGTTAATTTAATTTGGTCATTTACAGACAATGTTCACGTTGCAACCGTATGTGCTTTCCTAATCATCTACAAGAAAGCATCTTTCATTGTCCTCTTAAATCCAGCCATCTTTGTGATAACAACAGCTATTCTGTCTGCTCACTTTGTTGTCAGTCTCATTAGAATCACTCGCTCCTCCAGTCTTTGCCGTCTCATTTATCCCGTACCTTCTGCTAATGAGTTCAGTTTAATCAGGCATTCCATTTCACTTAGAAACTAATGAAATGCTGAGATCTTTCACAAGGAGCTTTCATTTATTTTAAGGATTATTTTTTTCACTCCGCTTTTTAAAATACAGCTCTCTTTGTCCCTGTTCAAGAGACACAGTAGATTACTTCTATGCAAAGAACTTATTCTTCCAGCTTATTTCTGAACTATAATTGGAGAGAAGGTTATCATGCTTTGGAAGAGGTGTTTGGCAGAGGAATAATAACATGTTTCATGACTGATAGTCTTGTAGTGAAGGTGTTCAGGGGAGTAGTGACTTATTGTGTTGTGTTGAGACTGCAGGAGGACATCGGTGTCAAATTGTTATGTTTGTCTCTTCAATCCTGTCTTAGAGGTTTAGAGGACAGGACAGTCATAGAACTAAGGCAAATGTTATATTTTATGTGCATTCATATGCATTTATGGGAAAGAAATCAGTGTTGTTGCTAAATAATGGGAAAATATATTACATTTTAAGGGTTTCACATGCACATAAGAACATAAGAGTCAGACATACACAACTACAGTGATTTATGGAAGAATTTATGTTTCTCTGACGCTTATCTGTCTGTCTGTTTGGGTGTTTGCAACTTTATGCAAAAACTGCTGGACAGATTTTCTTGTTTTTTTTCCAGAAAATAATCTTGGTTTAACTTAGATTCCATTCAATTTTAGGGAGTGATCCATATCACCATCTGGTTCCAGGATATTTTTAAGTGTTTTTTTCTCATTGGAAGATCAGGAAATGTTTAGTATATTTGCATGTTAAGTCCACAAAAAATGGTCCGGGTGTTTGGTCAAATAATACAGAAGAGGTTGCCAACAAGTTTTAAAAGATATCAAAGGTAAACTGGATCCAGGCAAAATGTTGGATAATATAATCCAGAACAAGAAAAATAGAGGATCTTTGGAATTTTATCACTGCAAGACAACAATTCAAGATATAAATATATAACAAACACTACAAAATAGCTAAGACACTGGATTCATTATCAATGTGTCATAGGGTGGAAATCACTGAAGGTTAAAAATGACCTCCTTGGCAGAGATCTGCACTGTCTGAGTCTTTTTGATAGTTATTTCATTATGTACTTCATGCAACACACTCAACTAGAATCAATAAGTTTCATCACAATACAAAAGTGATTTAAATCTCATATAAAACAACTACGTTTTTCACAAGCATCAACAGCTGAATGAAAATCCTCTATGAAGAAAGAAAGCAAAAGAATTGTTAGATTTTTGGAGCACCCAAGTGCTGATACTCCACTTTATATGAAGTGAGTTCCAGGTGATATGGAGAGCAGTTCAGGTGCTCACTGTCTGGGTTACAAACTCATCTTCAGGTTGAGTAGGCTGCTAGAATAACTGCAGTCATGGCTGCAGTGAAAAATTTAACACAAGGCAGTAAATGTAGAAGGTACATTTGCTGTGTAACATTGTGAGTACTTGTTTGTCTCTGTAAGCATGAATATTCATCAGACATAACATTAACACCATCTCACAGTCTAAAAGATTCACTTTCTCCCACCAAAGCTGCTCCGATCTGTTGCTGGCTGGAATGCTGAGAGTGGATCTTGTGGGATTTACAGGTTGCTGTGTGGGGTCTTTGTGGATGAGACCTGTATTGGCAGAGCCTGTAAAAGGTTTACCAGCTTTAGATCGGTCGAGTATGAAGAATAGATCAATATCTTGAGCTTGTTGTTGTTTTCTTTCAGCCATTCCTAGGAGAAGGTTTTTACATTGTGGAAAGAGGTATTCTCGTGTTGGAGAGGCAGCGGAAGTTAGAGCATGTTGGTTCCATGAGGATGGACTTTTTCCTTTAGTAAGTTTCCAAGAGTGCAAATTAGGACAAAAACATTCAACTTTTTGATCAACAGTGATCAGAAGAGCACTTTGCTCAAACTGAGTATTGCTTATGTAGTTCTCAAGTATAAACTTATTTATTTATCCACTGATCTCTAAAGGTCCTTCTACATCATTTTAATGGGTAATTATTAAAAGAAAAAAAAACAAACACTTTTTCTGTACTTGAGAGCATATACCTGGGTGTTTTAAGTGGCTGCAATCTCAAAAACTTAAGAAGGAGGATTGATTAATTTTCAAACCATGAATTTCACTAAACACAACACTGTTAAATCTCCTTTAAGACTTGACATAATTAACGTGATTTTGTCCGATTTCCTTATAAAACCTGGTAATTAACAGGTCTACCCCCCTCCACATCCACTCCATAATGATGTATGCTCTGTGCATGTGTCTTACTTGGCTGAATGGTGGAGTGTCAGGCAAAAGTAGGACGCACAGACAATGTAAGGCAGAATATGTGCAGGAACAGGACAACCTGTCTGGAACAATTCACCAGAAATAAAGTGGTTGTGTATTTTCATTTACGTTTGCAAAAACCAAATGCATACATATTTGTATGTATATATATATATATATATATATATATATATATATATATATATATATATATATATATATATATATATATATATATATATATATATGTATATATATATATATGTATATATATATATATATATATATATATATATATATATATATATATATATATATATATATATATATATATATATATATATATATATATATGTATATATACATATATATATATATATATGTATATATATATATGTATATATACATATATATATATATATATGTGTGTGTGTGTGTGTGTGTGTGTGTGAAAGTAAACATTTTCCAGCATGTGCAGTAGATTAGTTGTCATCAGTAAATAGCTGCCTGTGTGGTTCTTAGCCAGTAAGCAGGTGGATATAATACGGAATGAACATGGAGTCAGATGGATCATCTCTTCACAGTAGTACGACTCAGCTTAACTTTCTAATGGACTGTAGTTTTTATATGAAAGCAAAACTTGAGGGCTTCGGGTCAGCTTTCTGTCTTTTCTTCCAAAAGCCAAAAATGGAGGAACTGTAATTGTTGCTAAAAATGCTGATCTGGAAATACTGAAAGCCTTTTAAGGAAGATGAGGATGGTTCAAAAGCATGTTTTTGGTTGTAGTAGCAAGTTGTCTCATTAGTAGTGTTAGATAGCTGGGAATTATCTTTTTGTATTTTTGACTGAAAATTTACAAAGGATGTTTTTTTAACATAATGAAATAAAACAAACAAAAATAAACATTAGCTTATTAAAACAAGCCCAATAAATTACAGCATTTTTCATCTTAAAATAGTGATAATGGCAGTGATCAGTACGTACATCAATATCTCTTTAAAGAATACATGTTCTTTTATAGAAATACCAGTATAGTTATGATTATCTATACTGTGTTTGTATTATCTATACGTTCACAATAATTAATTGCAATGGTTATACAGTAATAATAACATTATCAAGGAAAAGAAGAACAACTCAATCTATATAATGCCCCTTAATTTCACTCTTAAAAACCCTGATGTAATAACAACAGAAGCATCTCACCTGGGCTAAGGAGAAAAGTACTCGACTATTTCTCAGATAAAAGCAACTTTTGCATTTCATTTGGAAATCAAGGTCCCAGAGTCTGGAGGAAGAGTGGAGAGGCACAGAATCCATGTTGCTTGAAGTCCAGTGTGAAGTTTCCAAAGTCAGTGAGGAATTGGGAGCCATGTCTTCTGCTGGTGTTGGTCCTCTGTGTTTTCTGAAGTGCACAGTTAACACAGCATCTACCAGGACATTTTAGAGCACTTCATGCTTCCGTCTGCTGACAAGCTTTATGTAGATGCCAACTTTTTTTTCCAGCAAGATTTGGCACCTGCCTACACTGCCAAAGGTACCAAAAGCTGCTTCAATGACCATGGTGTTACTGTGCTTGATTAACCAACAAACTCACCTGATCTGAACCACATCGAGAATCTGTGGGTATTGTCAGGAGGAAGATGAGAAACACCAGACCCAACTATGTAGATGACCTAAAGGCTCCTATCAAAGCAACCTGCAGCTTCCATTACACCTGAGCAGTGCCACACGTTGATCGTTTCTATTGCCACGCCGCATTGATGCAGCGCATCAATTCCTGCAAAAGGAGGCCCAACCAAGTATTGAGTGCATGGAAATGAACATACTTTTCAGAAACCTGACGTTTCTGTTTAAAATATCTTTTTTTTCCCTTGATCTTATGTAATATTCTGATTTTCTGACACTGCATTTTGGGTTTTCATTATCTATAAGCCACAATCATCAAAACCTTTAAGAAATAAATGTTTGAAATATTTTACTCTATGTGTAATAAATCTATAAAATACATAGGTATCACATAAAAAATATTGAACTTTTTCGTAATATTCAAATTTTCTGAGATGTAGCTGTATTGACTCTGTGGGAGTTCTGCAATCTTGCAGGAACACTGAAACTGTACTCCATGTGCATCACAGGAATGCCAAAAGGTTGAAAATGAGGATATTTGGACATTGGCTAAATCTTATAAGCAAAAGTGCTGAAAATCAAAATCAATAACAGATCCTGACATTAAATTATGCTGAAAGATACTGCCCAAATTATTTAACAGACATTGGTGGTACATACCTTCCTGGTCATGGAGGCATTTTTTAATGTGTGCATGCATCTTTATGGTTTCAACCCTTACAAAGTGTGTGTTTTGCAGAACAAATGGTTTAGCAAAGTGTGCAAGCCTGGCCAGCTGTATTTGTCTGCTGTAAACCTCCAAATCTGGCACAACCAGAGAGCTCTGTCTGAGTCACCTAACTGTGTGTGTGTGTGTGTGTGTGTGTGTGTGTGTGTGTGTGTGTGTGTGTGTGTGTGTGTGTGTGTGTGTGTGTGTGTGTGTGTGTGTGTGTAACATAAGCTTAAAGAGGTTGAAGTCTCATTGTAAATTGCAGAAAACCATATGAAAAGTGATTGCAAACTGTTTCTCTGAGCTCTCTGTGAAAATTCCAGCAACGACCACACAGGAGTCACTTAGCATGATGTGACTGAGGAGTTTAAATGGGGATGCTGTAATGTGCTGCCTGCAGTGAGGGCAAATATTACATCAGACTGACATGCTTAATCAGCAATGGCTGCTATTTTCACTTTTGTGTGGTGCACATAGAAAAAAAAGAGCTTAGAGTCAATGCAATGGCAAATCTGTCAGATTGCTAAAGGGGGGGTTCACATCTTCAGGAATCCACTAGGGTTCCATCCGCTGATAAAGACACATCACAGCGACATCGGATGACATTTCTGATAAAGACTGAAATGCAGTCAAAGGCAAAACTACAGCTCCTTTCTAAAACACTCGTTGTCTGATAAGAAAAGAAACCTTATATCTAAAAAGAAGAGTAGACATAATTAACCTAATCACTCTAGCAGGTGAAAATGACCATCAATGGACTTACACCTGTTGGCCAATCATTATATAAGCAAATAAGGAGTTCTTGCTAAAGAATTGTCAGTTAATTGTTTTTTTGTTTTTTTTTATTTGGGTTCATTTCTGATCTCAAATTTCTGTTGTCTTTAGTCTTCTGTGTTTTGATTTCTTTAGTTTTTTATTTAGACCCACACTCTTTTAGTGTTTATTTTCTTTACCTCCTGTTCAGCACACCTGGTATAATTGTTCATTCGCTCATAACTAGTGATGTTATAATTTCTGTATACCCTGTGGTTACTGTTACTCTTTGCCACATCCTCATTGTGTTCCTCCTGTTTTTGTCTTTGTAAATTTATCAGATGTCTTCTTCAATCTTTGCACTCTGATTGTCTGCCTCTTGCCTCTTTACTCTGCTTATGGGCCCACTTTCTCCAAACCTTGACACAAAATAACTGATAAAAATACTTTAAACCAACTAAACACAAGCTACTGCTTAATTTTGTGACCCTAAAACTCTGTGATTCTGACTAATTTGGATGGCACACTGACATTCATTACGTAGATTCCTGGAGCCATCATTGCCCTGCAGTGTCCTGAGGCTGAAAAACTGCACTTTGGAACTTCAAAGATCATTTTATGTCAAATGTCAACAAATGGATTGCACCACGCTGGCCATTTTGGACATGTACCGTGGCTGGTTCAGCAGAAAAACAAAACAAGACACTGAATGAAGCAAGGAAAAGAAAACAAAAAGTGACAGAACAAGAGACGACATCAGATTACTGGCTGCAGAGAACTCAGAGAAGAGACAGGACTCAAGACAGATGCCAAAGTGGAAAAAAATCTGCTACAAGGGCCATTTATTAATTTATCATCCCAACCGCTTGATCCAATGAAGGATGGCGGGGAAGCTGGAGCCTATCCCAGCTCGCCAGTCCATTGCAGGGCCACACAGAGACAAACAACCACGCTCACACTCATTCCTATGGGCAATTTAGAGTAACCAATTAACCTAACATTCATGTCTTTGAACGGTGGGAGGAGGCCGGAGTACCTGGAAAGAACCCACGCATACATGGGGAGAACTTGTAAACTTCACACACAAGGGCCAGATCTACTAAGATTCCTATTTGTGAGTAGTAATTTGTGTGTACAATCTAAAATTTTGTGCATTGAGCATATTCATTGTGGCATTTGTACTGACTGGAGGCAAATGCACTATTTTGCACCTTTGAAACACACAATCCTCAGTGTTTGCTGTTAGAAAATCAGTACTTTTTTTTTGTTCTGCATGTGCAGTGGGTTTGCACATATTTTAGTACACCCAAACCTTTAGTAGATCTGTGCCTTGGAGGAAAAATTCTGATTCCCTATGTGATCAGTTTGTGAAAGGGTGAAATTATGATTAGATGCTTATCAATCTTCAGGAAATCTGTTTAGGGAAAAATAGTATCACTTTGCATGTATCTAAAAGTATAAAATTATATTGAATGAAGCATTTAATATGCTTTTAATAATCTCTGTATGAAAGACTTGAGCACACGAGTTACTTCTGATCTTATGAATTTGTGTAAGTTTGTGACATTTCTGAGACTGGCTCCATTACCGGTTACTCAAGAGGACGTAACTTAACCAAACCAAACCAAACACACATCAATTTCTGTAATTCTGAACCCTTATTTGTTAACATGAAAAAACAAACAAACCAGGAAGTAATTCCCATCCGTGGAACTCCACAAACAAATAAATACACAACCTCAGTTACAAACACAAAGAAAGAGGTTGAAGTACAAAACACAAGCACAGAGTTATCATCCAATAAACAATCATTGTGTGTCTGGCAAAGCTTTTTATCTTTTCATAACTATCAGAATTTTATAGGGTCACTTTTCCAAAGTAATGGTACAAGCTTTCCACTGACTTGCTTTCCAGACAGCTTTAACTCAAATACAAGCATATGGAATATGATAAAAAGCACATTTTGAGCAGTCAGAGATAACAGCCTCATGGGGGTAAAAGGAGGGGCACTGCAGAGTTAAAAGGTTTTGTTCTGTTAGCCTCACTACAATCAACTTATTCCACATGTCCTCTTTTAATCTGCTAGTAAAATAAAAACACTGAGTGTAGTAGCTATGAATGGGAACAACAGAATTAGATCATTATAATCACACACATATGTTTAACAGGTGAATTTTATCAAATGTGTTAACCTGCCAATGAACTGACTTTTTTTTTTTTTTTTTTTTTTTTTTTTTTTACCAGAACAGAAATTTGATGGTAGTTTAAAAAATGAGGAGGATGGTTTTAAACAGAACTGAACTCCTGAAGTTTTTTTGTTTTGTTTTGTTTTTCATGTAAGTGATTTACATAATAAAAAAGGAGGGGGTAATTCTTGAAAACATGTATGGAAATCCACACAAATGAACAAAGAGGAAGTGATAGACCAACATGAATGTGCTGTAGTGCCCTCCTTCATGTCCACTGCTCTTAAAGCGATGAAAGTGTCAGCAGCAAAGACAGTTATCTAAGAGTTACAGAAGGAGGCAGAAAAGCAGTGGGAGAAGATACAAAGTGGTGAAGGAACAAGGGGAGAAAAAGCCAGAAGTGGAGCTAAAAGAGAAGGAGAATGCTTATGAAGTGCGATGGTGGGAGGAACGGGAGGAACAGCAGGAGGGATAAACACTTTGAATGTGAATCATAGGCATCTGGCAGGAAAGGAGAGGGAGGTGGAGACTGAGATGTGAGACATAAGGAGGGTTGACAGAGTTAGAGAGTGGGTGAGTATGACAAAAGTAGACAGAATGATGGAGGGATCGAGGAGTTGTGAAAGACTGATGAAGGGAAGAAAAAGATGGAAGTAAGGTAGTGTTGATTAGCAGAAAAAAAGAAGCAAACAGGTTAACAGAGATGAATCAGTATGTTGTCTTTATGCCTTTTTCTTTTTTTTTTTTTTTTTTAATTAAAAAAAAAGGTTTAACATTTGTTTGGAAAGAGCTTGGAGGGCTGATGGGCTTCCCTGGCATGAGTGGGTGTAAGAGAAGGTGGGATGAGAGAGGCAGGGCGTGAAAAATGACAAATCATGCCTACTTGCTGCCTTCCCACATAGTCTGCTGACAGCTTCAATGTCCAGTAAAAAAAAAAAAAAGCAACAGAAAAACTGTGAGTGACAGTTATTGTTTAATTCTTCTTTTTTTTTTTTCTTTTTTTTTTTTTGTGGAGTGGGGTGTTGGTAGATACAAGTTATCTATGGATTCTTTGCACTTCCGGGGAAAACCCATCTTCAGAAACCTGTCGTCATTGTGCGTACATGAAGAGAACTGAGCCATGAGACGACAGTTGTGTCTGAGTCACGTTGAAACTCACAGACACACAACAAGAAAGTTTTATCAAAAGGAATCCCCTGCTGATTTTGTTGCCTCCAAAAAGATTCTTGAAAGACATTGTTTGAACATGACTAGCTTAACATGTCCATTTTCATGTGATCATGTAGAAAATGCCTCTGATTATGTTTGAAGAATGTGGCCTCTAGTAGTTATGAGATGTTACACCAGCATTCATAAAGCTAACCAAGTAGCATTGTTTCCAACATTAACCACGTGATTTTATTGCCTAAACCCAACCAGCAAGTGACGAAGTTTAATTTTTATATGTTTACTTGTGACCAAGGCAACCAGCAAAGTAGGATCCATAAACTTGACTATACTCTTTTAAAATGAATATATTTATTTTTAATTGTTTGTTTTCCTCCCTTATCATGATAGTTTTGTAACACTAACCAAAATGTTTCATACTGCCATCAACAACGGTCATGTTTAAAAGGTTTCTTTTTAGCACCATCTATATATATGTAATGAGTTAGTTATCTTGGTATTTCTAATAGACAAAAAAAAAAGACTATTTTCTTGAGAGAAAAAAATACATGTATTTTTCTTGACATATGGTTTGTTTTCATTAGATTATGGAACAATGTAGAAATTGTTTTCTATAGAGATATTTGATTAATTATCATTTTAAAAAGTACAATCAAATAAAAAATTAAATTGGGTGCAAACACATGAATTGATACTGAGCGGGAAATTGTATTGGATAGTGTATTGCTGCTCTGCTACCATGTCACTGAAACTTTTAGTTGGTTGAGTAGCACAAGAAGTGAAAAACAAACCATCACCAGAACATACCAATGTGGCCGACCGAGTTGATTTTACAGCAATAAAAATAAACTGAAACACTTTTGTTATCTTCCAAAAAATGAATGTATACTTTACACGTTGGAGCCAGGGATGATTTTTAACAAGTTCTATGTTTGCCTACATCCAACACTCTGTAACCCAGAAGTCAGCCTACCAACCTACCAGAATCATTAGTTGTCATGACTATCACAGCAACTGCCCTACAGCTGGTGTCCCCAAAACATAACCATGGCAACATCTTGTCTGTAGCATCCTTTCTTGAAAGTTTACATGAATCTGACATGCGTGCCACTCTCAAAGGATATACTGACAAAGCCAATAAACACACAGCGTTCTGTGTTGAAATCAAGAACCAGCTACACACACAGAGCTGAAGGTGTGTGGGACACAGAGGGTAAAGGCAGACTCATATGTTCACAAAAAATGATGGATCAGGGAATCAGCAGCAGAAGTCAGATAAACAGGTTAAGGTTATGAAGAAGAGAGGAAGATAAGGACAAGAATGACAAGAAACTCCTTTGTTTCTCCTTTATTTTCTGCATTGTTTTCTCCCTCCTCCAGACTATTTTGCCTGCTGTTATGTGAACACTAAAAATGTGCATTCTCTCTAGCAGACACACGTACATGCACACAAAGAGCTCAGGGCACAAGCCACCTACACTTAAGTCATTGTTCTTTCTCGTTTCCATTTTCTCTTCGTGGGTTTAATTTTCCAAACACTTAAGCTTTAATTAATAAGGGAAACTGAAGGTTTTAATCGAAAGTATTCCCCAGAATATCAACCACGACTTGCTGTGGACCGCTCCTTTTCCTCCCCTCCAACGCCATAATGTCCAACTAAAGCCACACACGTCTCATGCTGCATCACTCAACCTTCATACTAGATTTATATATGTCACTGGGTACAAAAAATATAAAACAAGTTCAGTTCTTCAGATTTCACAACTGAGCTAAAATAATACATATTTTGGGACTTTTGTTTAATTAATTTTAGAATTAACAGCCACTTATATGCTTGCTGAAAAATCGCTTGTGCCACTCACAATGACTGCAGCTGTATGAAAAAGTTTCCTCATGGTCTACACATAGAAAGATTGTTACATGAAAGCATCTGTCTTCAGTCATACACTGCAAACTACAAATTGCACAGAATGATGAAATTTTTATACACCATTGGCAAAGACAGCATTGCTCACATACTGCACAAACAAATGATGCAAAGCATAGCTGAAACAACATACTCTAGCTTCACTTAGATATTTTTGTTTGTTTTGTTCATATGGTATCTATAACGTGCCATACGTTTTTGATTAAGAGAAAAGCCATGTCTGTAACGACACAGCAGATCGAAATGGAGCCTTGCAGAGTTTAAATCTGCGCTCTAGACTAAGAGGATTACAGCCGAACATCATCTGCAGTCCACCACCAGACAAAAGTCATTCTTGATTTTAAGAAGGACACGTCTCAGTATTTTGTGCCCTGAGGTTAGGCAGTCTATTGTACACAGACCTCGCTCAGTCTGAGGAGTCTCCACGATTAACAGCTGTGCCAGACCTTTTTACACTGGCTGGAGATGTAAATTTAATGGAAGCCTGATTGCTCCACTCTTATACAGTCCACTCTCTCGGTATTATCAGTGAACTTTTGTTGCCGTGTTCTCGTGTATCCGGCGAGCAATTAATGTTTTGAAACTTACACTCAGAACTAAGAGGATTAAAATGGGTCATCATCATGTGTCTCCTCCTAACTGTGATTCATAAGCATCCATAACTTCTAAACAAGTTGACTCCACTCAGCCATATGGTGCACTTGTCTTTGGCAAACTGGAGATGACCTCTCTCTTTTCTACTATTCTTAACTTGTTGTAGATGTTGTGCTAAGAGAGAAACTTGAAACCCTTTTATTTTTATTATTTTAGTTAAGAGGAGACTGATTGTAATTAACCTAATTATCACCCATAACTCGTGCAGTACAAAATCATGAAAACAGTGTGAAAGATGTATGTTTTGCTTGAATTTCAGTCAGTGATCCTTTTAGAATAATGAGCTTTTCTTAGATGTCTTATTAATCTTTGTCGGTAGGTGCAACATTTAATCACCTCTGAGTAATTACTGAGTACAGTTAAAAGGTCATTTTTATGCAAACTTATAATGGATTTTGGCTGAGGTAATTTTTTTTTTTTTTTTTTTTTTTTTTTTTGTGTCTAATGTTTTCTTTTACCTCTGCAGTTTAGAGTTGAATGACAAATTCTTATTATAATACCAACTTATCAGATGACTTCTTTATGTGTTATTTTTACTTTATGGAGTTGTTACACTTAAATTCTTTGCAGAATTTTTTCACTGATAACTTGAAGTGATGGTTGGTGTCTCATATCCTTCCCTTCTGGACATTTACAGCACCAGGCCCACCTGCAACACCACACACCATTATAAGAGACCCAAGCAACTGTTTGCACAGGCTGTTCATCCTCCTGCCTTCTGGGAGAAGGAGAAGGTGCTGAAACCTCCAGGGCTGCTCTACCAGACTTGTAAGAGCTTCACCCCCAAGCTGTCAGAAACCTGACCTCTGTCTCCTCTCCGCCCACTGGACTCTGAACCCACTACTTGCACTTTAAAGAACTCTGATGCTACAGTTGCTACACAGTCAATGGGTCTTTTCTGCACTATACAATCTGTGTGTGTGTGTGTGTGTGTGTGTGTGTGTGTGTGTGTGTGTGTGTGTGTGTGTGTGTGTGTGTGTTGTAATGTATATCTTTATATAAATTTATTGTTATTACATATTATTCATATTATTTTTATATTATATTTTGTATTTTTGCGCTGTGGGCTGGAGACAAATGGCACTTTTGATTTCTGTGTGTACTGACATACTTCAGAAATCAACAATAAAAGCTTGAACTGAACTGAATTGATTGTTTAAAAGTACTGTCTATTTGTGGATTTGCAAAGCTTAAAATTGATGTCACTGTCAAGGCATCTGATGGGAAGTGATGATTCAAACTATTGGCTCTCAGATAATATTTTTAACCTCACCGGGCAGCTGCACCAAAGAATGGACAGCTGGCATTTACCTGGTGAACATGTAGTGAATTTGGCAGCGTCATTGGGAGATAAAGGGACCAAAAAACAATGCTTGAAGGAGAATGACTATTGGACACTCACCAGGCTGTAACTCCAATTTTATCACAGTGTTGCTCCATTATAAATAAACAACAGCTGTTATCAAGTTCAGCTATTTTCCTTTGCTTGTGGCTTATTTCTAATATTGCTATGAGGTTTAATCAATTACAGAAATACATATTATGACACTTGCACCTTTACTAACAAGAAAAAAAAGACTGTATTTACAATATCTCTCAGATTTATTTAATGCAGGGATGGGTCAAATCATGTTGCAAGCTGGGATGAGTGCCATCTTCTACGGCATATATGCACAAGTCCAGTTCTCCAGAGTTACTATCTTTGACACCTTCTCCAACATACCTGGAGTCAATGAATATCTCCTTACCTGGTCTCCACAGATGTGAATCACATGAATGGAAATAAACAAAGGAAAAAAAGACTGGCGAGCTGTCCAGGGTGTACCTCGCCTTTCACCCAAAGACAGCTGGGATAGACCCCAGCGTCCCCCGTGACCCTTCAGCAGACTAAGTGGTAAGGATGATGAATAGATGAATGTACTTTTTAATAACTTAATAGTTTCCAAACTTTAACAAACATGCTTCAGTTTATTGATGCTAACTGTTGAATGTCCACTTCGTTGCTGTTATGATTTTGTGGAGTAAAAAGTCCCAAATAGGACAACTTTTTGTGGGACACTTAGGGGTTTAACCTTGCAGTCATGTGCTGTGCAGTGGTAAGTAATCAGTAGAGCAAAAATCCCTCCCTAGGGATCTGTCTGTTTGTAAACATCCTTATTACTTCATGATGTTGGTGGCTCTTTTGTTTTCGCTTGAAGTGATGTTCTTACAAATATATTCTTAATTAGATATAATAAATAACTGTAAAGTTGGGAATCTGATTCCTGTTCTCATGTGTCAAATTTTTATCAGACAATGCACTAAATGATGAAAGCAGTGATTTACCTCAACGTTGGAAATGAAAGCTGGGTTGCAAAATGCTTTGGATTGATAGATGACACATATTTAGTCCATTTATACATGAATGTGACGGTATATTTCCTCACAGAAATACTAATTCTGGCTCAGACTGACATACGACTATTCAGAATAAGCATTTTTACTAGGGGTGGGAAATCAAATCGTAGTTGAATGTCGGGATTTTTTGCTTCACAATTTTCAAATATATATATTTTTCTTTTGTTAAGAAATCCTTTTATTTTTTCAAATAAATACAAATAATCTATTCTAAAATTTTGTCATTTTTATTGTTTTAATTGATCTTTTTACTTGTCTTCTTGGGCATTACAGTAGCAGAATGAGGGTCTGGCTACTATGGTGTTTTTTCCTCACTGAAATCAAGAAATATGATTTGTAAAAAAGAATCGGGATGAAAGTGTAATGTCACATCCCTATTTTACATGATTGTTCAGCAAAGATCACTTAGATCAGCGACCAGTCCTCCTAAAGCTTTTTTTTTTAATCTTTTGAGTCAGGTACATACACTTTCCGTTTGCAAAACGTTTTTGATTTTCTGTGCTGTTCTGTTCATTTATTTATTGTAGAAATGCAGGATTCAAAAACTGATTTCCCCATGGAAATCCATAAAATAAGTAATGACCTTCCACTTTTATCTATTAAACATTCTCATATATTGATATCCGAGTCTGCCTTAATAATAGAATAATGGTTGAACTTAAAGTGGAGGTCTGTTTGTTGGTGCTTTCCTGCTGTTGCCATCCATTTCTGTGACTGAGCTTCTTAAAAACAGAGCTGGTAGTTATATTAATATGCTTCATATTCAGTCAAACCAAGCTGAACTCAACACAATGGGCTTAAATAACAAATTTCTTCATGGTTCCTCTTATCACAATTTCATCTTTGCTGCTGCCGTTTAATGGCTGGACTCATGAGACCGATGGTCATCTTCTCCTAATCACTGTCTTATCCAGGCTATGAATATTTGGGTTTTCGTGTACTAAATGTATGCAGACAATTCCTACCATAAGCAGTAAATGTTTCTGAGGCTGATTCTGCAGTCGGGTTGCTTGGTTGGGATTTATCTGTATCATCACTCTAAATAACACATTGCCTGGAGTGCCGTGGGTTGCTGTGTGTGGAATAACCCTGGAGCATCCACATAATACCCGGTGACGGGCTCTGTATCTAATGTACTTTAGAACAAGTTTATCATCATTGTAATCTTTGCTGAGACGAGCTGGCTGCAGGTTTGTGGTGAGTGATGAGCTCATGTAAGGTATCATTTCTGTGCTGTTTCCACATGAGTATGTTCCGTGTGCATCAAAGCTTCCAATAGAATAATTATGACACTTTGAAGATAACATTTCTCACATTTTTTGTTATTTTATACTCATTATAGTTAATAATTCCTGTCATATTGCTGATTTAAAGCAAGTTTTTACCACATTATGAAGAGAGAAAAAGCTCAGTAGTTTCCATGTTCTGAGCAAGATGTCAAAAAATCTGTTAAAAACTGACTTGCCATCCTAAAACTTATTGTGGGTGTGTGTCTGAGCTTCTAAAATTACAAACAGAATGACTTAGTACCAGAAAACTACAAATTATTGATAATCTCTTGTAGAAAGACCTTTGGTGTTTTAAGGATAAAAGTCGGGACAGTCTGTAGATGAGGGATGGAGCGCTGTAAGTGACACTCATTCTCCTTCAGGAATATGTCAACTCACCCAGTACAGCAGAGCACTCAGAAATAATTTAAGCTGGGGAGCTCTGGTTGATGATCCCAAGTTTTTTCTTTATGAGAAAGTAGGACAAAATACAGAAAAAGTCGATTTTACACCCCTCAGGATAAACGTCAAGTCGGAGGAACATGGACTATTTGGCAATACACTCACACATGATTTACACATATATAGCAGATGATTTCTTCAGCAATATGTTTAGTTTCACACTTTGATCATGTACTAGTCTATTCTACAGTCATTTAGCAGATGCTTTTATCCAAAGCGACATACATATATACCCCCATAGGCACATCAGGAGGCAACTTCGGGTTCAGTCAGGGAAAGCCTAGAATTGATCCTCTAACTTTCGAGTTGAAGGAGTGCTCTTCCTCCTGAGCTACAGCTGCCCCTATGTAAAGAGATCCATCTCGATGGGTCATATTATACAGTGATTTGTTACTTGTTACAGAGTTGAGGCAGGAGTAGAAACACCTTTTTTTGTTGTAGTAGTTCTTTTATCCTCCAGGCAACCAGTTTAGCAGCATTATTTAGATACCCATTCATTTAATATAGAAACACAGTATAAGACTGACAGACTCTAATTAAAACCTGAGTTTCTTCTTGTGTCATTTGTGTGTTTGTTGTGTCCTGTAATTTTGCAGACAGTGATTTGACAAATGGTTGGAAATCTAATGCTGTGCATCTGCTGTCCTCCTGCAGTTTAATGCTAATTAACAACAGTAGGCATGGTAATACACTGAATAGAGAATAGTAAGATTAACAGTTTAAAAACAGCGTGCTGCCTTAATGTTGCATGTGTGCGCATATTGGATAAAGATGGCACTTGGCTCGGCACACTGTGCATTCAGGCGCACAGATCTGCATGCTGAGGTACGTTTTATCAAAAATACATTCAGCCAACTCTTTCTTTGTTTTGGTCTTCACTTTATTTATTATTAATACCCACAAAAGGGCTGCATAAGCTTTGCTCTAGTCCAGAGATGTTTTGCCTGAGCCACTTCTTTTTCTTTCTGTTAATTAATCGAGATATGTTTAGCAGAAGAAACGGCGCATTAAAAATGGAGTAAGAAACCCAAATAATATATCTGAGACAATAGCATCCTATGTGATGTTGCAGAGATACACATCATGATACAGTGAAGTAATAACCAAAGCCACAGAGACAAAACCAGACTAAATCAAGCTAAATATGCCATGTTTAAACAGCAGGAAAGGAAGACGTCAGCTGTGTTTCCAAATAACAATATTTAGTTTTCTGTGTTTCATGTGCTGCTTAAGTGTACAAAAAATGTACCTGTCATCCTTTTTTTAAATGCCATTTATGTTTGTTATTCTCTTAAAACTGTAACAATGCTGTCATTGTTAACAAAAAAAGCCGCGATGCAAACTGAAACATTTCACTCTGATCTGTCATGGCTGTAAATGATCCCAAAAGTTTCTGATCCATGAGATTCTGTGTCAGAACGGCTGCATGTTGAAATGCAGAGTGCACTACACCTCACACAGCTTTACCACACAGACAAACAGAGTAAACTGTGCTTTCTAATTCCCACTTCACACACAAGCCCCTTGAGTTTTTGACAGAAATGTCATTTTCTTGGTCTTCTTCTCTGCATACACTGATCATCAGACTTCCCTCTGTGCATCACATCAATATTCATGAAGTGCTTCGCACTCCCCAGCTCAGGCTGAATGTGGGCATGTGGAGGACGAGGAATGAAGCTGGTCCACATGTGCACATTTGTGGGCTGATTTATAAATTTAACATTGCCTGAGGATGTTCATGGCTTTAACTGTGTTTTGGCATGTGGCCATTTCTGCCTTAGAGCACAGGTATGATGCAGTGTGTTTTTTTTCAATGGATCTTTATCTCTATTTTTCATCCAACATTCAAACCAGCGTTCATCCCACCATCAGAACATGCAGTCAGAGCTTACAAATGCCAAAGCGACTTTGAATAAAGCTGAACGCACTAACTTCCACTTACAGGTCTTCCTCTTAGGTTTTCATGCTGACTAGCAGGTAAAAAAAGTGAGGGAAGAAACAATCAAATAACAAGCTTTTTGTTTCTTTATCCTTGTCTTTACTCCAGTTTACTTTAGCATTGCAGGATGACAAGCGCAGCGCAATGCACACAAAAAGAACTCAGCTATGCAGAAATAATGATTTTCTTTTGGCCCATTTAAAACAAATAAAGTCTGTATGACATTTCAGATTTATTATTTTGTTGTACTTCAGGAGTGAGAGATTACAAATGATTGGCACAAAGCGCCAAAATCTTTATTCAGTGTTTTTGTGTTTTGGTTTGGATGTACTCCATCTGGGTGAAGCCGAACTAAATCCATATTCTGTTCTAAAAGCCTGCGATGGACTGGCAAGCTGTGTACCCTGCCTTTCGCCCTAAGACTGCTGGGATAGGCTCCAGCTTCCCCGCGACCCTGAATTGGATTAAGCAGTTAGGGTTATGAATGAATGAATGAATGAATGAATGAATGAATGAATGTTCTAAAAGCCTGTCTGTCGATGGAGCTGCTGTTTATTTTTACTCTTCAAACTTTTTTCCTCTAGATTTTCTTGTTCTCATTTGTCCTGTGTGGTTCATAGACTCCCCAAGTTCCCGAAAGTCTTTGCATCCAAGAAAGTTTTATTTCTGTGAAAAATCCAAAACATTTAGTTGGCCAGTTGCTTGTTGTGTTTTTAACTGTTTAGCTAAAATAATGTTATACACAAACCCAAAGTTTGTGGGTCAGAATGGCGAATGCCTCATCCATCAAACTGTTTGCCTCTGCACGTAGAGCTGCAGACGTAGCTGCTGCCTGAATATGCGTCGCTTATGAACATTGGTCACCGGAATAAATAATGCCAATGTTGTCGATTCAGTTCTCTGTGTTTGGGAGTCTCGTTTAACAACCACCAGGCTGAGGTTGGACTTTCTGGTTGTTCTGCGATTGCTGCTGTGGCGACGAGAGAACAGCGGCTGTTCACTCGGTGGTTCTCAAAAGGAACTGCGGAGGCTACTTTTCACCTCCTACTTGTTACACATGTTATTTAATAGGAATTTTTTGGCATATTGACCAACATTTGAGAAGTTGAGGGTCAGATAAAGTCAGATAAAAGAATTTTGTTTTATTCTATGAAGTCAAGAAGTGGACACACCAGCTGTTACCAGGTGAGGACACACTGAGTCAGCAATCCTACAGAATAGTACGGTAGTTTTGTTACTGACATCCTAAGTGAAATGCGTTACTTTACTTTGTTAAGACAAAAAGTAATGCTGCCAGTTGATCCCTACTGAAAATACTTTGAGGAAAATTCATTTTTACACAGTTTATTGATTTTAATTCATCACCTCAGTTGAACCTACTCTTGATGTAAGAACAGCTACTAACACAATTGTTTCCATGCAAATTTCTCATTTAAATTAGTTTTACTCTGCCTTTAAATAGAAACACATTGCTGCATCAGAGAGACGTAGACCATTTAACACATGAGCATATGTGAACAATGTGGTGAGGAGAAACAAAGTGGGAATGCAGAACAGCTGAGGCTCTGTGATCAAATTTAATTAGTTGATTTCATGCCTGCATCTGAGTGTGTCTTCAGTAGCAAGGAGCCGGATTCTAAACCTGATGGAGATTTAATGTAGGGAAAACAAGACTGCAATGCTGCGAGATATTTAGACAAGAGGAAAAGAGAAAGGCCCTCTGGATTTTGTAAGTCCTGGGGCAGTAGAAGACACAACATGGCTGGAAAATAAGAAAATGAGAAGCACCTGATACCCATTCTTCAAGAACTAATTCATAGTTGGATCCCTTGGATGAGGATTGTTGAATCCTTTTACTTTGTGCCAGTATTGCATGAGGTAACAAGCCAAATCCAGCTTTTTGAGCATTTCCCTTTACCTTTGAAAAAGGCACAGCCAAATGCCTCTCATCCACTATCCCCTCAAACAACCCACAGAGGAAATCACAGGGCACTCCTCTTCGCCACCAGGCTTTCAGCCAGTCGCCCATAATCTAGGGGAAAAAACATCACAAGACGACATAGCAATGCATTTCAATCTACCCAACAGAAAGAAGGTGGAATGGGAGCAGTGTAGTACACAGACCTGTAGTATAGATCTAAAGTTGCTTAATTCCATATAGTGTCATGAAGTATTTCTCCACTGCAGTAGTTAGATACTCTGAATGTAGTGATTCTCTTTATGTTTCAGGAGATTTAACCATTATTCTGTTTGTTACTATGCAAAGTTAGAAACATTTATTTTTCTTTGGGGGAATATTCTACTACACTAAGAAGTTAATTTATTTTTTTCCCAGCTATCTGGTAAATGTGGAATCAAACTCGATCAACTGAGTTTGCTCGATAGTTTGCTGATCTGGTCAGTTTGAGGCCAGTGAGGAGCAGAAATCTGTCCATCCGCTCTACACTCCAAGATATTGTTAGTACTGTTGGCTGTAAGACCTCAGCTCTGCCACAAGGTGATAAAAATCTGCCTGTAAGGTAGCATGCAGTGTCAGCTTTCTACCCTTCCTTTTTTCTAAGAGTGAAGTATATAATCAATAATGCTTCTTTTTATAACTTTCCAGTGGAAGAGACACATAGCAGAGGTCAGTTTTTTTGGCTGAATAAAATCTGCCCATAAGTTGGAATTAAAAAAGTAAATAGAAAAGCGCAAGAAAAAGTTTAGGGAGGAAAGAAAATTTTCCCAAATGTTTAAATCCCTCAAACACACTCTTTATTCAGAAGTGCTTTTAGTTCTGTTGGATTTGTTATTTTGTTTGGTAAGCACCTCACTTACCTCAGGCAATGTCCCAACCGCTGTTAAACATATACAGCCTAGTAGAAAAGAACAAATGTAGATCCCACAGGTTTTTCTAATTACAGGCTTTTTCTAAACTTGAGTTTCTTTCTAAAAAAAAAACCAAAAAACAAGGCTTATAAGGCATAGGCCCCTTCTTTTAAACCTGAGCGACTATTTTCGTGCTGCCAGCATTCTTGGTCCATCGACCTCTAACAGTCGACCTCATGCCAGAAACCTGAATATTGATAAGTCTTTTAAACTAGAACAGCAGATTAGTTCTGTGGTACAAAATGTTCTTTTTCCTTTAGAGGCTGCTTCGAAAACCCAAGACTCCCATCCATTCAAAATGATCCAGCGGGACTATTTTTACATTGTTTGTTATGGTATTTTCTGTTTTTAAATCCCTTAAGACTCACATTTACACTGGCTTTTAAACACAGTTGAGTTCAACATTTATTTTGAGTTTGTTTTTATGTTTCATCATGTTTTTAGGGTGTACAGTTTTTATTGCATTTATTGTTTTTCCTTTTTTTTTTTTCTTTTTTTTTTTTTTTTCTTACTGTTTCTTTATGGGCTTATAGAGATTTTATAGAGTCATTTGAGCAGCTGGGGTTGCAGTAAATGTGCTATTTGATAAAACTGACACTGACATTGTATCACACCTAACATAATAGAGGCGCATGGTTTTATGTCTGCATGGCATCCACTGACTCCATGACAGTGACATAGTTTTATTTTAATTCTAATTGCAGTTGGATATTTGTGTGTAATAAGTGTAATGTAGTCACATGTAGTTATGACAGCCAAAAGATTGGTTGGTGTTAAATGGTGCTTACAGTGGGGTGGGGGGAGGGCTTTGAGGCATGGGGAACTGGTGCGAGGAGGATGCCATGTGCTTGGATGGCTATGAAAATGATTGTAAAATCACATGGTAAAAATATTCAGCTTGCATTCTCCTTCAACTGAATGGAGGAATAATGTTAGTGTGGAGGAAACATGGAACATTTCCATTTTGCAAACTGTGTCTCCCAATACTTTGGTTTCCCTCAGTTCACAAAAACAGCTATAATTTATTTTTCTTTTACAAGCAGTGCATCCTGTCTTTACTTACACTCTCCCCTGCTTCTTTCTGGTTTTCTTCAGCTAAGTTTCAACTCCTCAGAGATTCACACAGAGAAATCAGTTTTGCCTGGCCTCTCTGCCTTTGGAAGGGAACAGGCATATATAAATATTCACATGCGGCTATTTCAGATACTCAGCTTTGGGACTGGATGAGCTGTTCTTCCGTTTGATCATGGAGACTGTATACATGCGTCTCTAGATGATTTCTTTCCTTCCTCGTGCTTCTCTACTTTAATTTTTTTCTGTGAACTCACATTCCTCTGACTGAGTTCTTTTTACTGTCGTCATTTTCCAAGTATGACTGTTTTCCTTCATGTTCCCTCAGCTTCTTTTTCCCCCTTAATTCATTGCACTCCCTCTCATTTATTCTATTTCCTTTCCTTCTTTCTCCTCTTTGTTGTTACTTCCCTTCTCACGTTATTTTGTTATTCTCTTTGACAAAAACATCTATCTTTCAGTCTGTCATGTTTTCTATATTTTCCATTCCTTTATTTGTTTTGACCCCTCTTCATCTGATAAATGGTTCCCTTAAAGTTTCACTTTCACTGTTGCAGTAAATACTGTCAACTCTTTCATCCTTTGCTTCATTATTACTTCTTTTTCCTCATGTCTTCAGTTGTTCTTCTTTGTTCTTGGGTACAGTTGTGTCTGGGAATATTTGATCCCTTTTACCACAGTTTAGGTACAGCAAATACAGCGGTGGAAAGTTTGTGTTTGTTCCCCTGCTGAATGTGTAAGTTTACACACTTGTTGGGGATCAAATGCTTATTATCCTTCATAAAATTGTAGTAAAACTATGCCTCTATCAATTACTACTTATTAAATTTTAATTACCTCGGAGCACCACTCATCACTTTTACTTAACTTAAGATTCAGGAGGATGAGAAAACCTGAAATATACTTAATTCAATAAACACAGTCTCACTTAAAGTAGTAAATTCTCAGAACGAATGAACCAGAAATTGTACATTCAGAAATTATGACAAGAACGGATGAATTGATTATACATATTTATTACAATGATGGTAAACATACAGCAGTGAAAATGAGCAATGATGGAGAGGTTATTGGTGAGATGGTCAAGTGAATTTGTTTACAGGGATTTTCATTTATGACAGTAATAATGAGAGGTAAAAATGAATTGAATGAAATGGGGCAGAAAGGAACTGGTTGGAATTGAAGCAATTAAATCGGTATCGTTATTTCACTTAAATCTTTGTTAAAATTATACTTAGTGATATTGTGTTTGGATGAGAATTCAAATTTATACTTTGGTTAAATTTGATGTACTGTTGAACACCACAAGTGATATCAAAGCGCTATGAAGATCCTACTTTTTCCCGCTGGGTCAGTTGATGGAGCCGGCGGACCGGGTGGTTCTGTCCTGGACTGCAAGTCTCCGGGAAATGGACCTTCTGGCGTCGGGAGAAGTAGGTCTGGAGCTGCTCTGATGAACGGGTTGGGATCTCTGTCCAGCAGAATCCCAGAGCCAAGGGCGGTGTTTCTCGTACTCAAATTATTCCAAAGGTTGTGTTCCACGCGTACTGTCTGAGGGTAGGCAGTACTTGTACAGACGCAAAAATTAGTGGAACTGCGGTTCTGGTGAATTACTGATCTCAAAAAGGAAAAATAAAAATGTTCGCTGGGTAAACTTATACAAGGCTTGTTTCGCCTTCAAAACAAATATTACTTTTCTGTTCGAACTTATCTCGTTAAGATCTTACGCGCACAAAAGAAGAGAGATGGAGTAAACTTATGAGAACAAAGAAACAGCTGCGTACAGCGGAAAGTTGCGAGAGGGCAACGAAATTAAGTCAAAGTACAAGAATCACGGCGATCGAGAGTCAAGGGCCGAGACAGAAGAACAAGGGAGGACGAAAAAAAACCCACGAAGTCCAGAGCGCGGGTCCATTTAACTGGACCCTTCCTCCTAGGTCCTGACCAATCACAAACCACTAATCGTCAGGAGGCTGGTCAGTCTTACCCAATCAGGTCAGCTTTGATTGTTAACCAAGAGGGTAGGAGTGATTCAGGTCTTATTTCACTGCGGGCCCTGGTTCCTTTCTCCCATTTCATTAACATGATCATGATAATCAAATTATTAACTTTGTTTCCTAGCTTTAAGCATGGCAATCAACATTCTGGGGACTCATGCAGATGTTTTGTTTGCTTGAAAAGGGAACATTTACCAATAGTAATACTTTTACACATGAAACCCAATTGTTGTATATTTCACATATTTCTTATCAAGTGTGGATTAATCCATTGGCATGACTTGTCTTCCTCAGCCGATGAATCCTGAAAGAGAGTTACATTCTTATCCATTCCTATTATTTGCTTAACAGGGGTTCCAAACTAGGAAGGATATAACCAACATTATGTAGTAAAGTGTTCATGATTGATTCTGATGTGTGATCAGTTCAAGGATTTAAATCACATATGAGAATGAATAAAAAGGGAAACTTCAGTCAAACCTATCAACAAAAATCATGTAGGCTACATTAAACCAGTTAGTGAAAGGAGATCTAAAGGAGACACGAAGAAGTGCATCTGGAGTTTCTTCCTGTGGGAAGAGGGGTGGATCTGTCACCCAGAATGTATATTCGGGGAGGATCAAAGCAGAGTTGCCGGGTCTCTCTCCTGGCGCCGTTGAGTCTTATCTTGAGGTGTAAAGGTGTCATTTTGACAAGGGCCAGTTGCTTAGTTCGATGTGACATTCCGTATCTATTGACTTAAGGGACTGTAAACTGTGTTAGAGGTTTTGTTCAGACCATCTGGTTTGGGGTCTGCAGGAGGTCCTGAAAGAGAAATCTGGAGGTAAATGTGAATTGTGTGTTTATCTGGGGGGGGGGGGAAGAAAAGAAAACTAATACACCCGAAGCCGTCCTCCTCTTTCGGGTCAAAAAGGTAATTTTCTCCAGTCCTCTAGGATGACACCCCTCTGACTGCAAGAGGAGATCAAGAGCCCATAATTTAATCCAGCCAAGGAGAAAAAGAAAAGGGAAATAAAAGTTGTTTTATTCCTCCTGGAAAAGCCTTGGAGGCTACAAAATGTACAACAATTTATAACTTTTATATTGTGTATTTTTTTTCTGCATTTTCTGATATTCTGTTTATGTCCATAATCAGTAAACAACCATTAAAATGTGTCTGTTCATTTCTATGGAAGTGGGCAAACTTAAGAATCAAATTCTTATTTCCCCCACAGTAAAACATGCAGAGACATCATGTCACTTTAAAATGTAAATCTGTTTTTATTTTTATGCCCCCATGTTGTTCTGCATTTTGTTTCCTTTCCTCATCTCAACCCCCCCCCCCCCCCCCCCCCCCCCCCACATACTGCCCTATGGCACTATGTAAGAAAAGAAAGACATTCTCTGTTGTCCCCAGCGATACTGATGTATACTGATACCTTTATGTTTCTACTTTTATACATAATATCCCTTTACCAGTGTGACTTATGTTTCAGAGACACGTTTTATAAATCCCTCCGCATTCATCGACACAAGTCTTTGTGGTCTAATTCGCTGCTTTTCATGGTGTCTCTCCATAGATGAACACTTGTAAGCACCCAGACCAGTCACCGACTGCCCACATCCAGGCGCTGATGCTGCAGCCTCCCATGTTATGCCCATTTCCATTCCCATGACTGCTGGTCTGTTTGGCACTGATAACTACTTCATGGATTTCTTTCACAGATATCTTCACTGCGCTGCCTTTAAACTCCTACTCATTCTCTTTCTCTCCCTATTGTCAGCTTTGTTTTACAAACAGGGCAGTGATACTGCCTCTCAGAGGCACACCTCTCCCCCATGCCCTGGCCGGCTGTCAGACTAGATGTACCGTGACAGCAGGCATACTTGGTACGCCGGCAGACATTCCCAAACACACACACACACACACACATGAATATGAACACTCTGCAAACACTCACAGTAGGCCTGGCACATGCCTTTGCTCTTTGTGACCTCACCTTGACCTGTCGTAAGATGCCTTCCTCACATCCTCACGTCTGATACACCTCGACAGGTGTGTGCCTTTGCCCATGTGTGCTTTCAGTCACTCTGATGCAAATTTTATGTAAGGCCGTTGAGTGTGTGAGGGAAACTAGGACATGAAACTGCCAAATATGTATCCTGGTTAAATGTGGGTGTGTTTCCTTCCCTGCATAGGTTGCTATTTTATTACATTTTCTTCCCCTTTGAATTCCCCCTGAACCATTTTCCTTACCTTTCATTGCTTTATCATTGCGCCTCAGGGCTCTTTTAGAGGTATGTCTATTAGCTGCACACAAGACATGTGTGTATACTTGCACTAACAAAAGGGATGCAAACAAACACAGACCACCTCAGCTGTTTGAAGACACTTTCTGTTTAATTTTATTTATAAACAGCTTTTCAGTCTGGCGTTGTTCAGTAATCACATAGAAAACGTTTGGCCTGCACAAAGAAGGAAAGGCGAGGGAGAGACTGCAGAGAGATGTGTGCATGTGTGTGTTGGGAGGTGGAAGAGAAAGGAACAGCGCAAGAGGAGAGGTCAGAGAGAATAAGCAGATAGACGTGGAAGGAGAAGGGACAGGAGGAGGGGGAGAAAGAGGGATGAATAGGAGGTAAGAAAAGACAGGAGCAGGGAGGGCAGTGGGGTGTGTTTATCCTCAATGAGTCAACAAAACAAAAAGACAAAAGGCAAATAAGGAAATAATTATAAGAATATTCTTAAAAATAACAAAAGTTCCAGCCTCTAGCTCCCTGTTCATTTTTCATGGGAACTGCTGAGATGCAACAAAAAAAAAAAAAAAAAAAAAAAAAAAGCCAGAAAGCCAGTTTCTTCATTATTTTGTTTCTTTTTTTTTTAAATAAAAATCATCCACACAGGAATAAACAGACACAAATTTACATCACCTCTTGGTTAACAGCAGCACAAACAAGTTCACCGGTAGGGATCTCTAATCCTACACGTCAGGACAACGACACCAGTGACAGGCTTCTGAACATCCCCGACATCTAGATAGATAGACATGAAAAAGGAGGGTCCCAGCAGGAAACACACATAAGAAGGGTACAAATGTGGCCCCTGCCCTTGGAATCCCATTCAGGCAAGGTTATTCTAGGTAGCCAACAAACCAGACTCAGATTATTTTGTGCTTCTTTTTTTCAGCCTGTCAGGATTTTAGTTTGTTATGTCAATGTTTGCTAACGAGGGTAGTTTGTATAAAGATAGAATTTGTCATGTTTTAGTATTGTAAGAGGTAAAGAAACTTGCAGCTTTACTGGCCAGTTAAAGTACCCGTCCATGTGTAGCTGTTAAACCTACTGCAATGAAGCACTTAAAACTTCAGGCAAGTAACTTGAGGGTTAAAGTTTAAACCAAGAGAACATCTGTGATCAGAAAGGGGTTAGAAGTGTGTGGTAGGTTGTGAACGTGATTGATCAAGCTTTGTCATAAAGTGTGTGCTTTATTTGCTCCACTTCAAAAGGGGAACAGCATCCCGCAATCCTCATTGTCCTTATTTATTCCTGAGGAAGAGTCCCGGGCCTCCGAAACAGCTGTGGGGTTTGCTCTCCTCAGACCTAGCAGCAATATAATCCAACTGTCCAATCGGGCTTGCGAGTTGTTGGATCCATCCGTTCTGAAGCGCAGCACAAGAGAGAGGAGGAAGGAAATATAGCAGTTTTTGAGTTCCTTTTTCCTTTGTGGATCATCACTGGACTGTTTTTGTTTTCCATATTCTCCTGGAGGGTCCCCCCTCACAAAAAAAACTGTTTTTTCCTGATTCTGAAACTTTTCTGCGAATGACACACAGCTTTCACAGCATTACAGAGGAAAGTGCATATCATTTTCAGGGAATCCAAAGTTTTATGAGTCAGGCTGAAGCTTCAGCTTTTCCTCGGCCTGTAGAGATGAGGCCTGCACTTTGAAGCCAGTGAGATGATGAGGGAATGAAACAATTTCTCGCCTCTAGAGTTCTTCCCTAATGAAACTGGCTTCCTTTAGGCACTCTTGATATCAGGCTTCGTTCTATCCACATGGCTTCAGTATTAGCTTTAATTTGAGTTGTTTTGTGTTTTTTCGTGGACATCTTTTGTCATACAAACAGGAAAAAAAATCTCATTCATACAGGATGGGAACTGATGGCTGTTAAAATGGCTTTTTAAGTTGGGATGCAAAAATGAGAACAAACCATCTCCAGCCATACTGGTCTGAAGAACTGGCGGTTATGTTGTGTCACAATTTCAGCTGTGTTTGTCAGATGCTAACCATATAGGTGAGCATTAAAAGCTGCCGTGATATGTGGGAATAAAGCCACTTTCTCAGTAGATTGACAGTGATTATAGCTATTACTGCTAAAAACCCTTCACAATGACTCATTTCACTGCCACTTGCATGTGCAGTACTTTGTTTCTTGAGCTTAAGGTACTCCTCAGTTAGCAGAGACAGCTATAAATGATTTAGTCTTCGAGTGAGTAACAGATCAAGGTTGTGCTTAGAGAATGCCATGGAGTCAAGAGGGCAAACTGTTTCATACTCACTATGTGCTCTTTCTTTAACTGAATTGAATCATTGGCTCATTTTATGTGGCTGTACAGTGTTTATAAGAACATAAATTCTGTGAAGCAGTTGATGCCAAAGAGACAAAAAGTCTTCCCGTTGCTTCGTTTGCTGACATCATCAAAATGATGGGCTTCATTGTTTTCCCTGACTTCCATGTATTGATTATGATAAGGGTCCCTGCAGTGATTCTGTAGGGATACTCAGGATACTTCTTTATACACAGTTATCCATACATGCTTCATTGAAGAGCCGGGACAGGATGTTTCAGGACAATGAATTGTAAAGTTGCATCACCAGCACAAAAGTATTCATCTTGTGTCTCAGCGTAGAATCACAAAATAGACTGACAGCATGAGAGCTGATGAGAAATAGGAAATATATTCTGCAAGGTGTGAACCTGCTTTATTAGTAGCTCTTTGGACCCCGCTTGGTGGGCCAACAGAAGTTCTGGGGATGCACTTGTTCCTCCTCCTTCCTCCAGACATGTCATATTTACCTCCATCTGGAGCATAGTCTTTTTCTCCCCCATCCCGAAGTACCTGCACCTCATTGAGACCCCCTTTTGTTTTGCGTCCTCGGCGGGTACAGTTTTTACGGCTTCCCTTGGGTGGCCGCGGCAGGGGCGAGGGTGATGGTAAGCTGTACTGGTCCCCATGGGGTAGGTACGGCCTCTGATGATGGTTGTGATGGTTTCTGTGACGATTCAGGTGATTTAAAGACTCTCCATGCTCCATCTCTCCACCAGGGGCACCATGAGTGTGACCCTCCCCCGACAGACAACTGGGGAGCTCCTCTTTCTTCAACGTCTTCAGGTCCTTTCCTGTCAGCTCTGGTGGTAAAACACACATTAAGGAGGAAGTGGAGCCTCTGAACCGCCGCAGCCAATCCCATAGTGAAAGGGCCTTGCAGTCACACTCCCAGGGGTTGTCGTTGAGACGTAGGTACTCTAGGGCTGGCAGCAGAGTCATGGTGGCACCAGATAGCTCAGTGAGGGAGTTATTAAACAAGTATAAGGTGGTGAGACGCCGCAGGTCATGGAAAGCCTGACGATCAACCCACTGGATTTTGTTCTGGTGCAGAAGAAGCCGGTCTAAGACCCCCAGACCTCTGAAAGTGTTTTGGCGAAGACTCCAAAGTCGATTGCCATGCAGGAAAAGATGACTGAGGTTAAGCAGGTCGATGAACAGATCATCCTCCAAGAATTCTAGCTGGTTATCCTGTAATGTAAAGGAAGGAGGAAAGCAAAAAAAAAACAAAAAAAAAAACAACAAAGAAGACTTAAAATAAGGCACAGCATATGAAACATTCATTTTTTTATGACTGATGGCTTGTATAAGCTTATGTTTCTGTGAAATATTTGCTGTTGGATAACACTATCTATGTATTACTATGTTGCTCGTCCATTATTATACATTGTGACAAGAACATTGGAATAATTTACATTATACAACACAATGAATAGGTTGTTGTGTCACACGGGGAAAAGCTGGACCATTGAATAATCTGTAATCCGTACAGCTCTCTGAGGCTCACTGAATGGTGCGTTTGAGGTTTAGGAATTCTGTTGGAGTTCTTTCTCCTCATGTATGTTAATAATTTGGCTAACTCACTTCGTTGTGGGATAGTTTTTTTCAGTGGCCCCGAGCAAATAACTGTTATGACAACTCAAGGTAAAACAAAAAAATGACAAAAAAAAAAAAGGAAAATTATTTAAACACACCATACATTTTGTAATAACTCTGCTAGATTTAACTTTTTGTTTTGCTGTCATATTTTCTGTAATGTGTTCTCTTTCCTTCTCACATCGTGTTCTTCTGTTTTGTAAATTGATTCTGTTTTGACGGAGGATAAAGCCGTTTTCCTTTTGTTCTATTTCATTGTGTTTTTTCATTTTACTATCTTTTTTTATCTGTTCTCTTAAAAGTCTGTCTGTTTGGAGTTTTTTGGAGTTAAAATATCAGCACTTGTCCCTGATGGCCTCCATGAATTTTTTTTTTTTGTAGCATTTTAATTACATTAAGGATGCCATCTGATCAGGTTCTGCTTTCCTTAGCAGTAAGCCCAAGCTGACAGACAAATAATATAGTGATGTGAATGTGGCCATAGTACAGCAGGGAGAAAAAGCAGCAAGTATGTAAGTACCTGTAGGTAGAGATACTGGAGATTATGCAGGCCCGCAAAGATCCCTGCCGGCAGGCTGATCAGGCCACAGTGGTACAGGTGCAGGGCATGTAGCCGACCCAGGCCCACAAAGGTGTCGGAAGCAATAGCCTTTAGGTGCCGATTGTCTCCAAGGTCAAGCTCCTCTAGGCGGTCGAAACCGTGGAAAGTGGATGGCTGTATGTAGGAGATGTTGTTGGAATAAAGCCACAACATGGTGGTGGTGGGCGAGAAGTGACCCCGGAGTAACCGTTGGATCTTGTTGTTTTGTAAGAATACTCGCTCGCTCTGAGCAGGGATGCCCTCGGGCACGGCATGGAAGTTGTGGGCTTGGCAGGAAACGGTGCTAGGTGAAGTGTAGCAGATGCAGTGGCGAGGACAGGGCAGAGAGAGATCCAGGCCCCAGAGCACCAACAGTAGCTCCACCCCACCATAACCTGCGACAAGAGAAAGATGGAGAGACAGAGTTAAGGAGAGAAAGCGAGATACAAGCAGAGTTAATTGAATTCATACTGCAGAGATTCTGTTATCAGACACACCTTCAATGAAACACTCATTGATCTCAGTTTACAAGGACAACAATGGGCACGGTTCAGTGCAGGCAAATTACAATTCTGACACAAATCTCTCTTACACACATATGCTCTAAATATGTCATGTTCCTTTGTGAGGCTATAGTCACATTTATTTCTGAGCCTTTTATACACTTTAGTGTTTTCTGCATCTAAAGCTCACAGGACCACTGTTACCAGTGTCACATAAACCTTAAAAATCCATCAAGTCCTTTGTGTGTGTGTGTGTGTGTGTGTGTGTGTGTGTGTGTGCGTGCGTCTTTTTTTTTTTTTTTTTAAATAACTACAAAAATACTTGCAAGTGTGATGCCTTTTATTGTGTGCCACTATGATATTCTGAGAGGTATGTACAACTATTTTTTGGGGTTTTCTGTGACAGTCTTCACAGAGCGGGACACACACACACACACACAGATACACACATCAACCAATCATGCACAGCATTATATCCTTTGGTTATCCTCTAAAGGTGACAGAAAATCGATATATCTCGTCCTTACAAGCAAACACGCAGCACACCTGTAATACTTTCCCACAAAAAGAGAAAGGAGGAAAAAAAAAAGGGGGGGGGGGGGTATGAGACAGAGGATGAGGCAAAGAAATCATCTGCAGGAGGCCTGTGAAGTGGATATTACTTTTTTGTTTTCACATTCCCATCATGTCACTCACAGTTATTTATTTATTTGACTTTCCAGCCTTGGATCATTTTATTGTTCCATGCATCTCAGGACTGAAGAGATTAAAAAAAAAAAAGTAAGGGGGGGTAAAGCTGATAGCGCTAAAGGGGACGACACAGTGATCCTGCAATATCCTAACAGACACAGAGATGAAATGCAATATGAACACCATATGGGCACACGGCTATATCCTTATGTAAACCATTTATATGTGAGCCCATGGTGGGGGGGGGGGGGGGGGGGGGGGGGGGTTATTTGTGAGCAATCAGAACATTTAGACTAAATGTCCCAAAGGTTATGTTGGGTTAACACTTAGTTTATCGTGACATATGACTAATAGCATTTAGGCTAACAGTGCAGACATTGCATGATATCAGTAACATCTTTTCAAGAATGCAACAAAAATATTGGTGTGTCTGTAAAATGAACAGATGTGATGGACAGATGCCAGGTTGGCTGGAACAGGGCTGCTATGTTAAAAAAAACAGCAGGCTCTGAGCTGAGGACACTTGAGCATTATCCCGTGTGTGTGTGTGTGTGTGTGTGTGTGTGTGTGTGTGTGTGTGTGTGTGTGTGTGTGTGTGTGTGTGTGTGTGTGTGAGACTATTCCACTAGTAACAAAAATGTGCCTGCGTCTATGTTTGTTGTATCTGTCATGCGAATGTGACATTTTATCAGACGTGTTTGTTTCATTTGACAAGAGTGACCTTTTGTTAAAAAAAAAACAAAAAACAACCATATAATCGGCTTACATCATGACTGATCATCTTCTTCTCTGTCATTCACCAGAAGTAAACAAACACTGTGCAAAACTTAAATAGTGCATGATTTAATAATATATTAATAGATACGAACAACTGCTTAATTATTTGTAGATTTATGCATGTTTTTTACCATTTAATCCTGAATAATAATACATAATTTAGAAGCAAATTTATGATACATGAAGTACTTTTTAATGATGTATGATTAAAGCAGTGAAACATGTTTTATTACTCCCTGCATATTATTATATAATGAGGTTGTATCAAATTTAAGCTTATGCTTGGGAAATGAGTTTCAATTGTTTGTACCACAACTTCAAATCAAAGATGGCAGCAACAGTGAAATGTTAATAATTATACAATACAATGATCTGAAAAAAAGTAAACCCAAACGCAGCATTAATTTGTTGACAGCCAAGTTGGAAGTCATTTGACTAAAACATTTTGCCTCATATTTTCACCAGACTGAACTAGCTAAGTTTTATAAAACTCAATGAGTTTAGTAGCAGAACAGGATTGCTGTCAAAGCAAATCGAAATTTTAGACTTTGTGGTGAAACTTTGTGGCTTTATGTGACTTACTGAAAGACTGATGGAAAGGTTGGGAGAAAGCTGAATAATAGAAATGGAAAGGATCAATATAAATGTATTATTTGTGATTTTGCTGAACAGGTGCTTGTCTGTATTGCAGGATTTCAGTATGATTTGGTGTTTCTGTTCTTCACACTTTGTTTTATTGGTCCACCTGAGCCAGCCTCGCACGCTTCATGTATTTTTTCTTGCTTTCTCATCTACACCCGCCTTCCTCTACACCTTTTTTTCCTGCTCTCTCCCACCTGCTGTGTCTTTTAATGAGGTGTAAAACTGCTGTTGGTGATTTTGTAGGCAAGTGCATGAAATATATTCATGAATTGTACATGGCTTTGTTTAGAGGTTTAGAGGTCAGAGAATCACCTGATAACCACTGATTGTCTTTATTTTATTGATTTCATATCTCAGTTGTGTCACAAATTGCTACTGCGATCTCTAATCAATTAATGCATGTTTACAGTGTTAAAATGTCCAGAAGGATGTTCCCACTAGTCCCATTGCATTTTTCACAAATCCAGTATAAGTGTGCTTGACACATGCTTATGATGATATTGCTCCTAGCATTAGTTTGCATTTCCAATTGCTTTTTCTCCCTTGTTGCCTTTTGTTTACCCCTGCAGTCTTTCATTTTTATCTACATTTTCATCATTGCTGTAAATCTGACTCTCCTTTTACCCTTTTCATTCTTTCCAATCATATCTTCTATCTTTCCCTTTTCTCCATCATGCAAGTCATTTCCCATCTGAGAGAAAATGATCGTCTTCGCCTGCATATTTACTGTGGATGTATGTTTTAAGGTTCCAGACTTAGAATTATGAGAAGATAGGAAAGCTGTTAATGTTGCTTGACATGGAGGGGAACAATTTGCAGACAGCATGTAGTTATGGAGAAATGTAATTCATATTATTTATTCTATACATTATATTTTTCAAAATGTCTTGTAAATAAATATATTTTTGATGTGGCCAATAAACAGGAGTTTTAGAGTTTCAGTTGGATGTGTGATTGCTTCTTGCTTCTATATATTTTGACGTGCCGAATGAAAACAGGGTCAGATGTTTGAAGTGTCAGTATTTGCAAACACTGGAAGCTTATGGTCAACATCCTATTTGTTCTATTGCTTTATGTTTTAACATCTTCCCGGTCCTCATTAATGATGTGCAACCACAGACTGTATATAAAAGATGGACGGAGTCTCTGTGACGTCACCCATAGGTTTCTGAAGAGCTGAATTGAATCTCGGTGGGCAGTTCCTACCATTGCCATGTTGGCAGTGTCATGCGCGTCATCTCGCCTGGAAAATACAAATATGGGCAAAGAGGTGGAGCTGAGAGGGCAGCCGTGAGCATCATGGTGGATGATTGACATCGAGCGAACTCTGAGCTTTCTGTAGCGAAGAGCTAACCGAGCTAACCCCGAGATAACGGGAGCTACCCAGCTAACGGAAGTAAGCGGGCTAAAGCTAAGTCACGTTGTTAACTGGCTAAAAACCGCGGTTGTTCTACGTTGTTCTTACTTGAAGCCCGAGATTGGTACCTGTCAATCAAAAGGGCATGCCCCTAACTTTACCGAACTTCGAGATTAAATTACTTTAAAAAGGGCGAGTTAGAAAAAAATTCACTCCCCCCACAGCTGTCATGAAGGTAAACCTGACCTATAAACCGAAAATGGATTTTTGAACCAGGCTGTAAACATGTTTATTTCCTCCGTGAAGTTGTCCTTTTTAACATGAGAGTCTTTGGGGATTTGCTCTGTTTTGCAGCCAGCCCCTAGTGGATGAAGGGGGAACTGCAGTTTTATGCACTTCAGCGTAGACTACACTTTTAACCACCGGAAGTTTCCACTTGTGTGCAGCTAATTAAATGCTAACATTTAGACAAGAAATCAAGCTGGCAGTAAGCAGAGTCCTAAACCTGTGACAATACTCATAACAGCATAAATTTAATTTTTTTCTTCATAGTGTGTATTCCCAGATGCTGTGTTGAATGCCTTGTTGTTTTTTTACCTCAATATTTCCTGCTCAAGGTGAATGTATTGATAAGCAGTTCAGTGTTAAGGCCGGTGTGTTTTGCCAACTAAAACGTTTCATCAAACAGAAGCTAAGCATAATATACCAGAGCATGATATTTTATTGTTTGAGGTAAATACTTCTTGACCACAGAGATGGAGCCATTAAAGAAATGGAACAGTTGTGGAGTTACAGCCCCAGATGTAAACGGCAGCATCTGCTGTTTGAGTCCATCCAAGGACCTCTGTTGCGTTTTCATTTTCAATCAGTTACTGTTTCTTCTCAAATGTCTGTCATCGGTTCTTAAAAATACCCCAAAGATCCTCTGAAAAGTAATCTGCTGCCTTATCAGCTTTCCTACTTCTGTAAAAAGTATTCCATAAGAACTTTGAACCTGACTGTAAGGACATGCATTAGTGACTTTGGACCATGATGCTGTGTGTCACCGTAGCACAGTACAACTTCTTGGTAGGGGGCTTGTACTGATAAAACTGGAATTGTTAAAATGCCAACTTGATTGGAGTATTTATCACACAAACGATTGTGTCCATTTGTCCTTTTTGGGGTTGTAAACATTCATGTTTTCCATTTCATGGAGGTCATTGTCTGTTTTTCAGCAAGAGGTGCTTATTTAATCAAACCTCCTTCAGTCTGTTGCTCTCTTTGTCTCTGAGTCCATTTCCTGCTGCTTGTTTGGCTAGATTCTCATCTCAGCCTCCCGGGTTAGATATTAGCCTAAAGCTTCATCAAGCACAGTCAGGGTACAATTACAACAACCGTCTCTTTCTCTCACACTAATCCCCCACACCCCCCAAAAAAAAATCATCATGTGCAAAAACATACACAGAAGGACGAGGAAAAAAGAAAGAAAAGCACAAGCACACACACTGCTTGTCAGGCCATTGTCACAACTGCCTTCCAAGAACCGCTTGGCATCTGCAGGAGACACCTGCCACTCACTCTGGCAAACACAGGAGAAACTAAGAGAAGGAAGGGAAAGGGAGGGGAGCCAGAGAGGGGAGGAATGGGCAATATCGTGCTCAAAGGGAATGAGGAACTCTTATAACATGAAAGCAGAGACACAGCTCGTCAGTGTGGGAGGGAAAGAGAGCAGAGCAAGTGAAACTGTAGCTAAAAAAAGGATGGCGGGGATGACAGGGATAATACTGTGAAGTGTGGACCATTATATGGGTAGGTGTGCAAATGTCTGTCTGCTCTGCACACAGCACAACTGACTTCTGACAAATTGCCGTCTAATTCTGTGACCTTCTGCGAGGTGACTCAGATAAACTCCTACAAAGTGATTACACACTTGCGCTTGCATGGCGAAAAGATTTCGTCACAATGATACTAGCATGTTCTTCAGGTAAACACAGACACATATGAAAGCTGGCTGCAGGCGCATGCACCCACGTGTAGACACACACAGTCAACACTAATTAGCAGGAGTGCAAGGATTTTTTTTTTTTTTTTTTTTTAAAGAGAAAATAAAAAAAAGCTAAGCAAAAGTTAAAATAAAAAAGAAATAAGAGCAAAAAAACATAAATTAACAAAGGTGGGAAGAATGAAATGAGTATAACTGGGTGGCAGTACACTCTGGCACTCAATATAGATGCTGTTTGCCTCTTGTTAGTGGTTGATTTAGCTTAGCATAATCCCAAAGATCATTTAGCATTGCTCATTCAAATGGTGATAAATCTCTGGCAGAGTTAATGAGATATTTAAATGGCGCCATTGCTTCAAAGACACAGCTGAAATATCTCTGCAGTAAATAATCCGCCCTTCTCATGTAATATAGTACACAACCATTCCATCCATCTTCATACTGAAGACAAATCAGGTCAATACCACCAGCTTTGCATCACTGATTCCTTTGGGCTAAAAAGTTACTGTTTCGTATCGTTGAAAGTTTCCTTCATATCAATTCGTTTTGTCCCAGACAACAAAACAAAACAAAACCAAAATGAAAATGAAGAACAGTCACATTAATCTCATAAGCAAACAATTTTCTGACCAGTCAGAGAAGGAATATCTTGAAAGTGATGCAGTCTTAGACACACCTTTGTCTTTATGCTTATTGGAAGTGTTTAAAGAACATCTTAAAAGCTGAGTCAGTAATAAATCTGGGATGTGGCAAGAGGAATAGCACAGGGAAAAAATACTAGATTTACATTTAAGTTTAATGAAGCACAATATTGTTGCCCCACTTTATTTGTGTTGGAAAGCTTTTACGTGAACGACCTCACTGAGCATGTTTTACAAGCCACATCTTTTAATGTTCTAACAATCATTTAGTTAATAATAATTTATGATGTTTGGTTAATATCTAAACCAAACATCAAAAAAATGATCAAGGAGTGGTGGAGATGAGGACCCAAACGCAGAACAGGGGACAAGAGGCATGAAGCTAGTGCAGGCAGCCAAGCTAGACAGAAAACACAAGGAAAACTATAAACTAGAAACAGTGAAACAGATCCAAGACCACATAAAAAACTCCACACCATGACATGAAGCTCTTTCACTGTGAGGTCAAACTAAAGAAGTCTGTTTGCGATTGAAATGTGCCGTTTAGAAGCTGATGGCTCTTCGCAACAAACACAAAATTAGATATTAATGTCTTCATAGATACAAGTCTCTCCACTCAGCTGCCATTTTGGAAAAATACCTCTGGGCAGTTATTTTTGGTGAAAGAAGACCAGGCTTCATATCTTATTGAGTTGAAAGAGAGAGAAACATACCTGCAATTTTAACGCACATTGAGACATAAAACCACTCAAATCATAAAAAGCTGAAAACCTTTGTTTACTTTACCCTTTATATGCTTAAAAAAACACTTTTCCTCTCCCCTGCAAAGTGCTGTGCAGAGAGCAGATTGGCTTATATTTCAAGGTGGACAGTGAAAATGCCATGGATTCACATGATATCCTTCTTCTCCATGTTTATTTAAAGCTGCATCATCCAGAGCATTTGTCTGGACTCGTCTCCACAGAGCAGAAACTGTCATGAACCTCTAGTGTGTTTGTGCGTCAACTGATTGGATGTGCTTCCTTGTTAGGCAGATCATTGGTTTATTAGCAAAAGGAAAGATTATTTTGTTTGGTCTTTATATTCAGAAGTATTTTTGTTAGTGTGCTATACTAACGTGAACAAATTGAGTCCTCCTCAACCATAACAGCAAATTTAGCAATAAGACCTTAAAACTGACTTGTTCTGTAGTTTCTGCTTTCAACTTTGGCTGTGTCTCTGTACAAACCACCACTGAGTGTTTGGGGTTTCCACTTCTTGTATATATGCTAGCACACAAATCTAGTGGCTGTAGATTTACTTCTAATAAGTCTAATAAGAAGTCATGGTTCTCTAACTTGGGAGTCTCCAGCACAGCTGCGTTTTCTGCCTTTTGTCCAGCAGGGAAGCAGAGGTGAAATAATAAAAATCAAAGCCCCTTCACGGGTGCCTCGTTTGTTGAATAATTTCAGGAAGGCCTGTCTGAAAGTTATACTTTAAGGTATCTTGTAACAACTGTTAACCCTCTTTGGTCCACATTCTACTCTCTGACAGTCATAGTGATCTGATTCTCATCACCCCACCTCCTTCTTCCCCTCAGTCCCTAGTTGTGACAGATGTTCAGCATATAACACAGTGGCCCATTAAAAATACACACAAGATTCTGATCACTGCGAGTGTGTATTTTTCTACTCGTGCGACAGAGACAAGGAAGAAGAGAGCAGGCGCAAAAATAACCCCTACCCCCTTTACATGCAATAATTGGGTCATTTGAAAGGCTAAGCGTATCTCAACACTAATCAGGCTCTAATTATACTCTGAAAAACTTTGCCCACGCCTTCGTCCCATTCACATAAACACACACACACGCAAACACACATGAACTCTCTTCACATGCATAATCAGGGGATGCAGGTCGCAGCTTTTCCTAGTTAAATCCGGCCTATTAGTGGAAAGATATGAGCGGGTGCACAGATCTGCTCTCTGCCTTCTTGCGCCTTTCTGAAACTGTGGCAACAAAAACCAGCAGCGTGCAGTGTCCATGGAAAGCAAAGTTTATGTTCAGGGGTGGTGGGGGGGGGGGGTTCTAAATACCGGTTTAACATTGCAACAAATGAGTCTGGGGCTCGAACCATAAACCTGGTGATTAGTGATAAACCCGCTCTAACACCTTCACCCCCTCAACCCACACACTTACAGTCATACATGCAAATGCAAAGTGCCACACGCACACGCTAACTTCCAGATGAGTAGCCCCAGCAGAGCAACCAGCGCAGCAATCATAGGAATTTCACAGCTGACTGAAGCTGATCTGGCAGCAGGAATCTGTGTTTGCTGAAATGCTGCGTATGAAAGTGCACGTGCAGTTTAAACATTTGTACTCGTGTGCGTTCATCCACACGAGCTGCGCACGAGTCGCGGCTGAGGGGCTGGTTGGTTGCCTTGCTTTTGTCTTGCCATCACCGGATATGGAATGTTTTTTTGGCAGATGTCCTCTGTGGAAGGTGGCGAGAAATGAGCCCGCTCAGCAAGCCAATGAAAAGCGGAAGAGAGAGTGCAGCATGAGGGCGAGCTGCTTCTTCTCTTAATAGATGTTTGTTCAATCCTCCCAGCACCAGAAAAAATTTCTCTTCCTATCTGTAGGTATGAATCACTCTGTGTCGGCATCCTCTGCTCGCCTACCATTAGTTTGGTTAGTTCCCCATCTGTCTCCATTATAAAGCCTGTTAAATGTACATCAGGACTTGTTATAATATAAATCTCTCATAGTGACGCTCTCTGCTCTTACACCTTGTTTGCACATAGTTTGTTTTGGAAGCTCTCAGAGCGGGAAATTTCCGTCATGCTCAGGGATTAAGCTTGTAAATCAGGCACACACAGATTCAAGACAAGAGACAAAAAAAAAAAAAAAAAAAAAAAAAAAGAAGATGAAGGGGGAAAAAAACTGCAAATGAGATGAAGGGTTACTAATCCAAATACCCAGAATGTCATGTGAATTGTGCAATTTCAACACAGTGACGTGACCGAACGATCATCTGTCACAAGGCTGTTTTATGGGATAACATGCTGCTGCTGCATACTTGCTTTGACAATCGCAGGCAGGCATTGGACAAAACAAGAAGAGGGGATCAGCATCAGGTCTCTCATTAAAAAGACTCCCAATGGAGCATGACTTTAACCACTATAGAACTGGCAGCGCTTGACGCAATCAGTTAGATTCCAAACTGCGTTATCCGGCAGCTGCCAAATCTGCGACCTACAGTGGCAAAATGATTAATGACTTGAGAGCAAAACTACATGTACAGTATTCTGCACAGAAATGAATTTTCTGGGTCAACCCCCTCAATCTAAATCCAGACACACTGTTTCTAATAATTTTCCGCTGATACCAATGTAACTGTTTTTAAAAGACCATTAGCATGATATTAGCACTACAAAGTGCTAAACTCACCCTTTGGCCCGATTTTTCTTGTTGACATTTTTCACACTGTACTTATTTTAGCAAATTCATTCAGCCGGAGTGACAGAAATGGTGTAGAGGACACGGCAGTCGGGAATTACGATGCAGGCCATGAAAGGGAGAGGAGAGAAGATTGAGAGAAAAGAAGAAGGTGTCACAGCTTTTTTTCCATCAGCTAAAGAGAGATGGATGAAGCAAGAAAAGCATGTCAGTTAAACTCCTTAAATCAGTCATAAGATCTGCCTAACTTGAAGGTTGTCAGCTGAACTTCAACATTAGTCATGGAGTTTGGCTGCTGTGAAGGTGAAGATAATCTGGAAGTGTCTCATCCTCCTCTTCTTCTACTGTCTATTTTGTATTGCTGCTCCCTGTGGACTCCCTCTGTGGTTCCTGCAAGGTTGCAGTCTGCTTATTTCTCAACTGTCTCACAATTTTGATCCTCTTGAGTCTCCATCTACAACATAAGATACTTGTATGAACAGATTATAAGTGACTGAGAAGTCTGCAACCTGCCCCAGCACAGATGATGTTAGCCGCGTAGCTTCATTTCACAGCAGCTGCAGCAGATTTCCAGTGATGATGCGTCACAGCATGAGAAACATCTCCAAACGCTACAAAACACTTCCAAAAACCTTTCAAACACTCCTGCAATACAATCACAAGCTCTGCTGGTGAGCTTTATGCTCACTATGCACCATAAAATTGCTAAATATAACACTTCACGTTGAGAAGGCAGGACTAATAGGAAGAGACTGAGTGTTCCTGTTTAGTAATGTGGGAAAAAAGTAACTGAAAATTTTATGGGGAATGTTTGAAAGAATGATATTTTGTTTGGCTTTTTGAGTCACTGAATATCTTCAGATATGTTTTATGCTCATACAAGTGACCATAAAGGCTGCTGGACAACTTCGGAACTATTTTTTCCATGACAAGGTTATAACCTCTTCAGTTGTGCTTTAACAATGAGAGCGATACTTACTCGACTAAACACAACCCAGTTCAAGTGCTATGAAAAATATGCAATAGGTAACAACTGTAATGTGACTTGATTAATCCAGACAAATGATTTAATACAATTTTTTCTCTGTTTTATAAAATACAAAAAGGGCCATCATATTACCGTCTACACTCCCCCCCACTTCCCCCAGACTGTGTTTGTTTGGATAGATGTTTTCTTTCTTTTTTATCTTTTAAATTTTTTTCTTCTATAATGTGTTTTAAATAGTACCTTTAGACCCTTTCATTACATTAAGTGGATAAAAAATTAAGTATGTGGGCTGCATTGTTATTTAGAGTTTTCCTTATTTCTTGACTCAGAGGTTAACTGCAGCTGCATTATGATAAGAAAGAAAGCATATCTGTAATAATCAACAACAGAATGCAGTGTTCTGCAAATATTTGAGTCATTATAATTTTTTATTCATTTTCCGACATTATGAATGCAGACATTTAGCTACAAAAAACATTTATGAACCCTTGTTAAAATGAGAAAAATATGCTCAAACTTACACAAACACACACACCCACTGTTTTACAAACACAACATGTGAATAAAAACCCAGACTTTATTTGCTCACATCAGACACAAACCAAAGTCACACATTCATTTCTTTTTTTTTTGCTAATTTATTATTAAATTATATAATTTGTGACTTGCTATTTACTGGCCCTTTTCCTTTAGACAGTATAAAAAAAAGAAGAAATTTATGCCCCAGGAATAGAGACAGGGACACTTTATATGACATTTACAATGCTCGCAGTTGTGTTTTTAGCTCACTGAACATTCACTGCCCCAATATCGTTGCTGGGTGAAAGCACTTGTTATTGTTATGACAGCATGAGTCACTTTTTGTTGAATTATAAGTATTTTGGTGGCTGTAGAGCATTTTGGACAAAAGGTTAACTGATGTGCCCTGCTGTGTATTTGAGAGCATGGTGTGGTAAGCATTTTGTGGCAGTGGACATGGTGCTGAGGCCAGTATTAAAGCAATATCATTCGCAATTCATTGCATGCATTCATAAGCTCTCTGGGCTATTTGGTGCTTTAGACTATGATATGTCATCTCTTTATCACACACAGCTTTTAATGTATTATATGAGAATAATCTAGATTGTATTTCAGGCTCTGCTTTCGATTGTTTCTATCTGTTAATACTCCATCTGCCCACAGTAATTTGATCACTCATTTTTCTATCTGTTTTTTTTAATGATGAGCATGTATTTTTATTTTTTTCACTTTATCTCAGAGTGTTACATAGTTTTTTTTTTTTAAATGACAAAGCTCTAAATCAACAAAACGGGGAACGGTATTCTTCCAAAGAGCTGCCTGACATGCCCTGACTGTAATCCAGACTTCTTTTCCCACACTTTCTTGTGACTACAGCTCATATATGTTGCCCCCTTTTTGTTTTTCAAATTTTGTGATAGGTCTCAAATCTCTGTCATTCATCATTTTGATAAAAAAAAAAAAAACATCAGAAAACTCTTCATAGAAGGTCTTTCTGATGTTTTTTTTTTTTTTTTTTTTTTTTTTTTTTTTGTAGAGAGGCATTTGACTATTGAGGATTTCATTCAATTTTTGTCTGTTTTCAGCATCCTTTGCAAAGGTTACGACTGCACTCTGATTCATTGAGAGGATGTGCCATCTGAAAGGCTAAACTTTGGTGAAAAAATTTCCATTGCAGATTTTGAATTCCTCCACTCCCAATCAAAAGCTTACCTTAGCGAACCAAGTGGAAAGGCGTGCTTCGCTTCCATTGTAGGGTGTCCCTGATCTTTTTCAGTACAGGGTTTTATTTCCCTTTCTCAAGGCCACACACAGCATACACAAACATTTAAAATACAAATGTGAGTACCCATGGAAAAACACGCAAACACAAGAATTTGCAATTACATGCCCCTTGAACCCCCCCCCCTCCTACAAACTAAGGCTCACATAAAAGCTTATATTAACCACATTTGCATGCATAGAAGCATTCACTTGCTTTCTTCTGCAAGCTCGTACGAATTGCATTGTTTTACAAACAAATGCCATCCCACGCACACAGACAGTGTGCAACAAACCAGAAAAACACATACACACAATCCCAAACACCAGTTGGAAATCAATTATGAATGCATATATCCACCTCTTGCCCCCTTTTATACTCACCCAGCCCACCCTCACCATGACTGCATAAGCATCTCATTTCTCACCTGCTTTGTATGACTTTCCCTTGACTCCTTCACCGTTCTCTCCTCTTTTCTTTCTCCTCTGCAACTAAATTTTCCAGATGTGTCTGAGATTGATCCAGTATAGTTCTAAAACCTTCATCATGACACTAGACAGCTGGTAGCTGGATTTTCCTCATTTCAACTCCAACAGATAAATTGCCACTGAGTATAAGCAGGAACATAAACATGTATGTGTGTGTGTGTGTGTGTGTGTGTGTGTGTTGAGGTGGGTTTCTGCTAATTTATTAACTTCTTTGCCTCAGAGTTTTGCATGATGAAGAAATGTCTCAATGCACCCGGGTAAAATATATGCTATAACCTCCCCCAATATTTACACGCACACACACACAAAACACACACACACACACACACACACACACACACACACACACACACACACACACACACACACACACACACACACACACACACGCACTTTCAATTCCAAATTTTACTCTTTCTTTATCTTCTTTTTTGTCTTTCCCTCAATTAATGCCCATATGCTAGAAGGCCCCCAGCTCTGCATGTGCTCCTTTGAAGTGATGTAGATTTAAAAAACAAATGTCTGGAAAACCCTAAATGAGCTCTCGCAGAGCGGAGAACAGACACAAATCCACACATTTTCTCAGAAATACATTTATTACCATGCATATACTTACAGTACAACAGACGTGCAAAAACATGCAGATCTCAGATAAGACTGCAATTTATCAGTGTGCCTCCAAATCCTTCAATAAATGCATACACAGGCACCATGTTTTCACTCTTTCATCTGACCTCTATTGGTTTCATAAATGCTCAGATGGCACATGTGCTGAGAGATAGGTAGGAATACAATAAACTAGTACAAGTGTGTGTCCTTCAGAATGTTCTTGTAAAAAAAAAAAACTCACTTGTGCTGCATTCAAGAAAAAAGCAATCTCTCTTGAATGTAGAGCAGAGTTGGGAAATTGGATTTTGAAGCCATTTTGTGCACCTCTTTAACTCCACAGATTTCTCTGTTCACTGTATTCGCTACACTGGGATTTGTTACGTGTAGTACAGTGCGTTATCTTTTTTTCTCTGGTTGGCCTTAAAAACCGATTACAGTTTCATGCATAACACTGTGGACACACTTAGGAACATGCACACACAGTCGGTGCACTCGTATGTACAGAACTTCCTGCTGTGTTCAGCTTGTGTTTACATCCTCTCCCATCAGGCCTTGGGGTTGCCCTCGCAACATTTAACAACTAAGTAATTATCTAGAGTAATTCTCAGCTGAAAGCAGAAGACAAAACACACGTGTGCACAAATATGTTCTGTGGGATGTGTAAAGACAAAAAAAGTACGCATAAGTTGAGAAATAATGATAGCTGAACATGCAGACGTGAACATTGCCAGTGCAGTTTCATTATATGCTCAATTCCAGCTTAAATTTGATAGACTGCAGATAACTACTGAAAAGATGGGAGCCTGTGTTCCCGTGTAACTGGCTGCTGATTAGCCTACCTGAGTTACAGTCATGCCTGTGAAGCATTTTTTTTTTCCTCTTTAAATCTGCGGTTTTCTGTGCAGATTTCATTTACACAGAACGGAACAAAATAAGCCGTCAACAGCAGATGTTGTCAGCTGAAATGACAGCTGTCTCTAGCAGAATCCATCAGCTTAAGCAATCTAATAGCGATGCCAAAACTCTTAGCTTATGTCTACAATCATCCCTCTCCAATCTTTATCTATTGGACACTTAATATTGGGGGGTTAATTAATATTTCAGTACTTTCTTATCATCAGTTTGCAGTGTAGGTTATTATGTTTTTCTTTTTGCAGCTGTTGGTAAAAAGCAATACAGAACAAATAATACTTCATGAACAACACTTTTTAAAAAAATTGAGGCCACATTATGAGTAAATCTACACAGAAACTGGATGCTTACATAAAATGGTGATTGAATGTGTGAGATTTATGCTATAGTGTTGAGATTATAGCCTGCAGTCTAGTGGAGAGGGATCTGCTGTTATCTCATCCTTTTTTATGTTTCAGCTGATGCATTTTACTAATGACAGACATGATACCAACAGCACGATATGACAACTGTATCCTCCAGAAAGTCTTGCTGCAGATGATTGACGTAAGAGACGTGAAGCTTACCATGCTATTAAATTACAGTATTGAAGAAAATGTTTTCTTCTAAAATAATCATGTAAGGAAAGATTTTGGGTTAGTAGGCTGCATCCTGCTGTGATACTGTAGCTAATAACATGTCTGACATCGAAGTAACGCGGCTCTTTTGTGTTTTTGTGACTGCACTTGTGTTCACATTTTTAGACAAGCACATTTTTTTTGCAGTCACATAAAGAACATGCACACTGTTAAGCAACCCTGTCAGTCTGAAAAATAAAAATGTCACATTTTAACACAAAAACAAAAAACAAAACTATGATATTAAAAGTTTTTCTTTTTCCATAGTGAAGAAGAACTTTTTGTTGCAATAAAAAAAATAAAAAAGGAATTAAGGAAGACAATTACATGTTGGACCAATCTACTGTGTATGTAATTTTGCATGCATACACAGTCTGTGCATGTTTGCAAAAAATGTTTGCATACATACACATTTTACCCTTCCCTAAATTTAATAATGCTTGTTTATTTAAACAGAAAATAACCAAAACTTGTACTCAATACTGCTCCTATATGGAAAATTTAATTAACATGTAAAAAATTTAGGAAAATCTAAATAAAGTTTTAAAAATTATTATCACCTAAAGTTACACTTATTTATAAAGTTACACTTATTTATAAAAACTTTGGGGCAATTTTGCATCTCCTGTCACTTGAAAAACATTTTTTCTTCTGTGATAGTGCAAAGTTTAAAAATTTCAAGTGCAAGTTATTGGTTTTCACATTTCTTCTTCTTTATCTCAAAATTGAATATTTGTTGCTCTTTAGAAGTGTCTCATTCATTGTTTTACATGTTTGACAGTGAGATGAAAGCAGAATGATGGGAAAATGCCATTTGCATTCTGTACATTAGCAGAGTGCACGCATGTGCTCCTAGAATATGCAGATGCGTTCATCTGCGGCTGAGCATGTGTCACAAATCCTCAAATCAAGTTCTTTTTTTCTCTCCTTACTTGTAATTACCTGCAGTCACCTTTCAGCTCGAGCGTAAATCCCACTTTAATTATGTTGCTAGGATGAAAACTATCTGACACAAGAGAAATCCTGAATGATGGGATTTAGGAAATATGGCTGCAGATTTGCACAGTGGAGTTGTTGTTGGTTGAAAAAAAGCAGTTTCTCCTCATAGAAAACTTTTTAATGCACACATACGGCCAAATTGCTGTAAGTTAGTTTTATAATAATAAAAAAAATCAAGCTTGTGTTGAAGTTGCTTCATTGTCACCTATAAAAATCACATAAACGACAAAATATTTAAGACATGATGAGAAAATGTATTTTCTGCAATCAGTGAAACTACAGCAGCTTGCTTTTTTTTTTTTTATATTTTATCGTTGGACATGCATATTATACTAAAGTGAAGAAAAAGTTTTTGCTCACCTCTAATACATTTGCATAAAATGTCCAGGAAGCAAATATTGGCCGGCCTATTCCGAGTTAATTTACACATCAGTATAATATCTGCCATAATACTTAACTTAGCTGCATAAATCTTAACAGATGTTGCTTCATGTAATGATACCATGTTGTCATAATTGTATGCCAATGACTATACAACATGAAAAAAGCTCAAATTTAAGGGAGAAATTCTCGTACAAATGATTTTTTAATTATTATTCTCGTCTTATTGCCATTATACTTAACTGGTATGATCCTTTCTCTTCAAGATGCTTTGTTAATAACTTTGTATTTGCAGTATTTTCAGGAAAACTTAATAAAATCCTGGGGAGGGAAGCCCCCTTGGAAGATATAAAAAGCATAGTACTACTAATACTTAAAACTGAGCCGTTTTAATGTACTTATTAATAAAGACGTGAATGTCCAGCTCGCTGTGTGTTTGTGTGTACAGGTGTATGTGTGAGAACATGTGGAATCATGTAGAAAAGAATGCGAGTCGGCAAGATAAAGGTGTTTAGATATCGATGTTGAGATGTGGGATCTAGGTGTACAGCTACAGTAACGGAGACGAGATGGTAAACTAAGAGATGAGGGAACTTGGGGATTGCAAAACAAATACTTTGTGAGTAACTAGCTGTGTACATGAGGGAACTAGATTGCAGTCTATGTATTCCAAGTGATATAGCTGTGATATTTGACCTCAGGCAGAGTGGATTTAGAAGTGACCATTTAGAAATGGAATGTTGGTAAAAAAAAAAAAAAAAAAGTGTTTGCTTACAGACCAAAAGAAGTTGTTTGATTGTTTTTTTTTTTTTTCACAGTCAAATGTTTAAATAAGTATTTGGAAAAGTATGGTATTAAATTGTAAATTGCTGACAGGCTGCTTGCACTGAAACATTTATAGTGAATGCACAGCCGTTCTCTGAAAAAAGTATTTATTAAAACATAGTCACACATCAAGCAAGCTAACTTTATTTCTCACTGACTTCTTACAGTGCTGTTTTTATTGTAACGTTCCACACAAGTTCTCTAAAACTTGACAGTGAAAAAGTGATAAAATTAAGTTTTTCCCAAGCTTGCAGTGAAGTTTCAATTGATCACAAGGAAATGCATTTTTTTGAGTGACAATCCATATATCGCAAGCACCAAACAAAGTTACGAAATGTAGAGATGACGTAACTTAATAAATAAACATTGCTCCATACTCTATACTGTATTCTTCACAATGATGAATTATTGCTGTCACATTACATGTTGCCTCAGAAAGGAACCTAAAAATGGTTTCAGAAGGGACCGCATTACAGAGAAATGTGAAGGCAGAAGTGGTGCACACATGTGGTACACCACTTCTGACCAGCCTCATAAATGTTGCATAGCATGTGACAGGTCTGTCGTCACAAATGATGGTCCAAATCATTTATCTTTCTTTTAAAACAGGGTTCTGATGCTGATTTTATATTTAACCAGAATGACATTTGTAGAAAATACGACAATGTGGACGATTTCCTTCAGGTGTAACATCTGCTCCCAATCTATCTAACATCAACTCAAACCTGAAAAAATTTGGGATGTTCTGCAAAAAATTGGTACGGTAATAATGTGTATTATATTTACATCTCTTTCAAAACCACATTTGCATGGTGTGTTACGATGGTAAAAAAAAAAAAAAAAAAAATTAAAATGCCTTTTTTATGAAGAAATTTCTACAGTATCCCTTTTGATTTAAATAAGATGTACAATGGATCATCATCCAGTATGTGAAATTTATTAAGGAAATATCTCTAGAAGGACCAGTGAGATGTGTTTGTTTCATGCTTCATATCTTAGAAGATGAGATTAGAAAGTTTAGTGCATATGTAATGTGTGTATTAATGGACCTGCACCACGCGTAACTTAACTATACACAGCAGAGCAGCCCTTATGGAGATCCTAAAATACTGCTCTGTGGGTTTTCTGCCTAGAGACACACACAGATACACAGAGATTGAGTAAGAGAGTAAAGATGAAAGAGGGAGAGCAGCACAGCACAAGGCAGGATGGGCCTGAATGAATAATAGGCAATCTATAATGGATGACAAGTTGACCAAGTTCTTTCTCCCTCCCTTCTCTTTTTCTCTTTTTTTTTCCCCCTTTGCGAGACGTTTTTTCCACTTTCTCTGTTTGTCATCTGTGCTCTTCTCTCCCTGTGACACCATGTCTCTGCTTTGAGGCACATGTTCTGGAAGAAGACAGTGACTGCCATCCTCCCCTGAGCCTCTTAACCGCCTTTGGAAGAGAGCCGCTTTACTTTATGGGCTTCTCAAATCTCCTGGAAATGCTCTCTTCTCTCTGCTTTGCAAAAAAGTCCGATTAGAGGACGAGCCATGTAACACGAGGAGAGAGAGGGGGCTGTGAGTTTTCGTTCTTTCTCTCTTGCTGTCACCCCACAAACACACACACTTTTTTTTCCCTTTTTTTCCCCTTTTTACCTGATTATGAAATAAGAAATACTACAAACGATGACAGACACTGAGAGCTGCAACTTCTAGCGCCTGATAGTACTGCGCTACAGCTTCTGCTCTGCTATTAGGCGAGCTAAATCATAATCCTCCCAAAAACACAGATTAAACTCTGCATTAGAGACACTTGGTGAGTCATGTAATGAGTCAGAACTTCAACACAGGTGTAGAAAAAAGGAATTCATCAATGTTGTCACTCTCAGTCGGTTAAAATACATGTTTCCTGCTACTTTTACATGGTTTTTGTCCTTAATGTTAAAGAATATAATCAACATTTACTCTTAGGTGACTGATTTCATTGCATGTGATGGAAAAATGCCACCACACGCGATCCTTGCTGTACTCAAAGCTAGGAGAGTAAATCCATCACCACAGTCTGTATAAAACCACACATTTCTTGACCAAACTGTCACAAATCAAGGCTTGGAAACTGAAAAAGAGTGCCAACACAAGATGGGAAGATTTTTTTTTTTATCAGTCCACACAGCAGCTAGCAGCTCAGTCCCGCTGTGAGCGACTGGCTCCTGCGGTCCAGTTAGAAACAGCCAGTAAACTGCCAGAAACTGTAGTCTACCACAGCTTGTGGGGTAGAGCTGTTAGTGCTGCGCTATCCCTCAGTGCAGTCTGTAGAGAGTGTCTCCAGGAGGAATAAATGCACTATGAAATGCACTTAGGAGAACTAAACGGCTTCCATGAGGAAAAGGAGTCAAAAGTCTGGTTTTAGGGAGTGTCCCTGGGTCTTAAAACCTACATAAGTAACAGCTCGATGTGAAAGGAATTTAAAAGGCAAATTCTTAAATTTCTTTCTTTCTTTATACATTGATTCATCTCCCCTTATGAACATTTGCACCTGCTCTGTGAAAACAGCACGGCATGGTTCGCTGTGTTTTGCAGTCAGCAGGACGGGGGAATCTCCATGATGTTTTGTCTACAACAGCTGTGTTGGTTGTCCATAAGCTCCTAAGCTCCCATCCCCACTGTGCCTCTCCCCGTGGTTGCTTAGACCTCCCATGGTGTTCTTCTAGTAAGTTTATTGTACATATCAAAAGAGAGCACTGAGCATATTACGTCATGAAGTGAGCTGGAAATGATAGCCGGGCGTTCACACACTGTTTCTACTTTTAGTGTCAGTGTTCTAGGCTTAATCCACCTTTTTGTTGAGACAGAGACAGCAAAGAGACAGGCGAAGGTGGAGAAGACTACCTGAGAGGTTGGATTTGTGACTGTATTTGGGTTTAAATCCTAGAACTGAATGAACAATAGTGTGGTGAAGACGAGTTCAGAAGGAGAAATAAAGAGACTGAACACAATTAAGGAAGCAAAAAAAAAAAAAAAAAAAAATAGATCAAGGAGATGGGAAGAAATCACACCTGAAACAAACACCGGCTCAGGTGATCCTCTTCTCCACACTGACTCCTGACTTAGCTGGCATCCGCATCCTTCTGTGCTTTGGGACCTGCTCAGTTGTCCATCACTCCGTTTCAGTCCGAAACATTTGAGCTTTTCCATCTCCTGCTTTCACTCTCAGTCAAAGCAGTTCACTGATTCTTCAGTGAAAGACAAAAATCAGAAACTGTTGTTGCTTTATTATTATTGCTATTTTGGTTTAGTTTGATCTCTCCTCATCCATCTTTCAGCCGTTACACATCAATAGCCTCTCTCTTTCTCAGTACAGCAAATGCCTGCGAGGACATCAACTGAAATATTTAACACAGTTCTCCCTGAATCCACACACAGCATACAAGCAGCACTACGTTAGCAGCACTCCAAACAGCACTGTTTTGTCCACCGTAGCATGCTCAGTACCCATCACTAATTGGCTTCCTTCCAGGCTTACAGGGCTGGAACTTGGTTTAAATTAATCTAACTTTGTTTTTCGATAATTCTGTGATCAGACGAGTTGAGTCCAGGATGGTGTAACAACAACATCATCACACCAGTTTGACATTTAAGCTAAATGCTAAAGTGACTGAATGTAAACAAAAATGTAAGCTCTTTTTTTAGATGGAGACAGTTGATGGATTGATAAAATAATAATAATAATTGGTTTGTTTTGTTTTTATTTCTGTGAAAACTGAATATGTGTTTTCAAAGAAGAAAACACAAATGACATTTTAACAATTTAATACTCAGCGTGATAGATGTTTTTTGTAACTAATGGGCTATTTTCATAATCTGTCTTGAAATGGGAGTGAAGTGACTTCATTTTTCATGTATTTCTCCTTTTATGTTGCCATGCTCTAAATATGTCTCTGTCTGTGTAAAATCCTGTACACCATTAACTTAAAACCAAACCCCTGCTTCACAGATATTTAGCTGCATCTTGGATCAAAGAAGAGGACCCGGTCCGCCTAAAAACGCAGGTCTCAGTCTGTTTTAAGTGGACCACATACAGGAAGCAGACAAAGTCACAAAAAAAACCCAGTCACTTCATGTATTTGGCAGAGCATTGCATTATGGGTAGCTATCATGTTAAGGGTTCTCTGCCTCATCTGTTGTACATACTGCGTCCATTATTGCTGTGTATTTCTGGAGAATATTTGCTTAAGACAAAATAAAAAGAAACAAAACAGTGATTGTTTGTCCTCCATGTTGAGCTTACAAATGGAGGAAAATGAAGTTTTCTTCTTCATGCTTTCTTTTGCTGAATACTAGTGCAGCGGCATCTCTGGTGAGAATGGGGACATATTGTTGTAAAGGTTTGGCGCGTTTGACCAAAGTGCAACGTGAACGCGATCTCAGGATGGATACACCCCCCTACAACTGACCAGAGTCCCCAATCAGACCAAGTCTAGGGGACTATCCTGATGTGAATGCACCCTAAAGCTTTCCTCAAGTGATCCTTTCACATGCAGACCAGGAATCTAAATTGACAACCTTTAGAAACTGAGGAATCTTGTTTGACCAAGCCAAGCACAACTGCACCAGAAAGGAGTAGGTACTGAACAGGAGTGGAGCTCAGACAAAATCTGAAATTAGGATGAAACTGGTAGTAGGGGTAGTAGCTGCAGTGTCTTCCTGCAGGAAGTACAAAATCCAAAGAAACAATTACAGTCCTATTGACTTCACAAGAGTTGGTGTGTGTATATGTGCATCTGGGCATGTGTGGACACACTGCTGTTTGACTGACAGCTGAGGTAATTATAGTTCCACTGTGGCAGTAACCCCCCACACAACATCTCAGGCTGAGTCCTTGCACTTTAGCACTGATGAACCCCAGCACAGAGGCTACTGCCTCCTTTCCTCTGCTGAAAATATACCTACTAAATGGCCGAGGGAGGAAAGACACATGAAGCGAGAAGGAAAATAAACAAAAGAAAGAAGTTGCACTGGCAGGCTTAGACTGAACTGACCAGCTGGGAGGGAAAAAGTGATTAAAATGTAGGCAATGGAAGGAAATCAGGCCAGTAAAGTGGCCAGTGGTGGCAAGAGTGGGGAAGAGTGTGGGGTGGGAAAGGGTGACAACTGGCGGATGTGGAACTAAAATAAACCTGCCAGGAAGAGCTGGGCTGAGAAAACGCAAACATTTTTGATATGGAATGAAAAATAAAAAAAAAAGGGGGGGGGGGGCACTGACAGAAGCATGGGGGGGAAAGAAAATCCTAAGAAAAAAGCATATCAGTCAGGTGAACGTCAGTGTGGAGGAAAACATTGTATAAGAAAGAAAATAAGACAGCCCAGTCTGGGTTGTCATAGTTATTTGTGAATTCATTTCTCTGTTTGAGAGCAAGTCTTTTTTTACAAGTTCTTCTGTAGGGTTAAAAAAAAACACTGCTAGATTAGGTTATGCAATGAATACATAAGTGCTCTGAATGTACTGTTTGTATTAACAGTGAGCATCCATTGTTGTAACTAAGATGGTGAGTAATGCGAAAAAGGCTGCATTCTCACCCAGCAGTACTGGATATTTTTCGGCTCATTGCTTCATGGAGAATAACTGTTGTTTTGGTTCACTCTCTCTTTTTTTTTCATTTGTGCTATTTTCAGCAGTTTCCAATGAAAGAGCTCTGAAAACAAACTGCATTAACAGCGCCATTAACAGGTTATGTTTACCAGCTAGTTGGCATTGCAGTGGAGAATAGTGGAGCTGCTAAAGAAGAGCTGATACATGAACCTTAGCCAAAAACATTTGAGCCTGGATATTACACATTATGTCTGAATAAAGTGCAATCCTCCTTAAAATACTAATTAATATATGATAGACTCTGGTTTATGGCAATATTTCCCTGGATGGTAATGTGGTTGCATCACACTTAGCTTTTAGCTACATAATAACCTTTCTGTTTAGCAATAGCTTGTCTGGATGGCCTGGTGAACTGTCCTAATTTTATCCATTTAAAATGATATATTAAGCAATTTGTTATATTCTGTGAACATTTGATTTCAGCCATAAATGTTGCATTTCTCACCACGGTTGTATAAAGACTAAATGCTCATTTGGAATATTTTAAATGCAGATCTTTGAGATAAATTAGATTTGTATTCACTTTTAATTAATGTGTTTTGTTCATATTTCCATGTCTGATGCTTGTACTTAATAGAAAATAGAATTGACTACAGTTTTTTAGACAATGTTCTGGCAATACCTTTGCACTGTTTTGGACCTGCTTTCAGTGAAATATGTTAGCAATACCCCCTCATTCATTCTTAATGAGCCTTTTACTGCAACATCAAACTGTTTTTGTTGGTTTGTGCATCTTGCATACTAGAGGTACATATTGACACAACAGTTTTAACAGTTTCTGTTGAAATTGAGTGAATTACACGTGTCTCATGATTTTGTGAGTTAAGACTTGTCTGTAAGAAATAAATTCATTCACACAGATATTTATGTACAGAGGATCAAAACTTTGTTCCGAGGAGGGCAGGCTTGATGGATGGGTCAGTAAACCGCCACGAGACCATGATGATTCAGTTTTGACTTGGCAGACAGCCGTTTTCATCCCACATCAACATTAACATTGTCCTGCTTCTTCAACCTCAACTATCCTTATTGTGATTTTCTCTTTTTGGAAGGTATTTACAAGCTGCTTTGTCTGGTGATAAGAGTGCAACAGCAGGAAACGCTTGCTCGGTGAGGTTATTACAAATAACCAAGTATTTTATTAACTTTGCACGATTTGATTTGCTTGTTTAAACGTTTTGGTTTAAAGTCTGCTCTCGGTGAACACTTTGTAAACAGGCTTAAATTTAAACTCATAAGCAGCTGGTTAAACAAGATTTCTTTTTTCCTCCCCTCACTCTTCCCCACTTAAGCTGTCTCTCTCTGTGTTCCAGGCCTTCATAAGTTTGATGAAATATTCATCTTTTTCTGACGTAGCCCTTTACTCTTTCCCTCCATCTCTCTCCCTCTGCCTCATCTGTCATGAAAATCCAAATCAGTCATTTTCCTCACTCTGAACCCATCTGTGCATCCCCTCCTTTTCAATCTTTCCCTTCGTCTCTTGTCACCTTTCCCTGATGTTTTTTTTTTTTTTGTCTTTCTTCTGTCCTTTTTTTTCTTTTATCCATATCCCAAAGTAATCTGTGGATTTGGTCTGCGCAGCAACCAATATGGGAGTTTAATGTATATGGTTAGAGTGGCAGATTATATAAGATAATACACCTTAGAGGAACTTTGTTCATTTGCTATTTGATATTGCGTAGTGAAACATTGTCAACTGAGTCGCACACCACACTGCAGATAGATAATAATAAGAAAATAATTAAAGACAACTATTTGTCTTTAAGGGACTGAAGTAACACATAACTTCATATTTCTGCTGCTCTGCAGCATATATTACATCATTTATACTTATTATGCATAAGTCACGATTCAGCTGAAGCGAGGCTCATGCATCTCATCATTGCATTTGACATTTCAGGGTCAAATTTTTTAATATCTGTTCCCGCACAATTGAATCATGTTTGGCCCGACTCCTGCTCAGTTTCGGTTTTGTGCTTTCGCTGCAGCTTTTGCTAAATGGCAAAGGAGGAACACCAAATGCAGTTAGAACTGAAAACCTCCTGCAGAATTCACTTTCTCCAAGGCCGTGTGATTCCTCAGAACAGTAATAACACAAAATTTGAACTACACCAAATGCAGGAAGTTAAAAAAAAGACACTGAAACTAAATATGGGGATTGTATTAATGGATTCATTCGTTTTATCTTTAGGTAGCTAACTTTCAAGAATCTGTCATATATTTTAAAAAACTGCTTATGTCACCAGATGTGCTTTCACATACTGTTATTAACAGTTCTATGTGAAACTGTTTTGCATATATGTGAAAGGAAAATATGAATTAAAGACATTTATACAAGCTGCTTGAGGATGAAAAATCAATGCTATTGTTTAGCTGTGTTTTCTCTAGAATCAAAACCCATTTTTGTTCACGTGATTGCTTGTGCGAACGACACCCAAATGCATTTAAACTTCAGAGCTATATATATATATTTCTGTATAAATGATCTATATTATAAAGGTAAAGCTGCCTGAATTGAGAGGAAAAATGAGAAACTCTTTTGGAGTTTGCATTTTTCATCACATTTTTCTAAAAAAATGTGAAAAAAAATTGAAAATGCAAATAAAAATATGTAAAAAGCTAGACTATATGTCAGGGATCATTAATTCTGGACCTTTTGGATCAGTGCCCTGCAGGTTTTAGAAGCTCCCCTGCTGCAACACATCTGATTCAACTGAATGGGTCATGAGGACTTGTGCAGAACTTGACAACAAGCTGTTGGGGATCCATTTAATTTGAACCAGGTTTATGGCAGCAGGAAAATGATTAAAATCTGCAAGACACTGGCCCAAAAAGCCCTTGGTCATTCCTAGACTCTATGTATGTTTATGTAAATCTCCCCAAAATGCAGTTAAGGTATATGGGCAATGTCATTACATGATATTGTTTTTTTTTTGTTTGTTTTGTTTCTTTGGGTTTTTTTTTGTCCAGATAGTATAAGTAAATGGTTAAACATATTAATCTAGCAGTCTGTATAAATATTATGAAATATTGTAAATGTAACTAAAAACTCTTGATAATTAAAACTGAACTTATAGTAAAGTCCAGAATTTATTGAGCGTCTATTTACAGCAGAGTCATCACCTATTCTGATTTGTAGCCCAGCAGATGGCTTCCCTCATCTTTCTTTTCAGCAGTGTGACGCTAACAGTAAAGAAGTCCATTAAAGAAATGTAACTTCTGGAGAATCCCCAGAACGGTTCAGTCTGAAAAGTCTTTAAAATGTGCAGCTTCTGATCACTCCCGCACAGACACTGCCTGCAAATGATATCTCCAGTGCAATATGACAGCAGTGCTTTCTGTGATGGTTTGTCTTCATTTTAGTACAATGGGAGAATGTGGTGAAGCGCTGTCCATCTTCCTAAAGATGAATTGTTTATAAGTTAAGTAAAAAGATGTATGCCTCTGCTGAAATGTTTACATTCACAGCTTTGACATCCTCAGCAGGCGCCATGTTGAATCATGAACAATAACACTCAGAAGAGCAGAGAGTGACTGCTTTAATAGGAATTTGGTTAAGGATCAAAATACAATTCATTACTTTCAAACTTCATAAACATACCAACATCACTGTTATTTCATCTGAGTGACTGTCAGACGTTGGCTATTTCCTTTGTTAAGAGGCCAAGTTAAAGCATTTTATCATTTATATCACACTGGTTGCTTTTCAGAATTATGTTTAATGCCATCTTATTAATTGATTTGGGCATTGGAGCACAGATATAAATCCATTTCAGTTCTATAAAAAAAAAAAAGTGTCAACTATTTGGATGAAAATCAACCTGTGGGCTTGCATTTGTATTTCTCAATTGTAAAGAAGTGAATCTACCTTTGTAATTCTCTGCTGCTGACTGAAATAGAGACCACACAGCCTTGTCTCTACATGATACAAAGAGAGCACGACTACATATTATGAGCCTCTGAGCCAATCAACTACTCCAGAAGAGAAGCTTGTCCAATGAAGGAAGAGGTGGAATTTGAGGTGGATAAAAAAATAACTGAAGAGCTGCACTGAGAGGAGCAACACTCAGAGAGAGAGAGAATGTTTGAGCTCTGAGGCTCATAAGACTCAAAACGAACACATCTTGTCTTAAAGTAATCTTTTCTCACTGAAGCATTGAAAAAAAAAAAAAAAAACCTGAACACAAAAAGTGCACACAATCTGTGCCCGATAACTGAGGATACTAATTAAAATTTCCACTTGCTTATTATGCGTTCAATTCTGCTCTGTCCTGTAATTGGCTGTTTCTTTGTTGATTGCGTTGTTTGTACTGAGCTGTCTGCAGTTATTTTCCTGCCTGTCCACGTCGCAGGAGTTTTAGATCTGTGAATGCGAAATACACTGTGTAAACAAACCATTAACACCACGGAAAGTTGCAAGTTTCCCTGTTCACATTCACAGCAGAGAACATAAAACATTCCACATTGATGTATAAATGTTTTGATTTCTTTTTCACCTAATGTCAGCGCACAAAGAACCCAGTGTAACATGCGAGGTGACGTCTCTCCCCAACAGACCATAATAGAAACAACGTACATGCATGATTTTAGATATTACTGCATGAAGGTCTCTGTCATTCTCTGATACACACACACACACACACACACACACACACACATGCACGCACTCAAGCGCACTAAGGCAGAACTGCTGACAGCAGTCTCTGGATTATCTCTGAGCTTCTCCATCCTTTATGATTCACACAACCATCACTGTCTGTCGCTGTCCATTTCTCCGTTTTCTTTTTCTCTTGTCCCTCTTTTGTATTCAACCTCCCACATACTTGTTTTTGTTATTATTCTTCACTCTTGTGTATGTGTGTGTGTGTGTGTGTGTGTGTGTGTGTGTGTGTGTGTGTGTGTGTGTGTGTGTGTGTGTGTGTGTGTGTGTGCGTGTAGATAAGGTTGCAGTGTGCATCATATGAGATCGCCTTTCTGGTTGACTGCATCAACAATTAACAGCACGCAGAAAGCTATGTACACATTAATTATTTTAGGCATGAAATATATACATTTAAAAAGAAATAAATGAAAAATATTTCAACTGTTTTCCATAACTTGAGTTAAGTGAGTCCGAATGTGATGAGAACGCCATCATCCATGCAGTGGCAGCAAGACTGAAATATGTGTGTCATTGCCTTGAATGTCAGGTGCATTAGTCTAAGTGTTGGCTGGGGGCTGGGACTGTACTGGGAAGCCCAAACTGCTGCAACCAGTGGTTAATGAGGTGTGCTCAGCGCACTGACATTGCTAACCATTATCTAGCACGCAGGGGAAGAAAGCTGCGGGAGGCTATTGATTATCTATTTGACATGCTGCTGGAGCAGGGAGGGCATGGAGGGGAGAAAAAACAATGCCACAAGGACAGTCTGATAAATCAGGCATAAATTCTGATTATCAGTGTTTGTGCGTTCAAGAAAAATCATTACTTTGGACCAGGGTTTACTTTTATCTTGACGATGTGCACAAAGTCCCTCCACAGTTAGAATCTTAAGGTAATATTAAAGATTTTGCACATTGAGGACTAGTTACAGATGCTGTATATGCAGATACTGTCTGGCAAAAATGTTTGGAATATTTAAAGTTTTAATCCTCTTCTGCCAATTTTTTTTTTTAATTTTTGCTATTTTGCAGTGAATTATAGTAGTGGACCCTCATCGTAGTCCGGCTAGTTCTAAGTAACATCAACCACCTCATGAAGTCATAATCAGCTTTGTTTTGCATGGACCAAAAATAAACCAGTGTTTAAAAGAAAACTAACTCACTGATGCTATTTGTAGCTAATTGAATTGTCGTATTGTTTTAGCATTATCAAATACACCAAAGCTTACACAAACACAAACAAAGCTTACACATGGACTCCTGCACTGATCAAACTAGCTTAAATGCTTTATTTGTCTTTGCTGTCAATGAGTATCTCTGTAGTCGCATGACTCACAGCAACTTCCCTGTGCAATGATTGTGTTAAATGTACATAAATATACATGGCAAATACATAAAAGAGTGTATGTAAGAATAAATTCAAAGTATTGCTTAAAAATCTACAAAACAAGTGTAAAGAGTAGATGCATATAATTTAAAAGTTAACAGTACTCAGTCACTTCTCTCTTCATTAAGTAGGCAGTCAGCATCAGCTCCTGCATGTGTCTCCTAAACAGTAGGAGAGCAAAAAAAAAAAAAATCTAGACTCCCCTCTCTGTTGTTGTGCAGATATACATTGTGGTACTGCTCAGTTCGCACTCAATCATGAACTAAAATGGAATATTTGTGATTGTTTGAAAATCATCGTTGAATTATTTGAAATCCATCCTTATCATTGATTCTGAACCGCAGACATCAGCTCTGGAAATGGAAATGATTTCCATTTTAAAACTAGCCAAGAAATAATTGACACCTTTTCCCACAGCTGTCATACATGGCAGGTTCAGACTGTGGTGAGGAGGTGAGAACATTTTCTCAGCATAATACTGAATATATCTGGAGTAGAAACAGACAGTAATTTGTATTTTAATAGATGTCAGCATGGATGAGTTTGCCTTGGGTTGATGTGTGTGGAAATTCTGCGAAGGTTTTTCTTCCCTTCCCGTCGACAGTGTCACCATGTCGAACACTGGTCAGTAACTTCGGTATCCTCCTGCACATGTATACTGGGATGGGGACAGTGGTTGGTGAAACAGGCAAGCTGATCTCTAACCATAGCTTCCTTTCAACTGTGCATGTACTGTAATCACACCACATTTTTGTTGCTCTGTTTAGGATTTTCCTCCCTCAGAGCAGAGTGCAAATTCCAGCATCATATTAGATGTTTTCAGAGATGTGTCAGTTTTAATGTGTGAAGTCATTGCGCTGTGGGATATGTTTGAGAAAAGTGCCACTTTGTAAGTGGTTGGATAGGAGGCAAAAATAACAACAGGGAAGGAAATTATTAGAAATTTGCAGCCCTGTAGCCAAAACTATATGAATAATTTCTTGGTTGCAGGTCTGCTGCTGCTTATCGCTTATCTGACATTACATTTACATGACTTATGCATATGAAACATGAGCAAATATCAATCACTCACAGTCATGTCTTGTACATACGTGGTTCATATGTACCATGTATAAGCTAATCAAGGTAAAAGCTGATGTTACTTCTGAGCATTTGTTTTGATCAGCTCTCTGCAATAAGATCTACTGTTGTTTTGCTGCTTTCACATTTCACAATACAGTTTTTGTGATAAAAGGTTCCAATCAAGTAAATAGTTTTGCTTTGGGTTTGTTTAGCTACTTCATTTTAAGTTTATTCCTTGATTTCTCTTCTTGCTGACCTGCAATGCCAGAACTTCTTTTGACAAAATGAACACTTTAGTCACATTTTCCTCGGTGTCTGGAGAGGTAAGGGACCCTATTGTCTTGATTATGGAAGGACTGGAAGGACAAGGGTGTGAGTGTGTTATCGTTTGTGTTTTTTGTTTTTTTTTTCTTGTTTAATATATTACTTTTTTTTAAATATGCAAAGCTCCTTGCACTGGTTTGCATAGTAGGTTTCTTTTTATTTGACTGAGGGCAAATTTGTATGCAGGCACCGAACTTCAAGGTCCAGGCCGTGATGGATATTCACACTTTCACAACCCAAGACATGACACATAGAAAAACCTTGCACTTGTCCAGTTATTTAAGCTACTGACAGATATCCAAGTTGGCCGTGCGAGGCCTCGTAGATTTAAACTACACATGGATGCTGGAAATTGAAGGGAAATAGTTGGTGAGGAATTAGTGGAAAGGTCAGTGGGTTGCTATCACTTAAGTGTTGTATTTCTGCCCAACGCAGCACAAAGTGACACACCATCCATTCCATCTCAGAAGAACAGCTCCCTTAGGGAAGAGGAGTCCCCCCCTCCCCTCCTACAAAGTCCTCTTCACGCAGGCCTTCTGTTATCAAAGTCATCAGATGAAGACAGACATCAATAGGTACAATTGACCGAGAGTAGACGTGTTACTTCAGGGTCACAGGATCATCTTCATGTTAAATGGCCAATCTTGCAGTCATCCAGCTGTAGAGGTCAGTGCTTATATCAGTGTCTGTATGTCTCTAAGTGTGTCTTTGGGGTTTTATGAATGTTAGTGTGCAGGGATCAGAAAGAAGGGATCAAATATCCGGCTTCATGTTTCACTTCCCAGAAGGCTTTTCACTGGCTTAGCCAAGGTAAGAGGTTATCAAGGCTAGAGGAAAATAGGATTTAGTAAGGGATGCTTTCTACTTTTAGCCAGGTAAAGATAGAAATTAGAGCATAACAAAAATGAAGAGTTTTCTTTAGAGGAGTCAGACCTGCACACATTGTAACACAGGTAACTATTTCAAGCCTTTATGAAATACCATTTTTCACACATATAAAGAATATTTTTCATTCTGCAGCATTTTGAAGAGCACTTTTAATGACAGCATCAAAACTAAGCAATGTTGTGTGTGTGGCATGTTTTCTGAATTTGACCAGCACATAAAACATGTAAACAAAAGCATCATGAAATCGAATAAAAGCTCAGTGCAAAGCATATTGTTGTAAGCCATAAGCCTGTAAGATACCATGAGATAATAGGTATGACGCATGTGGGTATTAGTGAAGATTAATGCGTCTGATAAAAAATTATATCAGATGTCAATGTGGAAAATTTCTATTACAATTAGGCAAAATGGCACAGTTGTGGCACATATGCTGATAAATATGTTGTTTCTGTTTAAGAGAATGTTACAAATTTATTACTGGAAAGTAATTCCCTGCATGGATCAGGCTGTTCACAGATCCTTTTAAACATTACTCACTCATATCACTAGTTGTGATATGTAGCAGTGAACATGTGAAAAGTCATGCTTTTAGGAAGATCATAGGATTATCATTGTAAGGGCATCTAAAAGAGCAGGAGATTCTTGTGCAGCAGAAGATGCTTAAACATTATGTGCTAACCGTAACCCTTAATGAGTGCGATTTAAGAGGAGAAGAGAAATGGTAAAAGATTGAGAATAAAAAAAAAGGCAGTTTGAAAAACAAATTGGTCACATCATAGAAGAGGTTTTGGATTTAGCATGTTTTCATAACTTTTCTCTGGATTTAAGCTGATTTCAGCCTTTTCTGTCTTATCATGTAACTACTAATGCATGCTACTGCTAAACCTCACAATGTTTTGTAAGCTTGTGTTGTCCTTCTGTAGAATGAATATGTGACCAGTCAGGCATCTTCCTGAGGAAACTACATGTGTGCTGAGAAAAAAAAAATTTTAAATTCTGAAATCATTTTCACAGTATGCTCTAAAACTGTGTCAGCCAGTTCACATGCATCTTGTCAAAGCCAATGTCTTTAATTAAGTTTGGCCTTGTTGGTGGTATATTGCCTTGAGAAAACTATGCTACAATAAGCATTTCAGTAATTATTATACATGTGATGCACTGAGCTTCAAATTGCACATACGGTACCGGCAAAATTCCATGTTGCAACCTACATCCAGTGACACGGAAAATGAATATGGTAATTGTCTTCACTGTGGAGAATTAAGAAAAATATGTTCTGTTATGGCACTGCACACCTCCTAAGTATAGGCCTGAATGTTCGGGTCATACTCTGTACTCAACACTAGCATGCATCTATTGAACATTGGAAAAGTAATCCATCCACTTAAATGTTGATGTCTCTGAGATAAATCTTGTTTACCATAGTAAATTTGTATGTGTACTATGTGAAAAAAACATAAAAACAGCTGAATCAGATTATATATATGCAACACAGAAACAAAGGTTTGGTAGGTTGGTAATTAATGCTAAAGAATGAATTAGCAATGCTGTCTGAATTTAAACCCTGGTAACATCTTCCTCTGCCTATAATTTATTTTAATGTGTTAAACATGTTAATATTTGATAGTCATTAAATAATTCTTTGGACACCTACTTAGTAACTACATGTATCCTGTTTGTGGTTGTAGACTTGTCATAGAGACAGGGCACTCTGGATAGTTTGCTCCGACATGCATATATTTTTTTACTTTTGAAAAAAAAGCTAGGGTACTCGGAGAAATCCCCGTATTGGTTTTTAACACCTTTTACTGCACATCATTGTACAATTATAGTAAAGTATAACCTACTCTATGAAAGCTTAAAGGACTCAGCTGCTATTTAAAATCAGGAACTGTTCTGCTGTAAGATGAAAAGGATGACCAACCTATCACTGTATTTCTACACATGCAAGCTGATACCTAAAATACAGATAGAATTTGCAGATATCTCATCATTTTTGCAAGAATTTGCTTATAAAATTGAACTTTGACCTGAATGTGTTGCTGTGTTCCTGTGTTTCAGACTCTGACTCCCTAAAACGCACTCTAACTAATTGACGACCTCTCGGTGACGCCAGTAGAATAGCTAGGGGGAGATGTGCAGTTCTGTCCAAAATTGTGTTTAACAGAGAAGTATATCCCAGCCTGGAGTGTCACATGGTAAATCTGGGAGTTAAACGCATGAAAGAATATAAGAGAAAAGAAAAAAAAAAAGAATTGGCTGTGGGAGGTCATTACATTAGAGCACAAGTTGAAAACTCAAACGAGCAGCAGCAGAGTTGAAGAGGCTAACAGTGACAGACGAGAACCAGCAGTGATGTGACTCATTCATACTGAACATCCAACTCAATTTCTGACCTATGACTGTTCCTGACTGTACATCACAGACATGTACTACAAGGAACATACTAAGACATGAATGCAAACTGACTCTTGGAGGTCAAATGTAATGTCAGATGGTAAAGGACAGCAGCAGTGGAGCGTGTGCATAATTATAGCACACACCAACAAAAAGAACACACAAATATATGCGTACTTTTAAATCATCATGTCAACACAACTGTCCACTTAGGATGCTAACAGTGCATACTGTTGTACTGCACCGCTGCAAGCAGATGGCAACGGCATGAATATTGACAAGGAAAAACGCTGCTATATAGTCATAATTATGGAAACATGAGAATAAGAAGAGCTGATATGAATATAAAAACAATCAAGGGAAACTATGCAAGTTTGTCACGCTAGTGTGCAAATAAAAGTTAAAGAATGGCTGCGTTCACGCTTGAGACAGCTTTCAGAAAAAATTAATTCATGTAGAAGTGCAAAGTGAAGGCAGAGCTGAAGTAGAATAAGCACATTTTTATGCAGCAAAAGCCCCTATTCTCAGAAGAGCATTTGCATACTGGGTTTTAGCTGAAAGACTGCATCCGTTCAGCTGGAAGTTGAGGCACACAGGCAGTCAGAAGAATCAAAGCGTAGACTCTTGTGTTATGCAATAGTGCATGTTATGAACAATCATAATTCTATAATATCCTTTTCTTAGCAGTTCCTTGCTCTGTCTCTTCTGTTACAGTATTGGCTTGAGATGCTCAGGCTTTATGCTGCTGATATCTCTGTACTGTCGCACACACACACACACACACACACACACACACACACTCATCTTTTCATTAGATGTTTTCATCACATTTGCAATGAATTGCCTCAACAAGGAAAATTTCAGGAACAGATGTTATCCCTTCAGTGAATGGGTACGTTTTGGGAATGAGAGTGTAAATGCCTCCTTCATGCAAGTGAAATGATTTTATGGACCCTAAACTGTTTTACTACCTGTCTGTTATTAAAGAAATACAGCGAGATGAATTCAATATGGAGATCTGAATCGGCCAAAATCATAAATAATAACAGAAATATGAAAATGGGTCAATAAATAAATTATCACAAGAAAAACACTTTTTTCATTTAAAAAAAAAAAAAGAATAAGATGTTAAAAAATGTTATTGTAATTTTCACTTTTTAAATTAAAATATGCATTAATACTCTTATTTATTTACTTTATTGTTCTTTCCTCTCTTATTTTGATACCTTTATATATTTCTATATTATTTTTTTTCTTATTTTCCTATCTCCAAATAATGAATTTCTGTGTCTTTTGTCATCTGACATTTTTATTAATTTATTTATTTAGTGAGACCCTTTTTTCAGTCACATTTAACAGTATTTCCAATCTGCCTTTTTTCTCTGTATTTTTCTATTTTATTTTGGCTAATTTAGTCCTCCATTCAACTGAGAGTTGTTTGGAAATGTTAAATACTAAAAAGAGAAAATGGTCATTTTTCAAATCCAGATGTAAGTAATAGTTTTGTTTTAAGATGTTTGCAAGCACAACATGACTCTGAAAGGAAGCCCCTGAATATTGAGGGCTTTTTTTCCCCCTATGTACTGAAGAGCATATTACATGTAGTAGCACATTTCCCAAACTGGGGTAAGTGTACCTCCAGGAGTTTTGGAGCTCTCTGGAGGGGTTTACGGGGGATTCTAAATTTGGCATCAAACTTTTAACGATGAACCTCATTAACTTTGAGAGCCTCCTGTTTATCATCGTCTCCACTAAATATCAACACGTGTTACTAGTATTAGAAGAATTTGTTTCCTGTCACTGCTTGAGTTAAAAATCCTGAGTCCAATTTGACATTTTCTTCTTATGATGGCCTTTAGGAACATTTCAGGTCTTTAGGCTCACAAATTTGTATTTCACAATTGTTTCTGGCATATGATTTTTTTCACTCTTTATTTTTTTCCTTCGTCCCTTGAGTCTTTCTTTCTTTCTTTTCATAACTTTTCCTCTGTAACAAGGCAGACAGCCCAGACTCATTGTTTGGGAATGATTTGGACAGAATGTGTTTCTTGTTCTCCATGATGGTACTCTGTCAGATGAGAAGTCGTGAACAGTCTTGTTTAAAATCTTGTTGTAACATTACACATTAGCTTGCTCTTTGATCTGCACTGTTTCTGTGAGTGCCCAAGGCAGCAGACAGTTGCAGAGCAGAAGCAAAAACAGCAGATTGCGATGGCACAACAGAGACATTTCATATTCCTGATTTTTATTCTGTAAGTAATCCAACCAGTGACAGTGCACATGTGTTTTAATGTCATTGGGCATTGTGTCCATTCAATCTCTTCCTGCATGAGTCTACTCTATGTACAGGCACTCAAGCTATGAAGCGAGTGAAGCTGAATCTTCACCTAATAATTCACTGTGACCAGGTTCTGCTTTCAGCAGGCATTTTACACATGTGAGAAACATGACGTAGCTTAACTTTGATCACTAACAAGGAAAAAGATTAGTTTTCCTATTCTGGATAAACCTGTTTGGTCCACCTCTTCCAGCTAAATTAGATTTGTTGTACGTAGGAATGTACAAGAGGTGAAAATGCAGAAGTTTTTCAATCAGCAGATTGTTCCCTGTTTGTTACCTCGGACTCCATCCATCATTCAATCTCCTCCCATGCTGTTAACCCTCTAAGCACCAACGTTGCAAAATTACGACAAGCGCAAGGCCATATTTCCAGAAACAGAGCTTAAACCTGTTATCACTTTCCACTGCTAGATGGCAGACATGTGAATATTTTAATGGAACACAATTTGTAGTAGAAGAAGTGGAGGCAAAAAACAGCACTCAATCAAAAAACACTCAGAAAGACAAAAAACAGCACTCGTTGCAAGTCAGTCATGCAGATTTCAGAGAAACATGTAGCATATCGAAATGCTTTTTAACTGTTGACGTAGTACTTTATCAGCGATTAGCCTCTGATTTTAGAGGGGAACATTTGCCTCCTGAGGATGAAATTTGCTGATTCAGCATCAGTGAAACTGATGCTTTTGTTGGAAATCGCAGTGCATCTATCTATAATAACGTACCTGAAGCAAAACATGTGGGAGATGACAACTGAGGCTTTACCAAACTGTAGTCAGGGAGGCTGAACTGGAATACTTAGGTGAGTTTCTAGATGTGGGAAACTCACTTAGGTTGGGAAAATCTGTCAAATCATCATTTATTGTGAAGATTATAGAGTCTATTACAGCTGCCAACGTGTAATGCCACAATATGAAATCTGATTAATTTTTCTGCCGTCATGAGCTCTTTTTCATATTCAGCAACTAAAAACCCTGGCGCCTAAAGGGTTAACACACATTTCAGAGTAAGGATAAATTGCTATCACAATGAATATGCTCTGTCTCTACCACTCTGAAACTTACTATCAGTTCCCAAAATGACATTTACAGGTTAACCCATAGCAACCCAGAGACTGTGAGTCAGTGGCCATCTGTCAATTTCTGTCAAAGGTTGGTGGTTGGATCCCGGCCTCCCTTGACAACATGTCGATGTACTGCATCTAACATTATCTTCAATGTGCTCATTGGTGTGTTAGAGTGTGTGATAGGGAAAACACTCCATTGATTATTCCTCAGAAGTGATATATGAGCGTGTGTGTGAATGGTGGAATCTGACATGCGGTATGAAAATGCTTTGAGCGCTCAGGATTTTCTAGAAAAACGTTATATAAGTGCTTTCTATTTACTATATACCATTTTGTTTAGCAGTTCTTTGATCCTGTGAGATATTGTTGGACTTAAAAGGTCACTATGGTAGTATAATTAGTTAATCTTGATAACGAGGTTAAGGTAATAAAAATAAAAAAAACTAAACAAAAGAAGACTATACTGATGCCTTTCAGTGACTAAAGTCCAGATAGAGTCCTGATCTCGTCACATTTTAACGTAAATCACCAGAAGTCAAATGATCTATTATTATTATAAGGAAGTCATAGTAAAAGCTAACTATGTTTTAAGACTTGCCTACACTGACTAATATAGTGAATAATTGGAAAAGGCTAAGGTTTATTTTTTTTATTTATTTATTTTTTTTATCCAAGATGTTTATTTGAACTTTTATGAACTGATTTATTTAAATTTACTCTACACCCCTAAAGCTTAATCAGCCTCTCCAACAAATTGAATGGAAATCCAATTAAGTGTTTAGTGGGGGCTTTTGTTTAGAATGATAAAACCAACACTTCTGCTATACTTTTAATAATATTAGAAATGAAAAAAACAATGGACTAATAAAACAGAAAATCAATTAAACTGAAACCTTGATGTACTGTGTGGTTAGGAAAAGTTACAGGACTACAAAACTATTTAGAGGCTAAACTAAAAGGCCTGTGGCTTAATTTTCCAGTATTTCCTGTCTCATCTACTGTATAAAACAATGTATCATCACGTTAAACATTAAAGCTGTATATTTTCATATTTGTTTAGAATGAACTAAAAAAACTAAACAATTATTTTGGCCCTTTGATAATAAAAACAAGTTGGTGTTATACATTGGTGGAACGCCTGATTAGTCATCTTTACAGTGACGTATAGCTTCTAAAGTAATAAGGAAAAAGCCACACAAATGTGCCTTTTTTTCTGTTTTTTTCACAGTTTATTTATTTTACACTATCAGGGATCTCAGTAGTGTGTAAAGATCTATGTGCAGCCACAAGAGGCTGACACTTCTTCCTCATGCTGGTCATCATCCTGACCACATTTTGCAGTCAGACGACGTCCCATTTGTCTACCAGGAGCTGGTGGAGGTCAACCAGTGGGGTCGTGTTAATTATACTGGCACAAACATTGTCATCCTGGAGGATGGAATTGAGTCCTAGGTTCTGGAGATATGAGATCCCCACTGGCTTTTCAACATGTCTGTCTATTAATTAGCGACTAGTCAGGTACCAGTCATGCAGCTATGACTGGCAACACACATAGCAGCATTTTAATAACAAAGATTAAAACATCAACAGAAAATTACAGCACAAGATTTGGGCAGGTTTTTCTAGTGGCACCACATAAATTTAACTGTGTTGCTTCTTCCACAAATCCATAATTATTCCATGCTATACTTTATTATGAAGATAAATCAGGCTTTCCAACGATGTATAATACCACACCGGCTGGAATTATAAAAGAGGAGAAATTTTCAGAAAAGCACGAAATTGTTTACTTTTTATTACTTGACATAAAAAAATGGTTTACTCATTAATAAGGACAGCAAAGCAGTTTCAAAATAAACAATGTGTGTGTGTGTGTTTCTTTGGCAGTGATGTGTCGGTCATTAAAATTAGGTGCCCAAAACTCTGCCGTTGAAGGCAAACTAAACAGTCCGTTTTTCACTTACCTTCTGGTCAGGGCCATGTTTGTATACCACTTTATTTCTGGCAATACAGACGAGCAATCTTGCTGTATCATATTAGAGTATTATTTACAGGAATTATATGTCCCGTTGTATTAAATTTAAAAAAAACAACCACATATTCCTCATGACTGCAAGATTAGCAGAAAGCTCAAAGATAAACATAGTGGATAAAGTCATGCTATCTTTTAACAAATCTAAAACTAACACCTGAATACCAAACTGATGTTTGTTTGATCATTTTGTGCAGTTGTACACTTCAAAGTTGTTCAGACATTTGAGTTGCTAAACTGCATTTGTTACTTCGTTGCTCTGCATGTGTGTGTTATGTGTTGCTTTTAAATAAAACTGAGTCCGTGCTTCCAATATTAAAAGTTCAGTGTTAAATGGCTTTTCTTTGTGAGAAACCTGTTTGTATGAGAGAAAAAAAGAACAAATATGACCTCCATTAATCTTACTCTCACTTATGTGAGCAAAAAAGCACTTTTTAAAGACCTGTGTTCCTCCTCGCTCGCTGCCTCTCTGGTCTCCCAGGAGTGATACTCAGTGGGCACACACACTGGCCGTATACGCCCGCTAAAACATACAGACACACCCGGATGCACACTCGTAAACACAGATGCACACCCCGCTGACACACACACACACAGACACGCAAACACAGAGTGGGTAACCTGTCTGATTGAAAGAGCTTTCAGATGGGTAATTAAATTTCCCAATGATCCGCTGCGGTGGCTACACACGAATCCGGCTTTGAGGTGAGCAGACGACCGAGACCTACAGCAATAACACACAGCTACTGGCACAGACACGTTGGGGGGAGGGGATTATATTTCATGTTGACAAGGACAAGATAAACACTGGGGCCTTTAACGACCATTAGCTCAACCCTAACCTTCATCTTTAGCACTTCTGCCATCCCAGCAAAATCCAAAAAACAAGCTCACAGGCACACAATTGGGCGCAAACTCTTATCTGTGTGTTCTAGACCCAGTAATGATAGTCAGGTCAGAGACTGTCCAAACCATAAATAAAACATTTTATTATACCATTACCAATAATAAAACACGCACAAATGATGACACACCAGCTTATTAACACATGTAGGTAATCCAGGTCTACCTTAGAGTAGACACCTCATCAGTTTTCAGATTTTACAAAAATGAAACATTTACATAATGGTTTAAAAGCTCAGTAGGCCATCATCATTAATGTAATTATTTATAAACAGGAAGATTATGGAGGCAATCCTGTGATTGTGTGAATTTAAAGCATGTAAACTGTTCAGCGCTATCATCGTGCAAAGGGTTCAGTTAAGACCAGAATAACCGGTTTTACCTGACTCTAAAGGCTAACAAATAAAAAATAAAAGTCTATAATTATATTTAAACTCCGGCTGTGTGATGGATATCTTTCAGCAAATGTATTAACCCACCAGCTTCTTTATTTCCAGATCCAGGCCTTAATGTTGCTACATACTGGCTACTACTAAAGGAGACATGAGATGAGGAAACATTTAAATCAGGGGAAGTGGTGTTTTTTTTTTTTTGTTTGTTTGTTTGTTTTTTTTGAGTGGGGGGCATATATTTAAATTATGTGAAGAGAAATATATTTTTAAAAAAAAGTTATTCTCAAAGCTTCTGTATTACGTATAGTTTGCACTAAGCAGGGCACAAATTCTCTCAAAGAATAAAATTACTAACTACGTATCTCATTCATTAAAAGTCTAAGTGGACTTGATGCAGTGACAACAGCTTCATCTGCTAATTTAATTTTAATCAACCATTTCATTTAAAACTAAACAAATACTTATTTGTCTTTTGTAATTCACTGTGTATATTAGAAAGATGAAAGAGAACGGCAAATTGACATAGAAAAAAAATGCCACTAATGCACAACAAGTTCATAAACTGTGTGATGATGCTTGCATTAGGGTGAAATTATAAAAGCTTAACATGACTTTACATTTTCCTCACCACAGTAACTTTTTTTTCCATTTTGATGCTTTTCTCAGTTCAGAATCACAATTTTGTAAGTTATCTTCTGTCCTCTGGGGATATGATGACGCGTAGATGGTTTTTACCCAATTCAAATAGCTTCATGAATTACTTTTTTCAGGTTTGTTCCCCTAGTGAATTTAAACTCAGCTAAAGTCTTTATCAAGTCACTAAATCAGCTGTTCTGTAAGCTCTACCACTGAGTGCTTCTTTGTAGTCACTAAAAGCCACACTGCATTTAAGTATTGTGATGAATTTGAAAATTTAATTCAAGTGTTTGGATAAATAAACCCTTGTCCATTTTTATTAAACCTAAACTTTCTTTAAAAAAATTAAAAATAAAACAATTATAAGAGGAAAATAAGGAACCCATAGTCTGTTTGCAAATGACTATGAATCATGCTCTACTTTAAAAATTTCCTTGTTTTCACTGTGCCTGTTCCTTAGCAGGTGGTTGGTTTGAACTTACAGCATGCATCCTCACCAATGAAGATGAATGAACAGCTTTGTTAGGAGAGCATGTTGTCTGTTCATAGCAAACAGAGGCCAAGAAACACAATAACAGTCACCAATTGGGCTAAATGTAGCATAACGGCAGCAATGAGAGAAACAGAGGTTATAAAAGCACCGGCGCGACGCGATCACCAATTGGCATGGCAACCAGCCCTGACAAAGCAACCTAAATTAATTGAGGTTTCCCATGTGAAATAAAAGCTGGGCTGACTGAACTGCAGTCTGTTAAGCTTACAAGAGTGGGTTCAACACACATCTGGATCAGCCATCAAACAGGACTCTGCCAAGTTTAGGAACTTAAAAGAACTTGGTAGATGTGTAGTTTTAAGATTGAGGGTTTATTCATCCCTGTAGGGAACTTTTCTTTACTTCTCCCCATCTCCTCCGCACAGGAAGGTCAGCAAGGACAGCTCAGAACGGAGCAGGATCCCCCGAGCTAGTCAAGGGACTTTGTGTCGCCCAAGGACACTTATCTAGGAGTGTGTGTGTGTGTGTGTGTGTGTGTGTGTGTGTGTGTGTGTGATAAAGAAAGACTGAAATTGTATATACTTTTCAACTGATTTTGTGTGTTTCTCCAGTTGTAAGTTCACTTTACTTGAAGTGCAAAAAAGTATCTGCTGACTATCAAACCCCAAGCACAGATTTTTCCTTTTATACATGCAGAAAGTCAAATCTGCTGATGACAACCGTTCATGTCGTCAGCTTCCCCGGCCATCTGGACAGTATGTACCTCGTGCACAAGTAAAGGTGTATTTACATTAGCCTGTTTCTTTGTGTGTGTGTGTGTGTGTGTGTGTGTGTGTGTGTGGTGGGGTGGGGGGGTAAAAAGGGCAGATTAAATATAATGAAAGAAAACAGAGCAAGAAAAAAGAGGTATGAAGGAGAGGAAAAGGGATGTTTCTAGTTCTTGTTCGATCTCTTCTTTTTTCCACAGTAATTAGACAGGTCCATGTGAGCTGCATAACAAACAGAATGATAGAGGAGCCTCAAGAGGCGCGGGGGGGGGGGGGGGTTTGCGTGATCAAACCAAATACTAGGAATATTGCTGGGCGATTGGATTAGATCAGATTGAAAAAAGAAAGGTGGCAGGACATCAAGTAAACAGTGTCGAGTGGCTCGAATGTTACGAACAAAAGCGCGATATGATATGATGCTGCGAGTGAAAACTCCCTCTTCTGTTTTTAATTGCGGATACACAATGGCAGCATGATAATCAAACAATCAGGCGAGGATGCTGAGGCTCCGCCACTATAGCTACTCAATCTGCGCTGTTTATCTGATATTTGATTTCATCTGAAATTGGGACACAAGAAAGACAGTTGCTGAAGAAGAGAGACAGAGAGGGAGAGAAGTCTGATGACAAGAGAAAGGAGAGGTGAATAAGGGTGGGACTTGGAGCAATTCCCAAGCTTGTTAAAATACTGCTAATTACCAGCTGGCCTTGCGATATAATGAGTCTACCTGTGTGCTAAGAGCTCAGGGGGAACAGTGACAGATAAAGCAGCAGGAAGAGAGGAAAGCAGAGAGAAAAAGAAATATTAGAATGAACAATAACAGCATAGTCATAAACATGGATGTACAGTGTTCTTGCAAATAGTGGCAATAAAAAAAGAAATGGGAAATACTGAAACACAAAAAAACACACAATTCTGCATCTGCTAAAAAAGATGTGGAGCTTATGATAAATATTATTCCAAGTTTATTTCTTAATGTGAATAATTTAGTGCAAAATTTATTAAAAAATCCTCAGTCTCCCTGTTGGCATTGCAAAGTCTCTGTTAAAATTCACTGTAGTCATGCAGCAAAGAGTAGAAGCTGAAAAGACTCAGACAGTTATCTTACTAAGGTTAGCAGTAGCCAATTTCCTGCTAACTGTGCTATTCTTAACCACCAGAAGAGACTTCCTAACCTATTTTGTGCTTGAGATGGCTGATAGCTGTAAGAAGAGAATATACGGTATCCCAAAGATGTTTTCATTCTTCAGAATGGCAAGTTTAGTCCTTCAGCCCGTTTTCTTTTTATAAAATGAATTCATAACTGGATCACAGAAATCTGGATGTCATCACAGCGAACATCAAAACCTTATACTGCCCGAGTAAATGTCAAAGTTTATTAAGCAAAGTGGGACAGATACACTGCAGTCAAACAATCCAGGACGTGCAGCGCACATTCACTCAGGCATCACCATGAAAGCACGTGTGCAACAGCATTTGTTTAATAACAAAATAACTATGCTGTTCCAGAAAAAATGTTGTGGCGTGTGCTCTGAAGTGTGCACCACAACAGGCAGTGTGAGCCTGGTTGCTTTTGACATCATGCACAAGTTCTGGACCCTCCCAATCCAGGGCTGCAGCCTAAAGGATAAACATAGTCACCTGCACAGCTTTAACCTAATGTGTTTGTCAGCTTACAAGTAACAAGCAGGGTCTGTCATATTAATGCACCAGGATAGCAGCCTCAGTGAGCGTCTTTGTTTTGGATGGCTCTGATTTCTGATGCTATAGATATTATTTTTACACCTCTGACCTGCAGTGCTCAGGGAGACATGAAAGTATATTAGGGATGTTGCAATAACTGCAAAGTTGTGACAACGCTGCACTGCATCTGATGCCACACAACTATGACACAGAGCTCACTTCTTTTTGTATTTCTGTTTCCAGTTTGCATGGACTCAACATGGAATAAGAGCTGAATAAAAGCAATGATATTAAAGTGGAACTATTATGTGCATTTCAGGCTAATTTATTTTTATTCCTGAGACCAGAAGGGCTGGGATTGATCGAGTTATTGTCACAAATCGTTTTATTTACTTCAGACCGACCCTCTCCGTAGGCTGTCAGATCAGCCTGTGGACAAAACGAGTGGATTGAGACTCTTCCGCATTAAGCCCCGCCTCCCGCCACTGCGCTACATTGGGAGCGCGCACCGCACCTGCTTACTCCGTCATTGTAACATCTCATAAACAGAAAGATTAGGCAAATATGAACTCAAAAAAAAAAAAAAACTGCAATGTCAACACACAGCATACAGCCCTACATGTTGGAACCTGAATCAGACCCTGAAAACGAAGTGGAAAACAGCAACCCACAGCAACGAATGTAGCAGGATTTCTCTCTTTGGTAAACTCACCAGCCATTGTTGGAAATGACTTTATCAGATGTTTTCCACCTGCCTGATGTATTTGTACATGCCCTTGTTAACCAGTAGAAGGTAACCAATCACCGAACCTTATCCCCCGGGACGTCACAAGTATTTTGAAGTAGAAAAAACTCTCTAAAACTACGTGTTTTTTGTTGCCATGGAAACCGAACGGCGAGAGAGCTGGAACTCAAACTAAACTCAAACATGCGTTAAGGTGATAAAAAAAAACAAAAAAACAGTGCCGTTCACATGTCTGATGAGGATTCAACACTGTAACACTGTAGAAAGCTCAGAAAACTCGAAATACCATAATAGCACCCCTTTAAGCTTTATATAATAAAACCCAAATACTCAGCCGGTTTCCCATTGAGAACTGGTCTGCATTCTTTAACTCCCGGTCCTAACCCTGCACATCAGAACCTTTAATTCAATGCCGTGCTGCAGTTTCACTCTGGAAGTCCACAAGACATCAAGATAGGCTGCCCAGTTGCCGTCGCTCCACTGGTGGAAGCCCAGGGAGATGTGAGTTATAAAACCACACTGTTCCATTTAAACCCTGTGCCCACACCTCCAAAAGGGCAAAAACATTGTACAGCATGCTTTTTACCCAGCGGAAAAACTCACAACATCCCAGGTGTGTGTGCAAAATATTTTGCAAGTATTTACCGGTTCATCCTTTCTTACTTTAGAGCCAGATGTCTTCTACCTGTAACTCCGCATAACTCAAAGATATTACATTTACAATTACATAAGTCAATGAAAATCAACAATTTTAAAACCTTCAGTCAGGTTAACCTTTATCCAAATAAACTGCAAGAAATGGCTACTTGTAAAACAGTTGCCTCATTTTTTAACCAGGGCTTTTGGTGAGAAGTTAAGGGCACACAAAAATGAACATAGAGAAATATGAGGTGTTGAACAAAATGTGACAAGAGATTTTAAAGTGAAGAGTAAACACAAGTATGAGATGACTGTTGAATCATTTCTCAGCTTTATTGGAGAATACAGTGTCTGCTCCATGAGGCGTACACACTAGCCACTGAAGGTACAGCTCAGCTGGATGGAAGTAGACTTAAAAAGGTCAGTGCTTACAGCAGCAGTGCTAAATGCAATGTCCTTGTGCAGCATGACAGCAATAGAGAGGGAAAGAAAAAAGGAGTACCCTGTTGGAGGCACAGGGCTGTGACTTGTTAGGTTAGTAAGTCCTGTGTGGTAATTCTGTTACATGTTGTTGTTGTTGAGGAAGAATTTGTATTGTGATTCAGCAGTAAAACCTCTTTTTAAACCTATTTTTTAAAAACATATTTATTCCCTTAGTGGACAGACTCAACAGACAGATACAAAAAATACCAAACGAAGAAACAACCAATGTTAACTCGAGACCAAGTGAAGCCACATTACATGCTAACTGCTGAGCCAGTTGGACCACCAGCGTGACCTGAGGATGACATGTGTAAGAGTTTAGACAATGAAGACACATACGATGTTCATCTGCGCTGCTATCTGCTTCACATGCCTCCAGTGCACAAGGACAGTCGCTTCACATTTTAATAACACATCTGGAGCTTCAGTGTCTAGCTCAAGGACACATTTCCTTTTTATTTGATGTAGTAAGTGATGGAGATATAGTAGTTGAAAGATACATCATGCCAAAAGCAAAACTCATAAATAAAAGAGTGAGGTTGGAGCTCACTGTCATATTAGCAGTGATGTAGAGCCGGTCGTCTATCACTTTTTTCCCTGGATCCTTCCATTTAATTTTAGCAGTCATATACTAAGATTTCAGAGTATTTTTTTTGGCAAACTGAAATACAAAACTTTGATTGATTAATAATTTGAAGAATTATCATTTGCTTCCTGTCTTTGTATTTTCAACAAAAACGTAACATCTCAAATGGCCTCTACGTCGGCCCATTTGTTAAAAAAAAAACCTCTCAAATCTACTTATATGCCTATTAGATAGAATCTGTATGTATTTTGTGCACAGGTGGTTTAAAATTGCAACTCACACATGTATAAATTGCATATTAGACTGTAATTTTCTCCCAGAGAATTGTGTTGTCAGAAGCATGCCTGTATGCACAAGTTAAATTGAGATTTAGGGTGGGCTCAGAGAAACAGCTCCCAGATGATGAATGTGAAAACTCTGCGCATACATCATTCTGCACAGTGAAGGTCAAAGCACCCTGTGATACAACAATAAGCAAAACATGTTGTTTGTTTTTTGTCTTCCTTCTTTTTTTTTTCTCCAAGGTGGACTCGGTGTGTAACAGCAGTCATAAGGAAAACCATGTGAGGATGTTCCACTGACATTAATGGCGTTTAAAGAAAAAAAAGGAGAATTTTTCATCTTTATTTGTATTTAACAGTTTTGTGTCAACCTTTTTATTCATAATCTCTGGCTACAAATCAAAACCTGATGTGGAAGCTTATCTACCATTTACAACCTCTAGGTGGGCTAACAGTGTAGCCTGTCTTACTTATGTTGGTTCTACTGATGCTCAATGACTGGCGACTCACTGACATGGTATGTTATCTCTTTGTCCATGTTGTCACTAAAATATGGTGTCATTATGCAAACAACTTGTAATGTTGCCTTGCACTACAGTGGAAATGAGAAATTATTGTATAAGGCCAAAGATATCTATCTGAGACCAAAGTGAAGAGGTGTTAACTGCTTGGCATTCGCCCAAAGCATCCCACCTTCGACTCAGAGGAATGCAGGAAGGTTAAATATTCACAATGTAATGTTTGCTCAAACTGTATTTTTATAAGGTTTGAGCAGTGTAAGATAGTAAAAATGAGCTCTTTTACTGTCTCTGTTCTGAGTAGCTATTAGCCAATCGGTCTACCTCCATGTTTCTCCAGTCTGAGAGCTTTCTGATCTCTGTTGACCTCTAGGAAGAAAATCTCTGCTCACAAGCACTTCACAGTAGCTGTTAGCTGCTCTTGTTTTCCACTTTGAAAAAATGACAGACAGGCAGGATGAAAATCTTCTGCAACAACTCTTAACAGAAGCATATTTGGCATGGAGGACATTAAAAATTAAAAAATGAAAAGAAACATTGAAGCTGGGACCTCAATCCAGTCTTTGGGACTGGATCAGAAAATGCTGTTTGAATTAAATTATTCCACGAAAGGAAAATTTTCAAGTTGCTTTAAAGCAACTTCCAACATTTCACACAAAATCTTCATTGATCTCTTGCAGCTGGTGGTGTCAGATGTGTGTGTCTGATATCAGAAATGAGTCACACAGTTATGGGATATATGTCAGGAGAAACACAACAAAAACAACATATAAGCTGAAATTTTGCTTTTCCATTTGAAATAAATTCAAAGGTCATTACCTTGTTATTTATCTGGATTCTCACAGGATCAAAACTGAGAGTTGCGTTGGAGCGTGGCGTTCAGACCAATCAATGTGCAGCACTTTGTGCCAGAGCATTTAGGTTAGATGATGGTCAACACTGAATGGCCATGATGCAGTGCAGATATTTTATTATTTACAACTAATCTATAGAATTGTGTTGAAAGAGGAGCAAACCACAAACATATTACTTTTATTCAAGATGTTTTAATTTTGTTTTCTATTGACTACGGGAAGAGTTGGATTCACCAGTTGGTACTTCTGGAAAGCTTTACTATTCTCTTGCAGTCTTCTTTTATGAGTTTTCACAGCATCACAACTAAAGACATTACCCCATCCAATCAACAGAAGTTCCCCAAACCCTCCACCCTTACTGCCATGTTCTCATACTCAAGGACTGTCTAAGTTCCTAGTGTTACAGTGTAGATCAAAAGCTGGAAACTCACTCAATCCTGTCTTCATGCTACACAAAATGTAGATGCATATCAACCACTACACTGACCATTCAACAGAAACATACCATGAGTCTAATATTCAACAACAGTTCATTCTTGTATCTGAGTAAAAGATTCACTGAAAAAAATCCAGTTTGGGTCTCCGCGTCATATGATTTTTTTTTTTTTCAGAAACCTGTAGAGTGTACCTGATTTTTCTATCTTCAGACAGAGCAGCACATCTTTCATCTAGTGATGTAAGAGGGTCTGGATCAAACATAACTTTTAAGAAGTTAGAAAATGCTTCAAATATTGCTTTCCAATATCCCTTCAAGCTTGGACATAGCCAAGAGGAATGAAACGGTGTCATATCCCCCGACTCGCATCTGTCACAAGCGGGGTTCATATGTGGAACTATTTTAGTCAGCTTAGCTTTAAAGAGGTAAGTGTGATGAACTAAGTTAAATTGGAGTAGAGTGTGACGTCCGCACATAGAGTAAGAATGTACATAGGAAAGAATTCTGGACGAGTATAATCATCTACTGTATCTTGGTTTGGATGTTCTGTTCCCATGCAGCTCTGTTTCCTGACATGGAGGAGTAACACAATTAGGAGGCTGGTTTCACTCTACAGGTTATTAGTCCTTTATCTGAAGAACTGAGAGACATTACGAAGTGCAGTGTTGCAATTTGGTTTGTTGGGAGGTTAACGAAAAAATGGTTTTAAGGAAGTGCAGCTGTTTTATTCTGAGGGGTGGGATATGCAGTTCATCCAATCGCCTGACAAGAGGCTGCCCTTTACTGAACGGCATGCAGCGATGACTTTCCAGATGCTTCAGATGCATATCAAACCATCTGGCATGACAGGTTACAAAGACCAGGCTTCTCAGTTTAATATATTATGGACATACAAATCAAACTGAGTTGTTTGGACACAGCGACAAGCAGACACACTTAGCGCAGATCAAAGACATCTTCAGAAAGAGAACATCGCACTAGCTGTGAAGCGTGGTGCTGGAAATGTTTTAGTTTGGGCTTGCTTCACTGCCTCAGGGCCACTTGGCCGCTTATTATTGATTCAACAATGGATTCTGCATCATATCAAAGGGTGGAAAATAACGTGAGACCATCTGTCTTAAAGTCAAAGTTGAACAGGATGAAGATCTTCATGCAGCACACGGGGGAAAGCTAAAGGTTTCAAAGAGAAAAACTGGAAGGGTATGTTATTGATCAGTCCAAAGGTAGATTTGACCTCCATTGAGAGTTTAACAGAAGTTTGATACGCGAGGTATAAACAAGAAAATCTTGGAATTGTTGACAATCATGGTACTTTCACATATCGAAGTGGTAAAATAATAGATAAAAAAACAAAGAAAAAGCATGATAGAGACTGATGGACCATCATGCATAAACATGCATAAAGGCCTAAACATTTGTTATTTGGTTTGAAGAAGGTAAAAATGGCCTCATATTGTGTGTGTGTGTGTGTGTGTGTGTGTGTGTGTGTGTGTGTGTGTGTGTGTGTGTGTGTGTGTGTGTGTGTCCAACACTATCGCTACAGAGGATTATTACTTAGAGCAATTTTTATTTTGATTTTATAATTAAATTATTAAAAATCTAAAAGTTCTAAAAGTGTTATTCAAATATATCACTTTTATCTTTAGACAGAAGCTGCATTTCCATTACATTTTTTCGCAAAACAGAAGCAATATTTGTAAGTTTCAACAAACAACAATTACGATTTGCAGATGTTTCCACTGAAGAGTGTTTAGGCCATTAGCCTCAAGAGAATTGCGGCTTATGCTAGGTAGCCACCGAGCGTTATTTTAGGGTTTTCTATTTGCTGCAGAGAAATTGCTACGGCTTTTCTAAGCATTTTTCACTCATTTTCTTGTCTAAAACTCTGAAATTTGCAGTTGTTTTTCCCAATCTGCGTCATCTTTACCGAAAATGAACTGGTCACAATGCCCCACGTCACATCCGGGGACACCTAAATGCAAAAAAAGTGTTTCCATTACACTTTTGCAATATGTTTCTACATCAAAACATCTGAAAAACCACCCCAATGAGAGTGCAAAAACTTTTCAGCGATATTTGAGACCTTTTTTTCAAAATGTAGGTTTTCCATTAGTGGTTTATTATTGCAAAATTTAGTTTTTGCACAATTCTAGGTGTAAAGGAAATGCACACAGTGATTCAAAGAGTTTTGAGGGTTTGCTTTTCCAGCATGTCATATTAAGCACCAATGCACTCAATTTTTCAGATTCCGCTAAACCGGGTTGAGAAATCCTTCTTTAGTACCACTGAGATAAACGACGGCAGTGTGATACTGCTGGACAACACATATCTTTGACCCAACTGTGTATGACCTAGCAGTACTCAGGAAAAGATCAGTTGCCTCCCATTTGTTCTCACGATGTTTGTTAATGACCAGCTTAACGGGAAAAATAGGTTACAAAACACATGATTCATAAGCGGCATTCTGCTGCCATGTCTATGAGTAATTGCAGATCTGCTTTCATAAGCAGAATATGAATAATGAATCTTGGACTATTTTGGATAATGTGGTTTTCTGGTGCCAACACAATGTTGGGTACGTTTACCTAGGCTGATTTACTTTGACACATTTGATATTTTTCAACACAGCTTTTAAGAAAATACACTCCATAGTGCAGTTTAAATTTACACAAGAGTTTTGAGGTTTTCTTTCTTAATTTGTCATTTTAAGCATTACAAGATTCACTGAGAAGATTGATTCAAACAAATCACTTTCTCCCTCTATACTATGACTAACATTTGCTGTGCATCGGTAGCTGCAAACCTCTTCACTTTTAAGTCATCAGACACAGCAAAGCTTCAGAAAACGAAAAAAGATCAACCATTTCTACTTTGTAATCATCTTTGTCAGGAAACATTGGTTTTCAGCAGGGGCTTTGCCATGCTGGTAAGTATGTGAAGACTTCATGGTTATGTAGAATCCATAGGATGCTCTGCAGCTGCTTGGCATGCCACACCATGAACACAGGATCAAGGGAGCTCAGGCGTCACAGCAGCATACATCAGAGCAGCTCTCACAATCATCTTTCCACAGTGGAGGAAAAGATTCATCTACTTTAAGCTCCGCTGGTTTTCCTGGTAATTACTTGAAGCTGTAACTATAGCTTTCATTTACACTGACTGCAATTTTCTTACACCGTTCTGTCAAGGTGGTTAAACTTCTGCATTTTTGATGGGTCCTTTTTTTTTTTTTTTGCCCATCGGGTGCCTGCTTCCACGCCACTCTTTCACACGCAGCTGTGACCTTTCCCAGAGAAATGCACAAAGCTGATGAGGTGGAGGAGGAAACTTTGACGTCTCCCCAGCTGTGAGTGGATTCTCAGCTGTTACATTTTTCAAGCATTCATCGACGCAGATCTTTGAAGGAAATTAAAAAGGAAATAGCAATGAAGAAAAACATCAAGTAGCCTATCAGGAAAAAAGTGCCCAAGTTGCTCCTGGGCCTCTCAAAGATTGTAGTTGTTAGAGCAATTTTTAAATGGTGTTGTCACCCATCTGCTCTGCCTCACATCACTGCAGCGCCTTGTACTCAGAGCTTTTGATATAATAGTTATAGCCAGTCGAGTGACCTACTATTGAATTTGTCTTTTAGGTTTCCAGTATTTTCAGTCTTTAGATGCTTTGTGACATCTTTGGAGTCAGTGGTTATGGCCCAAAATGTGAACTTCAACTTCAGTGCAGAATGACTTACTTAAAATTCCATTGCAGGAAAAATCAAGCAAAGACGAGCTGGAAAAACTTGACTGGATGACTCTGCCACCATAATGAAATGTTCCCTGTTAAATGTTGCAAAGAAAAATCCTTACAAATTGTCTGTCGTCTGTTTTCAGAATCAAACTTTATTTTCAGTTCAGCTATACACCTGAAAAAGTTTCTGATTGGAATCTCGTTAACGAATCTTATTGGTAAGACATTTGGCAGTACTGCAACAGCAGGCGTAATAAAAGATGACATTTAAATGTCAAACAGCACAAGCATCACTTTAACAGCTGCCAAAAAAAATATACAAACATCTGTACAACTTTCAATTCTTTATCTTTTACTGAAGTCTGACAAATATGAACACAAGGTTGTTTTCACACCTTCTGATCCACGAGACACCTAATAATAAAACAAACCAAAACTTTTGAGTTTAGAGTCTGTTCAGTTAGAGTGAACTGAGACCAGAATTCACTTTTCTGCACATCAGAGTTTAGTAGCACATGCACCAGACCTTCAGAGTTTACCAGCAAAGGTTCAGTTAAGAAGGGCTGGTGTGAATGAACCGTAAGACCGAGGAGCAACAACCACCCGACACATGATGAGTATCAAGTACCTTCTTATACGGCCATGTTTAACCTCTTTGTCCTCTTATTTGTCTCGGTTCTGGAAATCCTTCCCAACTTTTAAAATTTCCAACTTTTCCATTTCCTTTTTCAGAGAAATGGAAAAGGGGGTGTATGAGTGTATGAACTGAGGATGAAGGACCAAAAGCTTCCCTGAGATGTAACCCCACCCTGAAAAGCAGTTTTCCTTCTTACCATAACTAAACAAGGTCCCTATATCTTTTCTCACTCTTTATGTTCTCTTTTCTTAGATTTAGTATTTATAAATGACATCACACCATGAAAGTGTGGTCTTTGTAAGTGAAATACTCATTTCAGGTGAAACATCATACTCTGTCTGCACAGACCAGAAGTACACTCAGATCTGATTCACTGATTCTTACCGCTGGACATCTAAAGCACATTTTTCATTTAAGAACAAGAACTTGCTGTAATTTGTTCACTGTGCTGCTGTATTTTGTCATGTAAGCATTGATGGATGGGAAGAGCTTGCTCTGTGACCTAAACATTGTGTTTTAAAGGCTCAAACCCTGACCTAGACTCGGCTCATCAATCCATTTGTTCATTAGCTTTACCTACTTTGCTAAAGTTTTTCCCAGCTGATGAGAGGCAGGATTTGCCGTCAACAAACTGACTGAAGAAGTAATTCTTTCATGTTCATACTTGTGCAGCAGTTGTAATCCAGCCTAACATCCATGTTAACATCTGAAGAAAAACACCAAACATGATCAGGAAAAGATGCAAAGTTCACAGGCAACTCTCCAACTGAGCAGCATATAAATCTAAATGAAGCCGATGAACCTGAAGAGACTTGAAAACGTTGGAAGATGTAACATCATCCTTTTACTGCGGCGGTCGCTTGAAGACAGACAGCATACCGAGATAGGAAGGGAACTTGTTGTCGTTGTTGTGAAATGTGAAAGTAAATGGCAAGGTCAGCATGCGTGAACATTTGCTTCTCAATGTTTCTCAGCAAAACTGAGCAGGTGTTAAATATGGAATATGATGATATAGAGAATCCCAGCTTTGCGCACTGCTTGGTCTGAGAATGAAAACCTATTACAAATTAGATACAACAGCTGTTGAGTCGCTGGTTCTCCATTTAAACTTAATGCTGTACTGTGATTATACAGTTTTCTTTGTTTTTATAACTGTTGAGGTTTCCTAAGCTACAGTTGCTCATTTGATATTGAGTACTTCAGGCAATGTCAAGTTTCTTTTTTTCTTTTTTTTTTTTTGTGCAAAATGAAGGTTTTGCTGAAATTTTCTAAGCACCACAGAGAGTTTTGGCCTTGTGCACAGTGTGGAAAAAAAAGAAAAGAAAAACAAACAAACGAACAAAAAAAACAAAACAAATTTAGTGAAAGATAGTTTCTAAAACTGAGGAGCTGGGAGCCAGGCACTATGGTGAGAGGCAGAGTACACCCTAAACAGGTCACCAGTCTATTGCAAGTTCATCGCAGTGAGACTAAACAACTACTCACACTCACTCCTAAGATGAATTTAGAGCAAACTAACTGTTTTGAAGCGTGGAAAGAGGTTGGCGAATATGAGAACTCACACATTCACACAAAGAAAGAATAATAAATGTGTTGTTTGGGTTTTTACATTGCACAACCAACTCCATAGCAGTTGTTACTACCTTCAAAGAGTTTTCTTCAGTGCCTGAAATATGTTCATTTTATATCTTGAAATCCTCTATGTGCATATTCTATATTTGCAGGCCTTGTGGTTAAATAGTAGTCGCTGTGCACACAATGAAAAATTTGATTAGTGTGACTGAAATTAAACATCCTTTATATTTTAAATGCATCGTCGTTCCAAGACATTCATTTAAGTTGAATGTTTAAAGGAGCCAGCAAAGAGAGGTAAGATATTTATGAGCTCTAAATGCTGAGTTTTCCAGCAGAAATTGGAAGTGTGAAAAAGTTGAACCAGAAACCTAACACCTCCCACTCTTCACCCTGCCTCTGCCAGACACAGCTGCTGCTCATTGATTGTGCCTCAGACCTATTTTGCATCCACAGCCGACAAAGGAGACCTCATTTTTTTTTTCTATTATTGTTATCATTGTTGTTGTTGGACATCTGACTCATTGGCCAAGTGATTTCCATCATCAGAGAAGCTGTCAGTGAACATGTTGACAGCAGCGTTCAGTTATTAGCTTCTAAATGAGATCAACTTGTGTGCCAAATGGTGTGTTTAACCTTTGTTTAAAATGGATTGCCTCAATTTGCAACAGTGTACACAAGTGGATGCAGTCCAGGCTGTAAATGTGAAGAAAAAGCTGGGTCATCAGTTTTTGGATATGAGTTTCTGTTTACTTTAGACTCAGATGCATGACAGCACAAGCTAGATTGAAGGACTTTGCTGTTTCTTTCGAGGAGTGCTGAGACCTGGTTGTCAAGGATGTGACAGCTTTTTTTTTTTTTATCCTCTTGAGTTGCCTGTAGCAGACACTGCTGTGGTCAGTGTCTAAGATCTTTCAGATTTATTTCATGGAGGTGCAACCTGACACGGATGAGGAAGATGAAAGTGAGTTGCTCTGGAAACTGTCTTTTTTGGTATGGAGAAAATCTTGACATGGGTTACATTTGTCAGCAGTAATGGAGAGGATTTCCAGAGAGTGATTTTAGTGATGTGCAAAATGGACAGGGCTGTCGCAGTCAACAGCTTTCTGGTATAAGTCACAGAGTCTGTAGCTATGCACTAAAAATGCAACACATTACACACTGTCACTACTTGTTGTAATGAAGGACAATGATGAGATGAATCAAAGCAAAAGCCATCGTGTCATATTAGACAAAAATTGGAAACAAAATGGGACACATAATCATGCTGTTCAAATGAATTCTGAGATAAGCTCAGTGGCTTGCAGAAAGTGAATTTCTCAGCTTATTTTTAGGTTTGAGTGTACTAAAATTGAAATAGCTGATGCTAAATTGACTTAAATTGGCCCTGATTGCACAATATCAGTTCAACTTTACAAGGTTCTGTTTTAATCACTGAAAAAGGCTGTTTGGCTGCAAACCGTCTCACTCTGCTGTAATAAATTTTAATCTGTCACCGTTTGTTCAATTTCAAACCACACAGCACACCTGTGCACATGCATACGTTGTGCTGGTTTAGACTTAACTCATTACCTCGTGTCTCTACAGGCCACTAAATGAAAGAGCTGCAGTGATGTGATGTGCTGCCACAGCTGTCTTACTATATCCACTTCAGGGAGACTTTTATTGCCACAACCCCTCATAATTTGCCAGTGTTGAAATGCTGGTGTTTATCAATGCTTTGTGACTGACGCCAGGAGTGTGTGGGACAAAATTCAAGAGAGGTAAGCAGATTGTTTTCTGATGGGACGGCACTTATTTCAAACAAATTAAGAATTTGCATACATAGTGATTGCTGTGAAATCCTCAGCAAAATCCCTTTCGTAATTGGCACCTTTCCATCTGGGACACAACTGTAGAGAGGAGGTGTGTGCATGAATGTGTAGACATGAACAAATGTGTGAATGCCCTCCATGTTGGCGCACTGGGCCTGTTTTGCATAAATGCCTTTCTCCTGCGGCCTTACGAGAGGGGATGTAGATCGGGACAATAAAGAAGGATTAGATTGTGTCTCAGGGTTCGTGGGATTGTGTGTGCTTCAGCTGTTGTCTGCTGTGTATGGGTAAACAATTTAATTTGAAGCTTTAGGCTATGGTAACCTAACGATGAGGAGAAAGGCTCTCATATAAAGCCAATAAATACACAAAATTAAGGTTTTAAAGAAATGTTTTCTTTGATTAGCACATGGACACTAGCATGTAAAAAAAAGGTGAGTTCATTATGTTCTTTCTTATAAAATTAAAACCTGGGACACTTGTATTTTTAAGTGCATAGCGATTACTGTATCCTTACGAATGTCACAGCTGAACAATAACCTTCGATGGTCCGATTGGTCCGTTTCTTTCTGTTAGTGTCTTTAAAAGATTGCCGCCATAATGCCACACAACACTTTCCTGTTAAAACACCCAAAAACCAAGAACAAAGCACGTCTTCCTGTTAGCCTCGCCAGATGTGTGTGGTTTCAACTATCAGGTCATATCAGGTCAGCAGTCAGTACAGAAAACTATGCTTTCCTTTCGATGGAGAAATCCTAAAATAACATATCTTGGAAAGTCCCAGAAAACTGAAAAGTTTCTGTTGTGTTGTCAGCCAGACCGGTGTGTTTGCCTCAGTATTTCACTAAGTCACTTACACTGTCTGCTGCCTGCTTCTCTCACCCTCTTACTGTCTATTTTTCTCCTCAATATGTCTGTCACAGCTCAGGCATTTCTTCATTTTCTATCTACGAGGGATCTCGCGTCAAGAGCAGGGGCTGAAATAGAAGAGCATGAAATATGAAACGGTATTACATAAAGAGGGTTCAGCCAGCTGCAGAACGCCGAGTTGAGTTAAGAATCTGTGTACAGGAAAACATGCTCTCTCATACACCCAAATACACATTCAGGCACTCTACACAAAGTATGCAACAGACACCGGAGTCCTGCTTGCAACTTCCACTGGTTCAGCAACAGCCAACCATCCCTTCAGCATGTTGTGCATAAAAGACTTTTTTTATTCAAATTATGTCTCACTATGGCATCACCCAGTTTCCCCAAATCGTTCTTAGCTAAGCGGAAGCAGAGTGGAAAGTTTGTAGTGAGGAAATTTATAGTCCCTACTGGTATCTCAGCAGTGGAACAAGGTATTAGGGTAATGGCAGTGTCAGCATTGATATTGTTTCTGAAGTTAATCAGGGACATTCATGGGGGGGAGGGGGTTTAAATGCTGCCTTGACATTAGTAATTTTACTACTGTCAACTTATTATGAAATTTCATCTTGATTAACAGCATTACTTTGTGTAATAAATTCTTCCAAGTAATTGCATGTCTCATTATGTAATCAGCTAACTTTTTGCAGGATAAGTGAAATTACAGAGAGAAATAGGGACAAATGTGTGTCTTACCATTGCTGGTCGAGCCAGTGTTGTTTGGAACCAGCGTGCAACAGAGTTGCTGTAACAGAGCTGCATCTGAACTGATGTAAAGTTATACTAATGTCTCCCTGTCTCTTCCTGTCACTGAACAGAAGCACTGTTTATTAGGCACAGTTGTTTTGAGATTCTACACTTCAGATATTCAGCACACTGCTTTTTTTTTAAAATAATATTGACTTTTATGCCCTAGATTTGGTTGTAAAGCAACACTATTACTGGAAGAACATTTTGGTTTCAGGCTAAATGAAAAGGGAGAGCTGAGTAACTTGCAGGAGGAGGTTTTCCAGATATGCAGAAAAAAACCTGGAGATCCAAAAACACTAATACGACCATAATGTAAAACAAAAAGTAGCTTGAAATAAACAGCTGTTAAGTTATTGTTTGTCCTTATGACCTACTAACAGGCTAAAATTGAGAAGAGCAGCTCTATGACTGCTGGTTGAGGCAGAACAGTGAATCTGGAAGAAAGTCTAACTGCATTTGCACAAATTGTTTATATAAAGGCTTTAAAATGTGCTGCATGCATTTTCTTTCTTCACAACATTTTGCCAAGCTGGTTCTCTGAAGAGATTCATGTGATTTTTGTTCTGTCTATCTTCATCTTGCCGGCTGTTGCCATATGTTGCTGTGGTATATTCGCCACCTGTCGATCACTGAATAATGTGAAACTATTGGCAGTAATAAGCTTTCTATCACCTGCACATGTTCCATGCAGCCAAAAAACAGGAACATGCTTGTGAAGTACTGTTTCACAGCGCTATCATTGGTCAGATTTTAACAGGGTCCCTATAAGGTCATATAAATGCAAAAGCCCTGGAAATGTAATATTAACCTACTCCTTCAAAGGGCTCCTTCGGTGACAGAACAAAAACAGAAACCAACCCAAACCTACCCATAATAGAAAAAAAAAAAAGACTAAGTCAAGTCACATCTGAAAAGAGGAGCTTTGACTAAAACACGGCTGACACATGCTGATAAGATGCAGAGTCATTCTTTGGCTTTTTTTTAACAGCAGTGGGAACTGAAGCATCTTGTTTCATATTGCAGTGTTGTTTCTTTCTCTCATTTTTAACAGTGGGTGCAAAAGGAAATAACCAAGGCAACTATTGGAAGGTGCAGAGAAAAATATATGTGAAAGTACTGAAATCTTTCAATCTCAAAGTGTGCAGTTGCTCAACTGCTGGTTTAAAGGAAAACAAAATGTAAAGTGAGCGCTGCACCATCATCTAAAACAGCCCAGTATAAACTGGCACAAAACCTCTGTTTTCACAAGCTTATTTTCTGGTTTTCTCCTATGTGAACTAGGTAGCCTTGGTGTATTCATACACAGTCATAGCTTAAATAATGGGAAAATTTCCTAGTCCCAATGCAGCATGGCTGTCAGGGATGCTGTGTGAAAACATCAAAGCCACTGCAGCCCCATTTCCTTTTTACACCTCATCAATTCTGCTCCAAATTCCTCTTTTCTCTCTTCTCTTGCAGTATTTTTAATTCCATGTCTACTCAGCCTCCGTGACAACGATTAATGCACTTGAATTTGATTTTATCGAACTTGTGGGGTTCAATATGCACAAATGGACAATATCTGCACTGATAGTACAACTGTACTATCAGCTGTACTAAAAGTAATATTCATCAGAATACTTCTATTCAGGAACGTTTCCATCTAAAATGCAGATAAGAATTAAAGTGTCCAGCTCCATCCAGATGGAACTACTGTACTTGGACTGAATGAAAACTAATGAAACTATTACACTGCCTTGTGGTGAATAAGACGTACAAAACCCCGTTTAATTTGTTTTAATACAAGTCTGGTTATGTGAGGTATGAGATCAAATCAGTCAGATTCTCATTTTATCTTCGCTGCACATTTTAAGTGCATGTTTAAACATATTTTATGTGTGCGCGTGTTACTGCAAGACATTTAGTACACACTGAAGTCAAAGTTCCAGATCCTAACATTTCTCTAAGCTTACGCTCTTAAACCTTGATGTAAGCAGAAATCGTACTTTACTTTCAGGAATAGAAAGTAAAACCAGATGGCTCAGAACTCTTTGGCATTTCAGGCTACGTAGAATCCTAACATGTTTCATCAGGACCTCTAAAGGATGGAGGTGTGAGTTTGTTCAAGTGCCGTAAGAGGTTGTCAACAGTTTGGATGTGTCATTGTTTTTTTTGTTATTGTTGTATTTTTTTTTCCTTCATCTGGGTGTCAGTTTCTTTACTTGTTACAAAAGATTTATTCTTCTAAATTGGCTTTTAATTAGCATGACCCATGGCCTTACCTCTGCTGTCACCATTTGTTTACATTATAAACAGTTTTGCATCAAAGCTAGACTTTAAATTAGGAATACCCCAAAGCAAGGTACTAAATAAATCCTCCACTCTGCATTGCTGATTTCACTGTTAAAAATCACAGTTTAAAATAGCTTCAAGGGAGCATCATGAACCTTTTTGTAAAAGTGCAACATAATTTACTCTCACCCACACAAAATATTACATCCAAATTACCTGTAACATCTCTAATGCAGGTTGTTCTTCTTAATATATTTAAGTCGGCTGATGCCTTCCTATTGAATATTTTGGTACATCTTAAATGGTGTATCAGCATCGGGTTGGCGGTTCAAACTTTGCTCAAATAACGTTAGTGTCAGAATAATGAAAAGTGGTGCATGTCTGAATGCAACTCATGAAGAAGCACCTTTAACCTCTTTACTACCCCAGAAAAGAAAGAATGGACCTGCATGTAGTGTAATCTAGGTTTGCTAAGCCTTCCGCTTTTAATGTGGAACTAAAAAGAGAAACACTGAAACGTCTTTTAGAAATGTATTCATTATTGGAAAAATCATTTCTTCCGGATGCCTGTTACCTTTTCACTTACTTGAAAGGTGTTTTTAAGGCAAGTCTGTATGAATACAGACACACACTTAAGTGCCCCCATTAGCTTTGTATTTCCTGCATTTCTTTGATGTCCTTCTCCTGCAGTCTTTGCAGAAACTAGCCTTCAAACTGGCATCAATCCCTGCTGCATTTCAAGCTTCTTCTTAGCTCCCTCTTGATCCTCCTTCTCACAGAAAACCTTACTCTGTCCTACCCAAACAAGCTCCTAATGAGGCCAAACCTCTGTTTTCACTCCCTGACACATGTACACTCGCATGGCTGAGGATCACAATCTCCTGTCCATCTGCCTGTGTTTTACACATTTCACTCACACCATCTCCATCTCCTGCTCTTTTTCGTTTCCTCCCTCCCCCCCTTTGGGAGACAGGTACGGATGTGTCTGTGGGCTGAAAGCCTCTAGAAAAGTGGGATGGCACAGATCACAAATATAGGTGGCACAGATAGGATGGACACCGTGACAGCTCAAAGAACCTCTGCCCTGCATCTAACCCTGTTTTTAATCCTTCTTCAACGGCCTGTTCTGGTGGTCTGCTCTCCCCAGCAAGAGAGCAGCAGATGTTATGGATTTAAGCTGCAATCATTCTGCTTTAGCTATAGGTGACAGATGTGTTTACATAGATTCTAAAACAGCAGCATTCTCTTCGCCATACCTCCGCCCCTTCCTGCCATGAGAGCGATGGCAAACGGCTCGAGCTTATTTCACTGCAAAAATACAATGTCTGCTCTGATACACTCTTGACTTTCAAGTCGTTCATTTGCATCGACCTCTTTTGGTTTCCTTGATAGGTTGCTTTCTTTTTCATCAGCTAAAATTATTTGTTTCTTCCATTTCCTCTTTGCTACATGTCATCAATCTGACTTTTTGCATTGTCTCTCTGTGCAGTTGTTCTCTACTATTTCAAGCTTCTGCCTCAGACTCTCATCAACCCCAGAGCTCTGCCTCTGTTTCTTAAGTGGTCTGTCCATAATGAATAATGCCAACCCGTAGATGGTCTTAGAGCCTCTATGGCCTCCTAGTAGATGAAGGAGAATTGATTGGTTTATCCCCGATGCCATGGTGACACAGTCAATGAACACAGTTATTGGAATGAACTTCATGCAGTCTAGCCGGCATTCTGTCATCTGTCTCCAAGTGTGTGTGTGTGTGTGTGTGTATTAAAGAAGGGCCGTTTTTTTGTTTATATATGCCTGTTCCATGACAGGAACCAGCAGAGTGAACTTATTTAATATTTAGCATAGCACTTTGCAATTAGGCTAGCGCTATGGTTGACCGACTTAAAATTCCTGCAAGCATGTCTGCAACTCTTTCAGTGTTTTTTTTGTTTTTTTTTCTTTTTTTTTGGTCATAAGCAGATGAAAATCAGCAAACATCCGATGACACGTGACCTGCTGTTGCTCTAATCAGTGTGAGCTTTTGACCCTTCAGCCGGATGACCCCTCACTCATCTGGAAACCACCTTTAAGCTTATCGTACATTAGCATTCGCTGTGTATATTTAATAATTTGAGGAAGCATGAAGAAGGAGTTTGTTCTGACATGATGGAATTCATGAATTAAATATACACTGCATTACCAGAGGGTCCTGTTAATGGCATCTTTGTACAGTTTGCATTGTTCCGAACTTGTTTTTCTCACCAGATGTGGTTGGTTAAGGATCCAAAATCCGCAGAAATCGCATTACACCACATGTAAAGTCAAGTAAGGCCAATGAATTCAAACACATCATGCTCCAGCTTATATATTGTTTGACACAAAAGGAAAACTTAATTAGTTCTCATTGTGTATCAATAATTGACAGAAGAAGTGTCCCAGATTAAACATAATTTATCAAAGAGACTTTTTCCTAATTTTGCACACAGATACTGTTCACAGCTAAAGGCTGGGCAGCATTATGTGTGGGAATGATTTTACAAACCAAAAAGCAGAGCTTTCAGCCAAAAAAAAGAGGAGTACTGCAGTTTTTACAACATTTATGCAGGAGATACTCATGCTGTCAAAGTTGCTCAGGTCTAAGGTTGCCGAGGTTCTTTCAAGATTTTTCAGCCAGAGATGCAACTTTGGAGGCAGTCTAAATGCGCTTTCCAACTAGGAACTTAGAAATGTCATTCAACTTCTCAGTTCAAATGGAAAAACAGATGAGAAAATCTGTCAACCTAATTCCAGCTCTGGTTGAGCCTCCTGAGCCTGCTCAAACATCAGACTTATTTTACACTAGCAGGATAGCTGGAAGGCCCATCCTCGCTCTGTCGTCCTACTCTCCCATGGACAGATCGGAGTCCCATGCTGGTGCTTCTATGCAGCTGCCCCCACTCCTTTGATAGCACACCAAAGAAGCGATACAGATCTACTGGGAGTCTCAAAATAACCTCACACCTGAGGAAGGGCCATATAATGACAGTCTCTCAGTTGAAGCCTTTAGGGGGCTTTGTGTCCTGTGCTGAAACCAGTTTTATAGCACTTAAATTAAAAGATTTATATATAAAGAAAATTGTTGTAGAATAATTTAGTGTTTTCAAACAGATCAAGTCATGTATTCAGTAATTTTCCCCCTGTTGTTTTATTTGTTATTTAAGTATTTAATTTGTTTGTTTATCACTTCATAAAATCCCTTAGCAAGCTTATGCCCAACATCCACAGAGCACCAATCAATGACCACACATACAGCAGAGGATGTGAGCTGTGGCTGAGTTATTATTGTTAGTAGTGATGTGATAGGGCATTGTCAATACTTTTGTCAAACCAATTATGCAGAGAAATATCCAGACCTCTGCCATTGAGTTTCGATTTGTTAGAGCTGTAAAAGTACACAGTGTTTACGACTGCAATTACTGCAATGGGCATATTGCTCATTTCTTTATATGAGAGACAGTCAGGTAGCCTTTTCTACTCAGAGCTCATCTCCTCGTGTCATTGCATTTCAGCCTTAAGAGCATTTGTTTAAAACTGCTGGATGTGGAAAATAATATTTTGCATGTGTAAAAGGGAAACACTTTGTTGAGATGTGTATGTGGATATAAAACTCAACGCATGTAGTCCAATGTGGGTCATGTTTTCTGGTGAAAACTTCCTGATGGTAAAAACAATGAAACCTGGATTTACTTCACTCCCTTTCTCAGTTCAAACTTTTACTCAGGCCTGTGAGAATGAGGTTTGAAGAGGTGGTGTTGACACTGATGACATGATAAACCACCTTAAATTAATTTATGAATCAGTGATTACTAAGTTCTGATTTATATTTAACACAGATATTTTGTGTTAATAGCAAGAATTAATAAAAAAGAACAGGTTTACAGTATTTGTAATATCACAGTTCTCAGGAAAAATGGCTGCTGCATCTGTGCTGGCTTCTGTGTGGACACTGGAGCACGCACACACATCTTTATGGACGCAGACGAGGGTATCAGCAGCTCATTTAAAATTAACTGATGCTCATACTAAGATAAGAAGCTTATAGTGGAGTGAGACCATCTCATTATTAAAAACAGAAAAACGAATAATCTCTACAGAACATGTTTCATTAAGTCAATGAAACTGGTGTGTTTACTTTCATATTTGTTGTACACATGATGACGACTAGGGCATTCTGTAATTATGCATCTGGCAGCCTAAAAAGCCCTATAATATATATATATATATATATATATATCATGAATATCATGAAAAGATAAATTGTTCATTCATCTCAAGCTCACCTGAGTAAAGGAGAGCTGATGTGTTTTTTGAGGGTGCTGCCTTTAATGACAAAAGTGATATCTGAGAAAAGGGAAACAACTGGCAATGCGACTTTGTCCCCGGGAATGAATTGATTAATTGATTGCCTTTTTCTGGCCCTGTGGTGGAGCATTCAATTAAAAATGCAGGTCAGAGTGAACAGCAACAGCAGTGCATGAATCAGCTCGTATAAAGAGGGATTGATAAACAATAAACTGTCAGGATGATAAAATATGTCTTTTTAAGTGAAGAAAGTTCAAGCCGGCACACAACAAAACCACGTCCTCCACACACACACACACACACACACACACACACACACACACACACACACACACACACACACACACACACACACACATACTGCTGGAAGTGATGAGACAGCTCTACTCTTGAATTGAAGCTGCCCATCTTTGGTCAGCCCATAAAATTCCCCTCAGAATCACAGGTCTGAACCGTAAAATTCCCAGTGATAAAGGGAATATATGACAGCCCGACTCGTTCTTGCACCACCCCCCCCCCCCCCCCCCCCCCCCTTCAGCCTCTCCTCTCTCTCTGGGAGATTGCTGTGGATGGCCCAGGCGCTTTGATGTGAGCAGAGCGAGGGGCTTAACTCTGTTCCAGCCTGGCTGACTGACTCTGATTCCTAAAAATATTACTGTGCTAACTCTTTAAGGGAAGTCTATGCTACATTGCAGATAGACCACAGGGGGCTTTTGGGTTAAAGCAGAGGGATTGTAGTGGGAAAGAGAAACTGGGATGTAAAGGTTGCATGGCAGAGGTGTAAATAAAGCACTGTGTGTGTATGGTTTAGGACCTACAATACATTTAATCCAATTTATCTACCTTTGCTCAAGTGCTATTGTTGTCATTAAAACAGCAAATGAGAATCCAAACAACTAGCAGCAGTAGGAGGGGGATTGAAGAAGTGGATTAGTTGCTATTACCCTCTGTTCCAGTGACATCGCAGGATGATTAAGGAGGAATTAAGTCCACCCATCTCTGACTTCACAATAGTTCATTTACTTTACATCCTACTTCTCTTCCTGCCATGGAAACATGAGCTCCATTAGGCATCAAATGTCCTACATACATAACATGTAATTGGCTATTACTCAGGTTGATCCAGACAAACATATAGCAGCATACTCAGCTCCCACAAGTTGTTGGACACATTCAGATGTGACTACATGAAAAACCTTTTCTGTGAGCATGTCTGGGGAAACGCTTGTGAGATGACATTTGGAGAATATGCAGCTGTCTCGATATGTTGCCGAGCAGAGCATGTAAGGTTCCCTCGGAACGGCAGAGGAGACAGATGTGAAGAGACGGGGCAGGTAGGAGCAAGCGGAGGGAACTGCAGACCAAAACATATCCCGAGTGCCAGGCAGGAACTGTGGCACTCTGCATTAGTGTCACGTTCATAAGGGTGTAATATTTATACTTTTTGTGGCTGGGAACAAAAATCTGTTTCTTTGATTGCATTTTTCATGCTTGACAATCCTTTACTGTCAACTTGTTTTCTTCTCCTGTATAAAAGTGATTTTTTTTCGCACCTGTGCTGAATAACGGTGAATCAAAAGATGATTAGCATTGGAGTTCCTGCATGACAAAAAAATTGCTTTGTTGCTATTTCAACTCCCACTACAAGCAGAAGGTAGGAATTTTCACATGCACTGTAACTTCCTGTGTGAATTGGACTTTGCAGCATACGGCAAAGTCGAGGAGTTGTCTACATCTGTTACGGTTTGCAAACTAAATCAGTGAATGCAGCTGTGACTTATTCAGCTCAATACAATTCAATCCCAGAGTTTTCCGGGACTACATGCGTTGAGTTCGATATCCACTGACTGATTAGGCTTAAGTGAAACAATAACTTTAAATGATGGGACAGATTTATCCTGTCAATAAACTATGTTTGTGTGAATAGCCTAGTTTATTATTTATGTCTCAATGATTCTTCTTTCAGTATAGAGCCATTGTCAGGAAGTAGGAAGATAAAGCACAACCTGCCTTAACTATACAGACAAATGCACCCATCTTCTTGCCCTAAATCTTGAGCAGTGCAGTAGAAATCTGCCCTGAGGATGGATGATTTGTTCTGAGAGTATGTAGCTGGCATGGTGTTAGTCACACATATTCAAAGAGAGGGGACAGGGAGAGAAAGGCATTAGAGGAGTATGATAGATAGTTTGATATAGTCATGCACCACTAAGTAAACGCTTACAACATCTTTTTTTTTTCTCTCTTTTATGTAACCGGCCAAGCAAACATATCACTTTGAATTAGTACCTATAAACAGATTAAGTTGTACAGATAATGAAAAAAAGTTCACCTTCACATTTATCACACTGGGTGAAACATGTCTTATCCTGCCAAAATTTAAAGAGCTATGTTAGACCCTTGAAGGTCATGGATGCCTCTGAGCCTGGTTAGTAATTAAAAAAAAAGATCTATAAGATAGTTTAAATAAATCTTTTCACTGTCCAGAAAAATCACTGGTGTAAATTTTAACTGCCAATTTGTCTAAAACTGGCTGATTGTTAAAGAGAAAAAGGAGCATTTAAGAACTAAGTCAGGATCTGTGGCGTACTGTAGGAGTAGTAATAAAATGTATAACCTACAAGAGTTTTTGGGTTTTTTTTTTAAGTCACTGTAATCTGGAAGAACCTGCATAAGAAATATGCAAGCAAAATGTTTAGCTGTCAAAAACCATTAGATAAAATCTATATTTAATCAATGAATATATGTACAAAATCTTTTGTAAGGAGTTTGCAATATGATGTGTAGTTTTAATCATTAAAATTGCACAAATACATACATATATATATATATATATATATATATATATATATATATATATATATATATATATATATATATATATATATATATATATATATATATATGTGTGTGTGTGTGTGTGTGTGTGTGTATGTATAGTTGTTATAAATATGACCAAGCAGTGGTTTGTTTAAATGGAAAATCCCCATCTTTCTTCAAATGCTCTTCCTGGGAAGTCACCCATTGCTGCTTTTGAAAAATGCATAAACTCAGTTCACATGTGTGCTGCATGTAAACACACATTATTGAAATATCATTTTCAGAGTCATGTTAACAGTACAAGGCTGTTTGGAATTGTTACCCGATTGAAGAAATTTTCCTCCCGTAAGGCACCAGCTGTGGAACAGGGTGATAAAAGGGTTGTGATTGCTTTGCCATCTTAGGAAGAGAGCAGTTCGCGGTCGTTCATTCAGCTTGGAATTCTGCTGTAAAGCAGATAACATGAGGCCAGCAGTCGGAGAGATGAAGCTAAAATAAAACAAGCAGTCGATGTGAGAGAATCCCACAATACCTTGCAACTCAAGAAGCGTGCATAAGAAAGAAGTTGGCTATTTTCATTATTCTGGTGAGCCACAGACAGAAAGGCAAAACTGCACCACAACTGTGTTCATATTCTGAAAAATGAGCTGATTCATCCTCAGCTTAAGACACACTCCTCACATCTCAAGGCTGAATGTTTGCATCAAAGCAGGACAGATGTGGAAAGTTTGTCTTACGTTGGCTGCTAAATATAGTTCCCTTCTATTTGTGAGGTTGCATGCACCTCTTGCCATTACTAGACTGATTGCAGCTGTATCGATCTGACCAGCTGACAAATTGACCTGAAATATGTTTGACATCATCCTCTCCTGCTTTCCAGACTATCTCTTTCACAATGTTACCCCTATCCTTTTCATCATTCTACAGCATGGCCCTTTTTTTTCACCTCACCTCTTACTTTAAAAAAAAAAAATCTCTTCCTTGCCATTCATCTCCTCATGTTATCAGTCTCACCACCATCAATCTCTGTCCTCCTCACCTTTCACCTCACCTTCATCTGTCTTGACATTTCCTCACATAACTGTTTTTTTAAACACACATCCATTCCTTGAATCAATCACCCCCTTTCCTCCTGTTTGCACATCTGCATCCTTGTTTTCATCCCTCCCTGCGTCATCCTCCTCTTCCCTAAACATTGCTCCTCTCTGCTTTCTTTAGTTTCCTTTTTGTTTTTTGTCCCGTGCTCTCACCTTCACCTTTTTGCTCTTTTTTTATTTTTTTTTTTAAATCTCTCACCCCATCATTCATCCTCCTCTTCCTCCTTTCTTCCTTCCCGCTCTGGATGATTAAGTGATGGTTGGGCTGGCACAGCTGGCGTAGTTGGGCAGGCCGCCCATCTTCACGACAGCTGTGCCGCCTTGTCGCTGCCAGATCCCTACTGGGGCAGTAGCACTGTAGAAATCAAGGCAGCAACACAGGTCATACAGGTTTTTGGGGAATTGCGGTATCGTTAGTTAGCTATGTGCTGTGTTATTATCTACCAAGTCTTTATATCACTAAATAACAGGTGCAAGCCAAGGTGTGAAACTTCTGCCTTGTGAAGATCACACATGTTGCTGTTGCTGCCAAACCCTACTCATCCTCTATCTCAGTTTCCTGTCCTTTCTCTTTCACACATCTATGCTGTGTTACAACCTTTGTTTCACACATCCTCTGCATACACACACCTTTTATTAATTCAGTCCTGCATCACCACGTGGATGTCACTGACTGTGTGGGTGCATATCTGGCTAAAAAGGTCCAGAAAGGTGATATTCCCAGGTCTGCTGTGGTTTATAAGGAGGTTACACATTCTACCTTATGAGTTGAACCCACTCATGCCTGAACATAAACAACTGGGGTTTTTAGTCTTTCTCAAAGAAGTAATTAAAGCTACGACTCAGTCATGAGCTTGGTGAACTGAGCTCAACTTGCTGTTTCTCACAAGCTGTTGTGTACTTGGCAAGAGTTTCTCTTCTCTGTGCATTTGTGCATCTTTAGTTGTGGGTCATGTTGACAGCTTAAGAAGATTAAGACGGCCCGGGTTAGAGGGGTAGAAGGAACTCAGAGGCTGCAACGTGGATGTCCTCAGCCTTTCTTCATGCCACCACTAATGCATTTCCTGGTGTCTGTGTTGCATCAGTCATCCTCTAGCAGAGCCACAGCACCAACACTGACTGTGCTGACACCCATCAACAATCTACACAGTATTTTTATCTTTATCTCCAACGTGCATTCTCACCAGTGTCACAAGCTGTGCATGTTTTCCTCTTTGCCTCATCAAATGCAGGCAAGTTGGTTGCGTCATCTACAGCTCAAGCTCAAAATAGTTGCCAGCAAATTATTATTGTGCTCATATTGGACTAATATGATATAGGCATTGGCTCTCTTCTGACTGAGTCTAAGCTGTTGCACTACTGAGCAAGTGACTGACCCAATAAAAGAGCCCAGTGGACATTTTTGATGAAATTTGCATATAAACAGTAATAGGTTTTTTTAAGTAAAGTGGGTTTATTTTTAAGCAACATCACATCGGTTTCCAGCCTTAAAACTCCAAGCTTCTGACTCATTTTGATGGTACATTGACATTCATTATGTAGACTCCTGGTGCCCTTGTTACCCTAAAGAGTCCTGAAACTACACGTCATAATGATATTTTCCAGCCCAGAGCACCAATCCACAGCTGCATTCACAGCACTGCTTCATATGCCAGCAAGTGGGTATCAACTATAGACTGTATATAAAGAGATAGACGGAGTCTCTGTGACGTCACCCGTAGGTTTCTGAAGAGCTGAATTGAAGCTCAGTGGGCGGTTCCTACCGTTGCCACGCAGCCGTGAGCGTCATGGTGGATGATTGACATCTAGCGAACACCGAGCTTTCTGTAGCTAAAAGCTAACCGAGCTAACCCCGAGATAACAAGAGCTAACCATCTGACAGCGGTAAGCGGGCTAAAGCTAAGTCACGTTGTTAACCGGCTAAAAACCACGGTTGTTCTACGTTGTTCTTACTTGAAGCCCGAGATTGGTACCTGTCAATCAAAAGGACACACCCCTAAATTTGCAGAACTTCGAGATTAAATTACTTTAAAACGGGCGAGTTAGAAAAAAATTCACTCAGTTGTCATGAAGGTAAACCTGACTTTCATTCATTCATTCATTTTCCGAACCGCTTATTCCAATTCAGGGTTGCGGGGAAGCTGGAGCCTATCCCAGCTGGCTTTGGGCGACAGGCAGGGTACACCCTGGACAGCTCGCCAGTCCATCGCAGGGCGTAAACCTGACTTATAAACCGAAAATGGATTTTTGAACCAGGCTGTAAACATGTTTATTTCTGCCATGAAGTTGGCCTTTTTAACATGAGAGTCTTTGGGGATATGCTCTGTTTTGGAGCCAGCCCCTAGTGGATGAAGGGGGAACTGCAGTTTTATGCACTTTCGCATAGGCTTCACTTTTAACCGTCGGAGGTTGCCGCTTGGTATCAACACACTGGCTGTATTGGACGGGGATCATGGCTCATGCAGCAAAGTAAAAGGGCTTTATTAGGGGAAGTGAGGAAAAGACAGACAGAAGGGGACAGAGTAATAGATAAGAGTTATCTTTAAACTTGCTTTTACTGGCTAAGAGAAGAGACTGCATGCAAGACAGATGATGAATTAGTTTTTGTTTGGGGACTGTCAAAGATCAGTGGTGCAGTTTTAAGCTTATCGGTGAAACAAGGACATTGTAAACTCTGTGCCTAATTTAGGTGTTAGCACCATTTAAATTGAGTGCGACAGCAAAGAGCTTTTCCATGTTATGTCCCATTTGATGTAGTAATGGGTTGCAGCACACATAAGACTAATTCAGGACAAGCACAGCTTATGCTCATACAATGCACCTAAATTTTCTTCTCTCCTGGAATCAGACACATTTCATGTTCTTTAACTCTGTTTGTTTACATTTTCTCTTCACCACATCAATACCAAGGTAACCTGTTTCACTCCCACATCATAACATTCTGACACGTGCTCAGGAACCTGCTGAAATAACCTCTGAGGGTAGCCTCAAAATATCACTCGTTAAAAAATAATCTGGAAGCTTTTAGCAATATTTTCCTACTTTTAAATAAGCACTTCTAATGTGCATTGAAGTAGTATAACATAAAGAGGTGGAAAAACCATGGTTTCATGGTTGTACTCTCTTACTAGCTCTTGTTTGTGTACATAGGAAACAGCAGCAGACACACTGCAAATTATTCATGCTGAAATTCTAATAAAATTGTAAAATAAGATCTGTTATATTGGTTTTTCTCACAGTGCAACATAGGAAGATCACTTGACACCATGAGAAGCCATGAAGATTTATCCACACATCCTTTTTTTTTTTTTTATCTCAAACAGCCTAAAAACAGCAGTGTTCCAGTAAATTCCAACACTGTTGTCCCTGCTCTGATGCAGCGGTAGCATACAATTTGAAAAAACATTTTGTGGCAACGCTATTAGATCAGCATGACTGAGCAAAGGCAAGAAATCGGGGCATTACCAGGGAGTCAGGTACAGCATGGGTCTTTACTGAAAATAGCTCATCTTTGAGAAAGAGAAGTTCAATTTTGTTTTAATATTTGCTAGATTTTTCACAAGGTTCATCTCTGACAACTAAGTCACTAAAGGGCCCCTGTGGTTGTTAAATCTTGGAGACATTTGTGAGAGTTTAAGCCAGCAATCCTTCCTGCCAAGAATCATTACTCTTTTTTTGTTGTTCTTTTAGAGTTTTTTTTGTCCTTCCTGTATATGAGCCAAGTCCAGAAAACACTGAATGCTGCAGGGACACGTTTCCCACAAAACACCACTTACACAGGACAGCTGCGCACTTATAAACCAGCTCTATCAACAACAGGTAGAGCATCTTGACACTTTTATGTAAACCTCCCTAAATTTAGTGTTTTTCCTCACAGCACATGGCGCAGTTGTGGCTAAAGATTCTGATCCATTCTTATCACATCAACCTTTAATAATCCCTCCATATTTCAACAGTAGATGCACTACACGACTGTAAGTGTACCATAAATGAGGTGTTTAGTTCTGAACCACAATTCAACATTTGAGTGATTACAAACATTAAAACAAAGGTCGCAACATTAAAAAGAAAATTTACTATGGATTATTAAAGCCAGTATCTTGGACCCATCATGTATAAATCATTCCAAATTGGCAGAACACATAGTTAAAAGTAGAAGAGTTGAACTTTATTCCTTTGAAGCATTAATGCAGAACGCATTCCTTGCATTTTTATTGTGTTTTCGATACATTCTACACTTCACTCAGTTCTTCACTTAATGCATTTTATTCCAAATATAAAACTAAATGACGAGAGGTTTGTGTAACAACATTTTACATAAAATCTATTAAAGTGAGTACACATATACGACACAGCCCTGTCCTACTGATTACTGTGGTTACTGTTTCAGTTGTGTCCGTCATTCAATGCAATAAAAGGACATCCTGAGATTTCTCTGTACACTACCCCGCTGAGCATCTGATCATTATGTAAGCCTAAGTGTGCTACACACACACTTACGATTGCACATGCACAAACACCATGCCTCAGTGTTATAATGAGACTCAGAGTGAAGGCACAAACAAGCTGTGGCAGCAAGCAAACAACGGTTTATCACACATTCCCACATCTCCTGTTCTCTCACATCACTCAATCTTCTACTTCCTCTTGTCACTCTGAAGCCAGCGTCAAACAAAGACATCCACAAAGTACTTCTTCTAATTCCAGCCATTTCATGCGTCAGCATCTTTGTGGGGGTGAGCTTACGTATAGGCTTTATGTGAAGTCATTTCTGGCTTTAGTTGAGGGGGGGATGGGGGGGGGGGGGGGGGGGGGGGTAGATTTGGAGCTTGTAAAAAGTGATTAGGCTGAACTTTGCTGAACCCATGAGCGGGTTCTGGCATTTGTGTATTTGAGGAAGCTGTGTGTGTGTTGAAAGTCATTGAGTTCACTGCAAAGGTTGACTCCAGAAAAAGCACAGGTGAATATGTGCAAAGACCAGAGTAACAAACCGAAAATGTCACACAGAAGGACACGTCATTTGTTACTTTTGCTTCATATTGGACTTTAGGTATTTAATTAACAATTTTCTATAAAGCAGCCAAGCGACTGTTTACCTACAGTTTTCTGCTGTGATTGCACTTTAAATTTGTAATAATACTGCATGTCGGTCGATGTTTCCTTTATATAATGGTCATAAAAACCAGTAAACCTTGAGGAATGAAAATGTGCTCAAATCAAGGCGCTTTAGAAGGTTTCACCTGATCGTCCTACTTAAAATGCTTGAAGAGATGGTCTTGATGGTGTTTGTGCAAGTGTTTTAAGGGTGTGTCATTTAAACAGCACTCAATGTGTAAGTGTGAGCACCAGTCAGAGGCAGATGGGCTTGCTAATGCAGTGAGGCGGTTATGTAAGATCCGCTACTGCTGCCGCTCTTGTCTATCCTGCAGTACAGAGACGGGCAGAAAATGTGAATAAAGGAAGATTCTGAGTAGGTCTGTTTTGAGCTAATCTATATGTATGGACACAAACACACACACACACACACACACACACACATTTGCTGGAAGTCTGTGGGACTGAAGGGGATTGATGTGGTAAATCAAGAGGAATTGACTTGTTGTCCAGGGCTTGATGAACTCTTCTCCCTCTTTAACCCGTCTCCCTCAATTCGCCACATGCTGGGTATCTGCCAGTACAGACACCTAACACTGGACTTCACTAATCAGAAAGGATGAGACAGGAAAAGTCCGGAGAGCCTCAGAGGCCAAGTGAACAACTGAAGAGGAAAGTTTTCAAGGCTGTTTCTGAGCATGAATATTAATAAATTAGCAGGTTTCTGGATACTCAAGCACTCCAGCTGAGGTTCGTTGCAGGGTGTAGACAAAGCAACATACATAATAAATGAAAAGGGACTTTTAACTATAAAGCTAGCGAAGTACAAACGCTTCCTAAGCATGAATGGATGAAGCATGAGCTTTCATTGCAGAAAGAAAAAGGATTAGGTATTATGTTTGAGAATCCAAATAAAGAAATTGATTGTTGCCACAGTGACACGGTGCACAACCATATGGTTTATTAAATCAGTGGAGTCTATAGTCACACATATCATTGTACATAGTCTAAAATGCACAGATAGATTTATTCGCATATAAAAAACAAGCATTAATGACCATGATTTTATTGACTTTTTTAGAGTCTGAAGTGATCTTATGAAGACAAGAGATGCATGAAACATGACCGGACCAGAATATCTTTAAATCATAAAATCTATTATTTCCACACATTCAAGCCTTGTTTAATTGTGTATTTTCTTGAAGTATATAACCTTAACCTTCTCCCATTCCCCCATCTTTTGCCTTGTTCATGTCATTGCTGGTAACTAACCTTCCACCCTCTTCGTTCTGTTGCTGGATTTTGTCTTTGCTAAGCCCTTCTCTATCATCACTGCATAGCTGACGTGTTACCTGCTTTCAACGCCACACTGCTAATGAAACTACCTATAGGATTTGACTTATTAGCATCCAGCATCCTGGAGTCGCCCTCAGGTGTATTTATGAAGAGGAACACAGATCAGCATATAATTAAAATCTCAAACTAGCATACAATCAGCAGCTTGATCGGTCTATTATGAAAAGAAACTATTGTCTTTGGAATAGAAAGTGGAAATAGTTATCAGTCTCTCCTTGAGATGCTGCTCTGCTGTAATATGCTGCTCCTGACTCTGGCTCTGTTCTTGTTGGCCAATCCTAGCTAGACTTACCGTATTCAAAGTTTAACCAACTTGGTTTTTTTCTTGCCAGAGCCCTTTACATTGGCACTCGAGCAGCTTTTCTTCAGATGAATGCAGAACATGACAAAAAGAACATAAATGAAGAAGTACTACAATAGTATTCTTGTAAAGACCTATCAAGTTATTATTAATTATTCGGTGAAACTCCCAGAGATCTTGAACAGTGTCTGAATATTAACATGCAGTTTATTGTACTGAATCGGTGTGTTTAAAGATGTAACTTTAATAATAACAATAATAATAATAATAATAGGTGTTTCTTTTAGTGTGTTTCCTCTCTGTAAACACCAGTGTGCATCTGGAATCCTGTGCTTCATTCTGCATATGATGCTGATGCTGCTGCAGCAGGAGATCGTTTATGTAGGCATATTAAACAGCTTATCTTATTAACTTTTTTTGTTTTTCGTCTACAAGTTTAGTTTCCATGGCAATATCCAGAATACTTCACTTATTTATGTTTACATAGCTCTTTGTAAACTGGGGAAGTATATAAACAAGTCTATTAAGCTCATCTGGATCAAAACCTGAAAGCTGATGGCCACATCAGAAACTAAAACATGTTACAGAGAACACAAGTGGTGCAGAAAAACCAGCAGAATAAGATGAGAAATCAACAATAAAAAAAAGAGGACAAAGAACAGTGAGGCAGTGAAAGGATGGACTGAGCTGTGTGATCTGCAGCAACCCATACTGCCGAGAGCTGGGACCACAAACGCCTTATCGGAAACCAAAACAGCTATCAATTATTCAACAGGTACAGAGCGAACCGGCGAAGACATGGGAGGCGAGAAGATCTGAGGGGAGAGGAGTAGGGTAGGAGATACTGTCCTTCCTGCAAGGGAGTTTGACACAAAGGATTTGAATTGATCATTTTTTTGTAAATGGGTTCAGTAATAACCTACGTGGCTCGGCTGTTGTTTCTGTTATTAATGTATTAGTACCAGACAAAAAAATACAAACTTTGAACCACTTTGTTAAAAAGTTTTAAAAGTTTCTTCTTTCTTTCTTTCTTTCTTTCTTTCTTTCTTTCTTTCTTTCTTTCTTTCTTTCTTTCTTTCTTTCCTTCTTTAATTGTGTCTACAGTTCATCTGCCATTTGCAGTCTGACTGCAGGTTAACCAGTCGTAAGGCGGGAAGATGCTAGTACCTGCTTTGTAATGATTTAGTTTATTTGTCTCCCATACAGTCAGAAAATGACCAGTCACTAACTAATCTGGCAACCAGCAGCAAGCCAGATGGATAAACTGTTAGCTAAGCTATGACTTTAAACATGCTACTTTCCTACAGTGAAAAAAGTGCAGTTTTACCCTCCTGTAGCCGATTAGTCAGTACGCAAGAGGTGTTAGTAGGTGTATTTTTAAACTTTAAACAGAGCCAAGCTGCTTCCAGCTTTATTGCTAAGCTAAGCCAGTCTTTCTCTGTACCTGATGTGCAGACATGAATTTTAAATCCAAGCTCTCATGTCACTCTCAGAGAGAAATGTTTAAAGATGTCTGTGGCTCATTCACTTTAATCAGCTGAAGAGGAGGCTCCTGCAAGCGGCTGCTTCATCCAACTGCCTCTCCCTCTGGTGACAAGTAAATACCAAAGTTCCTGAGCCAGAGAGGGGGAAATTGAAGCGCGCACACCCACAAAATCGGCTCCCATCAGCTCCGCCATCTTCAACTGCTACTGGCTCTCTTCTTGAACAGGGTGCTCTCCTTTATCCTCCAGATGAAATCTGTTTCTAAACAATCGCTCATTTTCTACCTGTGAATTATTTCTGCATCTGTCTCAGGCTTTATCTGTCCTCCTTTTCTGCATGTCTACACCAGCGTCTGCTTGTTTTATAGTGCAACTCCTCTGTACTGTTCCTGCTCTGACATTTACACTAATGATTCCCGAGGCTCTCTCACACACAGATACATGCACAATCCTGCACTCCTTATTAGCACTACATGCTTGCTACAGTACATGGTCAAACATATTTGTTTTCCTTTCATAGAAAAGATCTATGCAGAAAAATCCTCTATCTCTCGGTCTCTCTCTCTCTCTTTCACTCATTCACACACACACACACACACACACACACACACACACAAATTGCATGTATTAAATACACAACCTGCCCCAGTTGTTGCTAAGTGAACCTGCAATCAGAGGCCTTTGCAGGACTCCTGATAGGGAGTGATTTCTCATTTGATTGGGCACTTTATTCACACAGGACCTTCCTACAGGCAGTGCAGCCAGCTCTCATGGTACACACAAATTACTGAACCATATTTAGAGACAAAGCAGCAACCACTTTACTGCAGCAGCAATTTGACGAGTATTATGAGTCCATTTAGCAAATCGCGTAATCAGCTACTTTCACTGCCACAATAGTTTTTAAAAGCTTTTTTTTTTTTTTTAACAGTATAACCACTTTCTAAGATTTTTCTTCATATTCCTTTGCTTTTTCTTGTAAGAGCTGGAGGATACAAAAGATCATCATATGGTCTTTAGCAGAATTATGACATGAATTGCAATATTTCCCAGAGATAGAACTGACCTCATCATCTCATGATGACTTGTTTAGTAGTGTATGTGGCTTTCTGGATGCACAGTCTGTCACTTAAGCTGAGGGCATGCATCTCTAATTACAGATTTCTGCTTCCTGTTTTCAAGTGGCAAGAAAATGAGGGATGAAGCCAAAAACCACAGTGGCCACTTGGCTCCAGAAGTGTGTCAATCACCCACAGACACCCACAACACTATCTCATGACATCTCATGACAAGATAGATACCACTTCAAACACGCTGCAGATTCAAACAGAACCCAGTTACACCATGAAATAGCCTGAGTATGCTGAACATGAGCAGCCATCATTTCTGACTTCTGCACAGGCGTGTGCCCATTCGGTCTAATGAATGGGATGATGAGACAAATTCCCCTATGCAATAAGTATAAACATATTAAATGTACATTAAAAGTGTCACAGTCCTGAAGAGAAGGACTGACAATGGCACGTTTTTGTTTTTTATCTTCAAAGTGCAGCGTGTCCAATGAGCGATGTCCTAATAGTGTCAAAACCATTCACATTTTTTCCTTCGTTCAGATTTCGTGTGGAAGTTTATGACCGAAATTATTCATCTATTTAATGACAATCTGATCCTAAAATAATGCATCAAATTCCAAATTTAGATTCTCAGATCTCTTGATGGCCAACCTGTCATTCTTGTACGACCAAAAGATGAAAATTTTTTTTTTTTTAAAAAGGTGTGATCTTGGCGAGAAGGTTGGAATGAAACCTCCAGGGCCATAGTGAAATGCTATTTCAAGCTCTTTGCAGCATAATTTGAAGCACTTGCTGTTTGTTTATTTAGCATCCAAATAGTTTCTGCTCATTAAGAGTATTTTCTCCCACACTGTTTATGAGAGTTCACCGGTTTTTGCAGCTCAGAGCTGTTAAACACGTCAGTCCATGTAATTATTTCATCGTTTCTTCCACATGGTGCATCGATTATAAATTCAACGCAGAAAACTGTTGCGCAACTGAATGACAAAACAGGATTGAGCAGGCAGAGCATTCGGAGCTGAGGAAACGGCAGAAAGAAGAGAAAAGGAGTCTGTGAGTAACCTTGAGATGAAGCAGGAGGAGCAGTTGCAAAGGTCATTGATATGCACAGTCGTCACATGGACGCTCGCTGCGTGCGCTGGTGTGTGTGTGTGTGTGTGTGGTGATGTGTTCCATCCCTTTCTCCACAGCGTGTTGCATTAGAGATGTAATTGATCATCATTTGAATTCCACACCAGTCATCACATCCCTCGACAATTTGGTTTTCTAATATGATGTTTCCAGAGACTCAACACAAAGTACCTTATTCTTTATATTATGCCCTGATTTATAAAATCTGCCCGCTGCCTCGGGATGTCAGCGCTGCTATAGCAAATTTGGATCAATCTCAGCACTCAATTACTCTGCCATTTGGTGCTTCACGACCCATATAAACATTTAGTCACAAATCCATATGTTATTATCATCCACCAAGGCGATCATAGATGCTAGTAAACACACACATAGGAACGCAAAAGAGCCGGCGCAGCTTGTTTGACTGTAGACTTGACAATGGCCTGCAGGCAAAATGTATGTGTGCCATTGCAGCTGTCAGCACAGAGGGAGGAAGTAAGCATGTGACATTAGTCTTTTGTCACACCGCCATCAGATGCTCAGCTTCTTATTTAACTATGTGATTTTAAAACATGGATAAAGTCCATTTTATCTTAATTTACAGTGGCTTCTAAACGCTCTTAGGCTCACTTTACGTAAGAACTCCAAGAAACTGCTGAAAAGATTCATTTGGGAGTAAATTGTCATTTGGATCCTGAGAAAGCTGCCGGTACTGCAGTCAGGCTGAAGACACAGCTTAGAATTTTACCTTCATAACCTCATATTGATCATTGAATTTAAATACAGAGTTGAGGCTGCTTGTATGGTACGGCTGATTGTAATAGCACAGTTACACATTCAGTGGTGGCGCAAGCAAGAGACAGGATCAAATCCTTCAGAAATGATCATAAGAGATTAAAAGAAGTCTGAGAACTGGCTTTCATAGCTGTTTTGCAGTTGCTGTCTTCATGTGTTGTACAGATGAGACGACAAAGGGAGGGACACAAGGCAAAGATGTGGCATGAGGTGAAAGGGATAAGTGGATCAGCATTCATACTCCTCCAAGCCATCGTTGTCATTCAAATCTAACGCACAGATTTCCCCAGGAAATGATTTCAGACGTTAGTGTGAATGAATTTCTGTAAATCGGCTTAGTCACAACGGAGAAAAAGATGCTCATCAGAACTTGACAATGATTGCATTTTCAGTGTCCTTCTGGGTCAAAGTCAAAGTATTGACCTGTTACCATGCATCCATAGGTACAACTTTGTGAGAAGTGACTACATTAGCAACTAAGTTTAATTCAAGTTCACGCGTTTTTTTAACACAGTTTACAATTACTGAAACAACAGTCCACTAAGGCTTATGTTGTCATTGCTTTAACCTGAAAATGGATTAAATCAACAGTGTTCAAAGAAGGTATTTAGCTGCTTCTTCAGTCTGCTCGCCTGCCAAAGTGTTTTTCTCTAGCCTGCTTTGACAACGTTCAGACAACAACAATATTCTAAATCTGTCCAATGCTGCCGATCCCAGTCCTTTCAGATCCCTACGTTTTAAAGCTATTTAAAACGTTTTGTTTGCAACTTGCACTGAATCAAGCTATCTGCCAAGTAAAATTAGGAGTCTGTGTTTTTTTCCCCGGAATAATTATTGACTAAATGGTCATAATTGTCACAGAATTTTACATTTAGCAAATGACAATTAAAATAAACATGGGCTTTGCTTGTTATAACATCCAAATTAGAGGTGAAAAAAAGAAATTTGTCAATGAATATTTCAGCATTGTTAATAAACCTTTGTATAATATAATATGCAAAAGACTGATTTTAAATGAACCAATGACAAAGCTGTTAACCACCTTCAACTATATTCATAACTGCCTACATTTTTAGTCATTTTTCTTGACCAAGAATAGATTGTTTATAGGATTTTATTAGCTTCTTGGTAAATGATGAGAAATAATTTTGACCTATGTTCTCTTGTTGAGTGTAGGAGGAACCTGAGCATTTTGCTTTAGTAAATCAGTAGCTTATTTGTTCACATTTTTCCAAAAATTGGTGAAAAGAAGTAATCAGAAGTATGAAAGTATCTGAAAAAAGGTGATTTTCTTCCCTTTTTTTGCTAAAACTAAACATACAAAATGCATTTTTTGCTTTTCAGTAAGACAGCTTGTCGTTCACTAATTTAAAGGTTGGTGTGCTTATGTTCACGCAGCATCTCTGTGTGCATCACTGTGAAAAAGTAGATAAATAGAGAGGCAACCACAATGTTGGGAAACGAAGGCCAAGTCAAGATAGGGAAACAAATCCAGCTTCAAACAAGCTGGGAAACAAAGCTTCGGCAGCTACCCAAACCAGCCAAGCCAGTCGCCAATCAGCCTGCCAGGCCCCTCTTCTCGCAGAGTGATGCTGGCAGCAGGAACTGGCCAACCAGAGAAAGATAGATGAAGAACAGACAGACAAGAAGAGAAAGATAGTAGGAGTTTTCATTACACAAAAACACTTCTCCAGCTCTCCAGCGCTTGTTTCATCCCACTGCGAAGAGGTACAGCAGGGAAAGGTGACAGACAAAGATAACTGTATCTCCGGCTGATTGTACAATTACTCTGGTTTTTATTATTGTGACTGACAGCAACATATTTGTGGGTGGAGATACAAAGCAATGCATCAGCCTTCACCACTGCGTGATTTTGCTGTGTGCGTGTGTGGGTGGGTGGGTGGCTGCTATCCATCTGAAATTAAAGGAAGATTAAAATTGAAGCTTGTCTCCCTGAAGCAGGCAGCGGTCCCTGTCTCTCTGTCATATACACACACAGACATGCACAATGACAGCACTAATCAGCTCTCTGTCAAGCCCATTAGATCCCACCCTTAATAAGGAGATTGCCCAGCTTGTGCCCTGACTCGGGCAAACCAAGTGGGCTAATATCTCGTGATGTGTGCAGATGTATGCGCTTCGATGTTTCTACTGAAGTGTTTCTTCTCAAGGTTCAGCAGCTGGGCTCTAAAGCCTACGATACTATACATACTATGTATGTTGTCTTTGTCTTTCTTTTAGGAGGGATTGACAGGTGAGTCACCCTCCAACACAAACACAGCTCTTTAAAATGTCTCTGTGTGCTTATATTTATATTTCCATGAGTGATGTGTTACATTTACCAAAAGAAATCAGACTGAATTTTAAGAATTTTTTATGTTTATTGGAGTTTATCACATCCTACTTGAGCGCGTGCGTGCACAGACAGAAATGTTGAAGTGACGGATTGGGCCTTTCCGGACAAGCCATACAAACACCAAGGTCACTTGAACAAAAAAAAAAAAAAAAAAGAGAGAACTTAATACGTTTTCTGGCCACGAAACAGCAGCGTGGCGGCGTGAAAGTAAACAGCAGGCGTCGTGCACGCGCCGTTGCTCTCTGGGCTACTCTTCCGTCGAGTTTTTAATCTCTGTGGGCACGCGCGGACCCGCCGGGAGAGCGCACATCTCTCTCCCGACGCTGAGCTGCTGCAGGCAGAAGTCAAAGCATGCCGCGAGCACGCGAGCGCGCACGCCAAATTGACAAAATGTTCAAAAGTTTTCCAAGCAAATAAAGAAAACAAAAAGCCACAAGGAGAACTTTTCTCGCTGTTTAGAATGATCCTCGCGCGCTGCTTTTTTTCATCCCAACGCGCACGCAGCACCAGCACGAGCCTCAGCCACCCCTCGTGCTGGCTAGTCTCCACAAACTGCAGTGCGGCAGCACTTCGCTATTTTAAGAATAATTTTTACATGAAGTGAATTAATATTTAATTTCCTCTCCAGACTCGGCCGCCGGAGCGGATAAAACGTCGGACGGTGGCCGAGTTAAGGCAGTACCAAGACGCATCTGCGACTCCGTTCACCCATCATTAGAATACATAATCATTGTATTATATATATATATATATATATATATATATATATATATATATATATATATATATATATATATATATATATATATATATATATATAAACACTTGAAGAAGCTTTCCCAAACTCATGAACACACACACATTAATGAAAAGCCACCATCAGCGATCAAAACAAGTGAAGTCTGTTTCTTCTTACCTCTCCTGAACATTTTGACGGCGGCTGTCGGGACCGTTTAGCAGACTCTATGCTGAAGTAGCATCCTGGTCTGGGTCCAGGTCCAGGTCCAGTCCTCTTACTGCTACTGCTGCTGTTCTCCGGATTGTTTTGATTCCTGTTAACAGCTCGCAGTTAAGACTGTCGTCTTGTCCTCTCTGTGGCTGTTCAAGTGAAGGCGATTGGTAGAAAAGGATGAGGACGAGGAGGTGGTGGAGGAGTAGGCGAAAAAGGGGCTACAGTGATGTTTGGAAAGAAATAGATTTATATATATGCCTATATAGGTAATAGATTGATAAATGATACCGGGAAAAATGATTTGCAAAAAAAAAAAAGAAGTTGTCCGCAGTTTTATTAGAACCTCCCTCCTAAAAATAAAAAATAAAAATAAAAAAAAAATTAAAAAAACCCACCTGGTCCTGTCCCAACACACTTGGATGGGATGCAGTTTATATTTCAACTCGCCGCCATCTGGCGTTTATGGATAAGTAACATACATTTTGACTTGATAAGAAGCCCGAGGTTTAGCAGATTGTGTCCGGAGCGCAGTGAAAAACAAACAATAAGCAGATGAAAGTTCCTTCACGTCTTCATCATCGTCCTCCTCAGCTGCAGGTCAGGTGGAGTCTAAAATGTGCTGCGTGAGTATCGCCAGTGTGAGTCTATTGTCTCTGTTACCAGAGAGCCTTCAGCCCCCCCCCCCCCCCCCCTCCTCCCTTCCTCCCACAGAGAAATGGGACTGATTAATGCCAGAGCACCGGTCTCTCGCTGAATTCAAATTGGCTTTGCTTTACTGGCATGAAAAAGAAGAATCTTATATATTCGTGAAGCAATTGAGCAGCTCTCATATTAAAATCCTGCTTGCATCAGGTCTCGCGCTCCTATTCTGTCCGCCGCTCTTTTATCTCCCTCAATTCAATTTCATTTCAATTGTTCATAAACAATATTACAAAATGATTCAGTTACAATTCATTTAGTGCCTTTCTTCCTCCGCTTTCCCTCATTTACTTCCAGCTACTTTCGCTCTGCTGAAATATAAATTTGAAGCCACTTTAGCACAGCCATAATAGAATCAAGTACAACACAGCATTTTGGATTAGCCTCACAATGTTCTGAATAAGTGTGACAATTGATTTTATTTTAAAGAACTTTTTTTAAAGTCATGAGGAATTCTTATGTCTGCTTTTATAATTGTGGTACAGAAGAAATTAAAGTTGAATGCACTGGACACTCCCTGTCTTACAGAAAGTTTTATGCACTGCACCTATCATTAACTGAATCTTCCGACTTTGTCATGATTTAGGTTCATGTTTTCAAACTCCAGATCACATGTCTGATTTAGTCAGGTAAGCGTGTGTTCTTTATTTTAGAAGAAAAGAAAAGAGTTAAACATAAATAGATCAGAAACCCATTAACATGCCCCAACATGTAACAAATTGATCCAAGCCGTTTCATTCAAATATACATGCTGCCAAGTCCAAAGACACAACCCAGTAAGGTAGGATGAACCATGACCATGACTGAAAATTACCCATAACAAGCTTTAAAGATTTGCTCAGAAAATACCTGATGACAGATGTCTTAATGTTTTTAAATAAAGAATAAAGCACCCCTGATGAAGCAGAGTGATGAGATAATAGATTGGGGGAAGGGGGACATAGGTGAGGGATTATTGCCATCAACTTGTATTATTAAGGGTGAGTTAGTTGAATTATCTCCTGCCAGCTTCTAGATGATAGTTGATCAAACAGCTGTAGTTTAAACAAGACAGTTTTTAACTGAGGTTAAATTTGAAATTCTGCAGCATCCAAATGGACTATAATCGTATAATGTATAATGTATGTGATTATAATATAAGCCAGAGCTTTATTGCAAGCATTCAAAGAGCCTGCTATCTGGCTGAACAGCAAAAGCTTTAAATGACAGAAAAGGTCTGGCTGTGTTCCATGCTTAGATATGTAAAACCAGTGGGTCTGCTGCGGAGGCTGAATGGGGACTCAGTTTACCTTGGTTTAAAGTCCACATCGAGCCTTCATGATCAACCTGCTGGAACAAAACTATAACTAAGAGACAAAGTTGACAAGTTTCTACTTTGTGCTGTTTTTTGTTTTGTTTTTTTAACATAACACTGACCCACAACACATCCCCAGTCCACCATATCACACGGTGTAAGTACACAAGTAGATACTGGGTCAAGAATGTGATCGAGAAGCACCGTGTCAGCAAGCTTTCATCTGTCTGGTTTTCTTAATGGTGCAGCAGGAGAACCACCATACCAATTAAAAGAATGAACAACAGCAGACTGAAAGTAATACAGTTGTTTCTGATTTCTGTGGCAGAAACTGAACTAATGGAGCAGAACCCAGCAGAAATAGTGAACTGCACAGTGGTGGATGCATCATGACATGTATTACAGTGACGGGGTCAGTGAGATTAGCCAGGACTGATATCAAAATGAAAGTAGCTGATTGAAGACAAATCTTGAGTAAGATCTTCCATCCATCCATCCATCCATCCGTCCATCCATCCATCCATCCATCTAATCAAGGGCCATGAGGAAGTTGGAGCCTATTTCAGTAATCATTAGCTGAGAGACAGGTGCACCTGGACAGGTCACCAGTTCATTACAGGGTCATCTTAAAGTCAGACTGATTAAAATAATTGAGAAAAAAAAAAGACAATAAATGCTGTGTCTGCAGATAGTTAACATTGATAGCTCACTGTACCTTGAAAAACCACAATATCACAGAGCGCAGGAAGTTCTGTGTGGAAGAATAGGAAGAACTGCTTTAATCCAGGTGAGCAAGTCTTGTGGGGATTAACCCAAAAAGTTCTAAGAGGGTAGTGGGAAAAGAGATTTTTCTTTTTTTTTTTTTTTCTTTTTTATTGGTAAATGGATTAAAGGTGAATATTTTTTATAAATTAGATATTCTGAAATAAAGCGGTTGAATAAATCTAAGAAATAATCAAATTTCATTTTAGAATTTTTATTTATTATTATTTTTGTCAGATTCAAGTTATTTCTGTGACTATTTTGTTTATCTTTCATTGACTGAAGAGTACCAACAACTCTGTCCACATCCGTATATGGAGCCATATGCATCTCATGCTTGAGTTATGTTCTGAGCCCTTTAATGATCCAATATTTACCTTCCTTTGTGCACTATTCTCAGCCTTTACCTAAGCACTGCAAATGTTTGCTATGTTCACAAACTCTTCAATAATTTTATATGTTGTTGTTCTCTCAGCAGGTACATTAGCTTCCTGCTGAGGATGGGGATGAAGGCTTTCATTTGACATTACACGCTGTCTTCTTATCCTGCATTCATGAAAGAACATCACCTGAAGAGGCACTAAAGCCCAGGCTTCATGCAGGTCTGAGTGAGAATGATCCAGAACTTGGACAGAAGAGCACATTGATCAACTATTCGCCCGTCAGACTAAGACGCAACTTTCCCTGATCAAACAAACCAACAAAGCAATCCAAGCTGGACCTGTGTTGGAGAATGATGAAGTTCACAACTACAACACACTTTGTTTAAGTTGCCATTGTTCCTGTTGTGCAGTTGGAAACCTGCTTGTTTTATGGCTGAGAGATTATATGAATCGCTGCATTGTGCATGGGAATAATGTAATACAAGAAAGGCTTCAGGAGACACATCCAATATCTGATGCCATGTGGACAAAAAAAAAAACTTTCATAGAAGTTTGAGCAAAACTTCATTATTAGTAATAAAATGTGTGAACACTAGTTTTCCTTTTCTGTACTGACCGGACCTCTAGTCAGGTTAAAGTTTGATAATTCCAGCTCTACTGTCATGTAGAGTGCTATGCTGCAGCCTGTTTACATGGTAGTTCATGAGATTAATACATTGGCCCGTGGCACAAACATACTGATTTTACTGTGCTAAATAACTACAAATGTTTACTTGGTTTGTTGCACTGATACTGCTTGAGTTTAAATCTGTCAGTAAGCTGACAAACTACATCTCCATGCATGGTTCTACATGACAATGTCTCTTATTCACCTCATTCTAAGGTTTCTTTAGTTTGTCTGTCACAAACCTTTAAAAGATGAGGAGGTCAGAGAAGATGGAAAGAGCTATTAATGGTCGACCTTTATGGCTAAGTATTCAAAATAGCACTACTTTCTTTTAGAATTGTCTTAACAAAGTTTTCAATAGCCTCACATATCTCTTCCTCAACCTCTAATAATTTCTTACTTTCATACTGTATTCAGATGTTCAGGCATCAAAGTAGGTGGTTAAAGTTAGAATGAAGAGATTATTTGTAACCTACATAACTGAGCATTGCAATTGCCATCATATCTTACAAAAGTTGTTAAATACAAGTTAAAAGTTAAAAGTTTGTTAAAAGTTGTTAAATCCAGAAAACAACTGGTATAAATTCCCATTTCACAGTTTACAATTGTAGATACTAACGCCGCTTACTACATGTTGGACATGTTAAGAAATGTTCATTGTGCACATTTTGTGGTGCGACATTGTTGCACGTTTCCACGTAAATGCGAATCTCTAACAAGTGCAGCAAACCTAAAATTTGAATGATAGTGAGGAAAGCAAATCTGCTGGACAAACTGTTCAAAATGTCATCCTTTTAGCAAGTTTTACAGGTGTACTGTAAGAGTGCAGTGGTCTCAAACCCTTTGTCTGTAGACAAAATTATACTCTACGATAATTCATGATAGTATTCACTGAATTACATGAAGATATACCAGTTTGTTCTGTTGAGTAGTACGTTTCTGGCCAAAAAAAGCCGTGTTCCTAATATTACTGTATGAAAAGGATAAAACTGAATGAAACTCAGGAGCCTTTGTAACCCAATAGGTTCAGTTTGATCCATGAACTTTGCAGTAGCAGCTGGGGATTCATAGGAAAGCTAAAAGTGTATAAAATGACACGTCACAGTATAACTCTTAGAAGTCAAAAGAGAAAATAAGTAGAATGATCATTTTCCCAAATATCTCCTGGACAACGAATTATTACTGTCTCCTTATTCATAGCTGACTTTTAGGTGTGCTGGTTGCTCATATGAACACCCTCAGTCCTCTGAGAGTCAGTTATATTACAGTAAATTTCTAAATGCTGAGCAATTGATCTCTTTAATCCTGCTTGTTTTCTCCACCTAACTACCAGAGTTTATTGGAGGAGAGAAAGTCAACATGGCTGCGAGCAGTTTCATCCACCAGAGAGCTGTTTTTACAATCAGCATTACTAATTAATTAGTTTGTTGCTTTTGTGATTTTATGAAAGTGTTAAAGCAAAAACCCAGTGAATCTTTAATGGATTAATAAGATCATGTGTTACAAAAATATTTTTTTGAAGACCCTGTATCTATTAAAAGGTATTCTAAAAGTTAGTGATTTTTTTTTTTTTTTTTACCATGTGACCAGTTCTCTAAAACTCCAAAAGCAGAGAAAGAAGTGAGGAAGATATTGATATAATGTTCATTAAATTGGTTCAGCTGCCTGTTATTATTATTTGTTTGTTATTATCTCTTGATCTTCATACCATACTTGAAGAAAGCATACCCCTGCACATGACTTATACAGAATACGGTTTGTGCAAGTCGTGTATATGTTTAATGGGCAGACACAGTGCTGATACAGAGAGCTTTAGAAACCTCTGAGGCTTCATCAAGGACTTAACATTGACTGATTAGAGAAATATGCTGAGCTGTTGTTGCCATGATTCATCAAGATTTTATCAAAGCCTGCATTCAGAAAATAAAAATGCACATCTTACAATTTTTTTCTGAAAGCATTTATTTCATTTTCATCTATAAGAAGCTTGTTGATTTAATAAAGTTTCTATCAGTCCAAATTTGATGGAGGGGAGACTTTTAGATTCAAATGTTTTTACACATTTCAGAGGGTGTGAGAAAATCTTAGCTCAGGATGATCTGGATTAGGAATACAAACTATCCTTAGACACAATTCATAAATGTTAGTCCCTCCCGATATGTAAAAAGCATATCAGTGGTTGTTTTATCTGTCTATTCCATCTGAAGTAATTTACATAGTTATGAATGAGTGCCTCACAGCTAAATCAGCTCCGAGTGGACAAACAGCACTAAACAAACATTACTGGCAAATTGCCTGTTTTAGAGCAAAATAGCGGTTTATTTTGTCTGAGAAACAGAGTAAATTGATTACCTTTGGTGAAACATCTAAAAGCAGAAAAATTAATCTCAAACTCAGGTGAAGAGATCATCTGAGCTTGAAACATCAGACAAGTAATTATTTGTGAGCGAACAAGAAGAGGAATAGAAATAATTATTGTCTAGTGTTTTAATTCTCCAGTGGCCAAGCTGGTATTCAAATCTCATTAAACCTGGGGCTCTGTTTACTTTTACACTTTGTTGTTTCTTAACACATATAGACATGCATGATTGTTAATAGTGGGCTAAAGCAGCTGATTAATGTGGGAAGACTATTATGAACACTCAGGTATAAGACATGATTCCTTTGTTGGCAAAGATGCAGTGCATTTATTTGATAATCCTATAGTGAAACAAATGCGTGTGTTGATTATATAATTTGTCCAATAAAACACCAGTTGTGTTCCTCGCTAATTAAAGGACATCTGCAGAATAATATTCACCATTAAAAAGCTGGGAAAGCTAACTCTCGTGTGTCTACATGATGTTCTACAAGTCCAGCAGCACATCAGCTGCAGATGGGAAAGGGGTTTGCGTGGTGATGAATGCTTCGGTTAATAGTTCAGTCTTAAACTTTAAAGTAATGTGTGTTTAACCCTTTAAGAATAAATGTTCTTAAACAACTCCTTCAGTAGCCTAAATCAGTTTCTTCATCAGTCAGATATTATTATGTCACTTTCAACCATAAAGACAAACATATCATATCTGGTTCATACAATTTCTGAGACATTTTGTATAATTTTTGTTAGAAACTTTGCTCAAAACCACAATCTAATACCTGTCTTCTGCCTCCTAATAGATACTAGGAATCAGATGAATACATAGTACTCTTACATAGTACTAAATACCAAAAAATTAATTGTTTGTTATTTCAAACTTTGTTAAAGGGACATATAAAGGGTTAAAAAACGAAAAAAGGGCTGCTTCCCATGGCTTAGCATGCCAGAATAAAGTGCACTATATATTTAATACAGAGCGACTCTGTCCGGGAGTTCCTTCCCTTCACAGAGATTTTCTTCAGTCTTAAACAAACCGGCCACTCTGATTGGTTGATCTGAGGAGACTCCTGCCTCTTGTCTTGCGTCACCATATATTCTTCAAAACATTCAAGATGGCACGCAGACGTAGCGGGAGTTCGTTTCTTTTTGCCGTCAAGGCTGTTTTTAATGACCAGGAAAATATCAAATGTTTTTACGTCATGTTTGTTTTCTACTGTTGCGTTCGCTCTACTGAACTCTTCTGGACATTGTAGGCTGCCCCTTTACTGACGTCACAGCCGCCATTTTTCTGATTGGTTTGCTCCACACTTGTTCGTCGCGCCCTAGAAATCCATTGATGCAAGTGAGTCCTGAGACTCTACGCTGGTACAGTGAGAGAGTCTGACTTGCCTGGCTAGCTCTCCCCAGTTTTTCTAAAGTTTGCCTTTAAAAGGTTAAATTACTGAATTATGTAGTTTTCCATCTGTATGCACACTTACCAGACTTTTTATTGAAGAAACTGACCAGTTTTTGCTAAATTATTGACACTAGATTTCTAAAATAGCAAAAATTGTGCTTTGTAGATTTTTGCAACAGCTGATTGAACTTTTCCTGTTGGAAAACTGTCTTACACTAATTGTCACTGGATCAGAGTAACTCTACTGTCTTAAAACTTATCTGCAGAGATATTTTAAAACACCAACTCTTTTAGTGCCTGATTGTTGAGACCTACTAAACAGAATGACAATGAGCCCATTATAAAACAGATCATGTCATCCAGTTATTCATATCATCCACTTCTTCCATCGGCAACTATTTTCAGTTTCTGTCAATAGAAAGTTTCCGGTTATGAAACGGTCTGAAGGGATTCAGTTATGTCTTTCCAAGGTTTGACTCCCATGTGTGAAATGTTCCTGCCCAGTTTGGTCTTTTTCCTGGTTTTGATGTCAACTCTGGTCACCCACCATCTGTCTGTCCAGTCATTCTTCTGCCAAATGCTGTTCAGTTATACCTACTTAGTGGTTAGTCTGGCTTGTAACCAACCATTGTTTTGAGATTGTTTTCCACAAATAACTCTGACTGGCAAACAGAATTGTCTAAACCTTTAGCAAGTATTGGAAAATAGAAATTGTAACATCACATTTGCACAAGTTGTTTTTTTCTTTTATAAATTACCATAGAGATGTTTAGTCACCTCCTCATATGGCAATGAATTAAGTTGTCAAGATTTCTGATTAAGATTTTCATCTAAATGAAAAATAATTATTTTGATTGGTCCTTCTCACATAGGCTCTTTTACAGCAGTGCATGAAAGGCTGAAAAACCATTCAAAAGTAATTGCCAAGATCTGTAACAATAAAAGCCCGTTTGCATATGCTGTACTTTCCTTTATTCTTTGTATTATTTTAGACTGACAAGAGGAAAAGGGATTCATGCAACAGACATACCAAATATGGGAGGTTCACATAGCTGTTACCAAGGTCTCAGTCTTTATTACTTCTTACAGCTTTATTAGTAGGGACACCAGTTGATCCAAGTTCAATAGAGCTGTAGTTAGCATTCACAGTTGGGCAAGTAAAGCAGATTTTGTAGAAGTACTTTTACTGTGCTGCGATGGACTGGTGGTCTGTCCAGGGTATACCCTGCCTGGCGCCCAATGACTGCTGGGAAAGGCTCCAGTCTCCTCCGCTATCCTGATTTTGACTAAGTGGTTAAGAAAATGGATAGTTTTACTGTGCAGCAACTGCAAAAATGTCTGTGTTAAACAAACCAAATAAAAAACTAAAAACAAGATGTGAGAGGTAATAAAGTTATTAAAAAATAACTTTTAGGTTTTAGTTTTCAAAGAAATGTAAGAGTGCAGTTTTAAATTACGGCTTCTTGCCATCTCTTAAGCATCGTGATGGGTTCATTATGGTCTCGGCTTGCGTTGCAGACATTCCCACAAGGAAGATTTCACTGATAGAAGAAAATAATTAATAAAATGCTATATTAGCAAATACTGTTAAGCACACATCACATCTACCATAAAAAACAGCATAAGATGTAAAGAGGATAGCATTTATGCCAGGATACCAACCAAAAGAAATAAAGGCAAAAAAAATTACAAAAAAAAAACAACTTCAATATAATCAAGTCTGTGTAGAGTTTTTAAAATGTTTTGCTTATAAAATACAAAAGAAATCCAACACAGCGAGAAGCCACTGGTGGGAAAATGATCAACTCTTAGCTCAGGGGTGTCAAACTCCAGTCCTCGAGGGCCGGTATCCGGCAGGTTTTTTTTTTTCCATCCACCAACACACCTGATGCAAATCAAATGGATCCAGCAGCTTCTTGTTAACCTATTTATGAATTTCAGTCGGGTGTGTTGGAGCAGGGAGACAACAAAAACCTGCAGGATACTGGCCCTCGAGGACTGGAGTTTGACACCTGTGTGTTACAAGGAGTTTCCATGTGGAAAGCAGAATACATGAAGATAGGTCATGTTTCAATTCAACCTGTCAAAGATGGAAATTTAAATTTGATTCGGGTTAAGCATTAAAGAAATGTGTCATCTTCAATTTCTGGCTTAATACATTTTAGACCCATCTGGTTTCAGTGATCAGTTGTTTGTAAAGCTTCCATATGTCTGTTCTAATGAATACTGTGTATAATCCTGCATCCTGCCGGTATACAGAATCTTTTGGCTCCTGTAATTGCAGACACATTTCTTTCTCTATTGCCCTTCCACCTGTCTTTCAAGAATTTCTGCATCTGTGTTTTAAATCCCTTGCTTCACCCCTCGTTATCTCCTCTTAAGAGGCTAATTTCTGTCTAACCAGATGAGCTGTGCCTATTTTCAGTAAATACTGTGTTATTCCCATCGAAGCAAAATGTCTGCAACACAGAGACATTAATAGCCGCCTTGCTCTACTGCTCATCTTGCAAAGATAGGTCATACGTAGAGATGATGGACAGGTGATCTGTGCTGGGCCGGTGTGACCTTTTTAACCTTTTAGTGACCTTTCACAACCTTCTGACCAGCCGATTAGTGTCCAGCCCATCCCTCCCTGATTAGCCTGAAAATTGGAGCTATTTGGACGACCTTTTCATTGGAAAGGTCTGCTCCCTGTTCAGCTTTCTCTTTTCATACACTCATGCTTCTTTTCTCCTGCCTTCATTTGCAGTGGTGCACATCAGCTCTCACCCGGAATCCAACGCGCCACCTTGAGCAGCTCATCTCCCATCTCCTCTTTTTGCCTCTGAAGGGTAACATGAAGAGGCTTATCGACCACCCAGTTGTTAACCACAGCAAATTTGTAGCTGCAATCTCCTACATTTTACCGTCCTCACTGTGGAATCCAGTCTGACTATATTCTACAATTACTCTTCAGTTCCTGTAGATGCTTTCATGTCTAATACATTTTCCTTTACCTGCCCTATTAATCACAGCTTACTTTTTTCCTTTTTTACCTTCCTTTTTCTTCTTTTGTTTCTTGTTTTTTTTTTTGTTTTATTTTATTTTAAATTGCAGAAAACAATCACAGTTAGAAACACACTTTCAGTTTTGTGGCAATTCCCGAAAGGTGGTCAAAACAAAAAACCAACAATGGAGCTCTCAAATCAACTTCATCCTGTTCGTGTTTAATTAGCGGTTCAGTTGGACTGATTTCAGGAGGGAACAATGTCACAGCTGCAGATAGAAATGCTCAATAGATTACACTGAATGCTTACTATAGGCCAGATTGAAAACAGTCAGCGGTGCCTGCCCACAGGCTGCATTTATTCTTCTGAGACTAACCCTGAATGAAGGGGTTATTTTATCTCCTCTATCCATATCTTTCACTTGTCTTATCGTTTATCTTTCTCTCCCTCTTGTACTTTATACCTGTCTATCTTGTTTTACAGGGTTTGGGGAAATGAGATACAGAGAGGAGGAGTGAGAGGAATAGAGGAAGACAAAGTGGTGTGTTTACTGTGGAGCTTCACAGCAATATGTGTCTGTTGATCCCTGTGGGAGAGCACATTTGCCTTCACCTTGGAGTATGCACATGGAAACAAACACACTCCTGCCCACACACTCCAGCGAGCACAAGCAGTTGCAGAAAAAAAAAATGTATGTATATATGAAGCTGGAAACATGTTTAATCATAATCATCCTCAAGAATTTTTGTCTTAAATTAACATTTTGTTTTCATTAAAATTGACTTTAGATGAACTATCCAGAGCATAACTCACCTCCACCCCTCACCTGTGAATCTGAACTGGATTAAGTTAGGACAGATGGATGAAGGTGGCGGCCTGTTTTGTTTTTGTTTTTTTTCTTCCTTTATTTAATAATTGTGTTAAAAGTCCAAAGACGTGCACGCCACATCAAGTGGTCACTCTAAATTCTCTCTGTGAATGCATGTAAATGTTTGTGTTTCTGTATTAGCCCTGCTATACACTGACGAACTGCTCAGGGTGTACCCTGCCTCCTGCCTGTTAATTGCTGGGATAGGCTCCAGCCCCCCCGCCATGCTGACTTAGACTAAACAGTATAGCAAATGGAAAACTGTTGTAATGGATAAAAATCTGTATGAAGTGATGATATATAGCCGGCAGAGAAATTTGACATTGATATCCTGGTAGCCTCTACTTTGCAAAGCTTTAAAGAGCTTCAGCTCATTGTTTGCTTTGGACCACAACTCTACTGATGCAGTTCTTTCTCACCACAATAGCTAATTTTTATCTCTAGCAGGGAGCTATTTTTAGTACAAACGCTCTAAAAGCCTGCTGTGCTGTGTATGCTTAGCACCAAACAGCAAACAGACCGTAGACTGGATAAAAATTTCAGTGCATGCGAGTCTTTGTGTGGAACACCTCTGAGGGTCATTAGTTGTTGGCTTCACAAAACATCTGGCTTTCATTTACCTCTTCTTCAGAAAATAAAACAGGTAATTTTTTTTTTTTTACTATCATATCATTCTAAAGTTGCCTTTTTCTGATCAACCCTCTGGGGGTCTTATGAGTTAACTTTGATGCCATTTAAAGGCATGTTAGGTGGTGTGAGTAGTTTGATATGCTTGAGTTTGACAAGTTACGAATCATGACATCTCCTGCATTATTTACCTTTCCCAGAGACAAGTTGTGTGATTGTTTTATTCTTGCAGAATCCTTCATACTTGTTGTCATGTTAAGAGGGCTTCTTAGGTCCTAAGGGGTAAAGAAATGACCGAGCATAATCAAGCGTTATTAGACATAAACACCATTACTGCACCGGGTCCAGGTGTGATCTTGTTCTTGTCAGGTGTGTGCAAAGGGTTTGCTGGGGTTGTGACATCCATATCTTTGTGGAAAAAAGCTTTTTCCAACTTTTTTTCTGTGTGCTGGGGTTCTCGTTATACCTGAGCGTGAAGAAAGGGGTTTCCTGGATATGAGGGGTCCTGCAGGATGATTGTAGTTTGTTTGAGGAAACAGCTTGAATGGATGTCGCTCAGTTTTATGTGGGGAAGATGTCCTTCTTGTCTGTAGCACTGCACCGTTGGGGAGGATGCTCTCAGTGTAACAGTAAAAACAGATATGAAGTCTTAAATGGAAGTTATTGCATCTCAGGGTCGTGAGAAAGAAGCTTCTGCTGGACTCTCTTGATGATGTAGTTGGTGGTCGGCATGTGAGTCAGTCCCTGTCCTCTTCCACATTGTTGCACAGGACCTCCTTCCTGTAGAGTTTCATTATTGTTGGTTATGAGTCCCACAACGGTGGAGTCGCTGGCAAATTTGATGAGGGTGTTGGAGTTGGGAGAGAAATTGCGTGTGTGTGTGTGTGTGTGTGTGTGTTTGTATATGTGTGAAGAGGGAGCATAGAACTGGGCAGAAACACAGCCTCAGGGGACAGCAATGAGAGTGATGGTGGACAAGGAGTGGTGACTGATTCAGACGCACAGGAGTCTATTGAATGAGACATTTTTAATCCATTTCCAAAGAAGGAGTTTGAAGTTGTGAGTAAGCTGATTAGCACAGGAGTCAGTAAAGTTCCTTACAAGTTGTCTCATGGAACAAGGTTTGCGTCCATTGATACCGGAGTGATGGCTTTATGCAGGTCGGCCATTACTCTCCTGTACTTCTCTCTGTCTCCTGACTTAAGTGTTCCAGGCACTGAACAGTTTCAGCTTCCAGTGTCTGAACTGCAGTTTCTGATAGGAGAACAGTTTGATTTGTTTTTTAATGGATGTGTTTTCTGTGCGAAGGCTGAGTCTTGCAGGAGACAGGAAGGATGCCACAAACCTTGTTGGTGTTAAAGAAACTGTTACATTGACCCGTTTAGCTTTTTTTTTTTAAGGCAAGTTATCATTTCTAATGTACTTATGTGACTTTAGTAACGTTCATATGGTCATATTTTTTTTTATCAGATTTTAATAGAGACTACAGAACAAAAATGAAGCTGTAAATTAGCTCTTCCAGCTGAGGTAAGAGACAGTGGCAGTGAAAGAAGTGTATGCACTCCATATCAGGGTGTAATTAGATGTGAGGACATGTTGAGAAAAAGAGGATTGCTGAGTGAGCCAATCCACATCATTTTTAGTCTTGTCTGTTGTCAGTAGTATCGATCCCATGGCACCAGAACTAGATCTGTATCACATTTCATGTAATCAACACTGTTTTTTTTCCAGGTTTGTGAGTACGGATAGATTGTAAAAGTTATCTTATGAAGTGTAGCTCAGGATAACCTCCAGCAGGGAGACAACACTAGCCTTTCCTGACTTTGGAGCGAGTTCTTACTGTTCCTTCTCTTCTTTGTCATCCTTTGTCTTATTTCAGTCTCTGACAGCTGCATTGTCTCTGTTGCTAGAATAAAACTAGGCAACCATAGTTCAGACGGAGGAGATGAAGAGCCTCTGTGGAGGATTGTTTGTGACAAATCGGGCTTTGAGTCATGACTTTCTGACCAAAAATGGCACTGGAGTCACTTTTATTCTACTCTCATAAAGAAACAAGATGTTGAGAAAACAAAGTAGCCTGGCATGAATTGTACCTATTTAAGAATTTTTTTACTTTACTATTTTCAAAAGTTGTTTTTTTTTTTTTTTATTGAAATTTTAATCTGATTACAGCATTTTACCTTTTTTTTTTTTTTTTTTTTTATCACTAAATTATCACTAAATATTTATCTTCTGTTTATGTGGTTGTGAATGGGAGCCATTCTTATCATGTTGGGATCTATCTTTGCTTCTACAATCTATCTATACTCACAAGCCATTCTTGAAAGAACAAACAGTGTAGATTACACTGAGATGTGATACAGATCTGGTTCTGGTGCCATGGGATCGATACTACTGACAACAGACAAGACTAAAAATTATGGGGATTGGCTCACTCAGCAATCCTCTTTTTCTCAATGTGTCCTCACATCTAATTTCTATCTATCTATCTATCTATCTATCTATCTATCTATCTATCTATCTATCTATTTATCTATCTATCTATCTATCTATCTATCTATCTATCTATCTATCTATCTATCTATCTATCTAAAGATGTCTCTTTACAGTGCAAATTGGTAAACCACGTTCTACTAATTAATAATCTATCTGAAATTTGTCACATTCTTTAGTCTTTTTTCTTGTTTAAATTAGAAACACTCTTGTCAAAGACATCTCATTGTAAGATTAAGTTCCTATGAAATTATTGTATGAATATATGTTAACAGGAATTGTGGGTCACACGCATATACACACATTGTTGTTTGTTTTACAATGAAGAAAGGCCCATCTTCTCATTGTAGTGAGGTCAGCTCAGAGTAGGTCAGTAGAGGCAAAGCAGTTGAACTAAAACAGTCAAATTAAATGAATTGGAAGAATATCAAATACCCAGTAGAGGTAAGGAAAACAGAATGGTTAGATATATAATCAACATTCCAAAATGTGACAGCAAGTGTACAATGTGTCTACACCAATTCTTAGATGCTATTTTTTTGATTATGTTTCATTTTGCCTCAAGGTACACTAGAACAGACATCCTGTAGCCCAGCAATTACAATGTTAAGATCATGGCAGAAACAGTAATAGCTTTGTCTTTAAGGCTTAAATCTAGGAAGTTGGATATCTAGCTAACAGTCCAGTCACCCCCATACTGCATGTGGGCTGGCCATTATAAACACATGAGTAATTTATAGCATTTAAATATTTTTGGTCTTAGTGGTTACCACACTCATTTATGGTTATTATTGACTACATCAATTATGTCTTACATCAATTTAGATAATTCCCAAATATGCATACCAGTTTCATAGCAATAGCAAGTGTGTAGTCAGATGAGTCAGATAATGTCCCATAAATTACAGAAAAAAGGATTTAGATTAATTCTTACAAGCTCATAGTTCCTCTAAATAGCTGTTACTTGTTCCCATTTCTTCCTCCATTTATACTTCATTTCTTGTCTCTGAATGTTTTCTGCACTGTTGGATAAAGTAAAAATTATTCATAAGAGCCACTTCAGTAACATGTATGCAGTCATATCATGTACAGCCTCTCCACATTTTTCAGCAGAACCAGCTCTGGACTCCAGCCCCCGAGCAAAACGAGTGGATTGAGACTCTTCTGCATTAAGCCCCGCCTCCCGCCACAGCACTACATCGGGAGCGCGCAACGCAGCGGCTTTCGGCGTCATTGTAACATCTCATAAACAGAAGGATTAGGCTAATATGAACTCAATAAAAAATAAAAAAAAAAGAAAACACACAGCATACAGCCCTACATGTTGGAACCTGAACCAGACCGTGAAAACGAAGTGGAAAACAGCAACCCACAGCAACGAATGCAGCAGGATGTCTCTCTTTGGTAAACTCACCAGTCATCGTTGGAAATGACTTTATCCGACATTTTCCACCCGCCTGATGTATTTGTACATGCCCTTGTTAACCAGTAGAAGGTAACCAATCACCGAACCTTATCCCCCGGGACGTCACAAGGATTTCGAAGAAGAAAAAACTCTCTAAACAACGCGTTTTTTGTCGCCATGGAAACCGAAGGGAGAGAGTGCCGGAACTCAAACTAAACTCAAACATGCGTTTAGGTGATTTAAAAAAACAATGCCGTTCACATGTCTGATGAGGATTCAATACTGTAACACTGTAGAAAGCTCAGACAACTCAAAATAAAATTTAAAAAAATAAATAAATAAATAAAAATAAAAAAAAGAAAACTCCAAATACCATAATAGGACCCCTTTAAAGAAAAACAAAACACATGCACGTATACATGATTCATGGTTCTGGTTTTATCAGTAAAAGAAGCCAGAGACAATCATTATGATGGTCATCTATTATGTCATCTATAAATATTTTACCACAGTTAGGGTTAAACTCTACATCATTTTCCAGTGTGACAACATAACTGTCAACCTTTAGGAGTTTCAATACTTTCTTATCACCTTTAAAGTGATCCTGATTGATAGTTGTCCAGGATTTTGGAAGGTCTGTCACAGTTTCCCTTTGTACATTTTTACTTGCAACCTACTGCTACAACCAAAGTCTAATTTCTTGTAGTTTCCTATTTAAAAGAGTGACAAAATATTACTTGACATATGCAGCGGTTCAGTAGCATGGCTACCATTTAAGCATCCTTAAAGTGAATTTCAAACTGATTTTAGGGTCTGACTGCCATTAAAGCCAAAACCAAAACATAAATGCCAACACCATGTTGTTCTGTTTATATAACACAAAGCTAATGTTTATACCCTGGTAATGTGTGAACAGCAGAAATTTTCCATTTTATGAAGACACGGACATTGAAATAATAGTATCTTCTGGGTTTCCAGCTGCTAAAGTGTGAGGGAGGGTTTGCTCTTGCAGCCAGTAACTAGAGTATTTGGAATGCAGCGTTCATGGGTGAGACATTTTCAAGAAAGCAGAAATGGGTCTGCAGGCAGCTGCTCATTCTGGCTTTGTTTGAGGATCTGCCAAACCACTTGCTCTGCAGGCATTATGGGAATGAGTTACATGATGAAAGCAAGTTGCAAATGAAAAGTCTTAATAGACTACACCAATGTATTTCAGGCAGTTCAGGAAGCATATTGTCTGTAGGTGAGAATGATTCCTGTTAGTTTGTCTTCTTTGTAACTATTGCAGACATTTAACGTGTCTAAAAATGTTGTAACAGACTGAGTGAACATGCAACAACAATATGAGCAAAATAGATTGTTTTCCTTAACAGTCTCAGTCCAGAACATGTAGTTGCAACATTTGTCCACAGTATAAAAACAAGCAGAAGTATATAATAGGCTCTAAAATGGGATAAACGGGATTAAATTGTATTTACTTGACACAATGGCATATTCTGTATGTATATATATATATATATATATATATATATATATATATATATATATATATATATATATATATATAAAAACATATATATATATTTTTATATATATATATACACTATTCACATATATACACTATTCACAAAAAGTTAGGGATATTCAGCTTTTGGGTGAAATTTCACAACAAGCCTAAAATGCATTCAAACCTGTACAGGTGAACTTAATGTGATCTTCTCTAAGCTTTTAAATGCACATGTCCAACTGTTAAATGTTTCAATAAATTTTGCACAAGTTGCTGTTCTCTAACAAGGAGCTTAATGTCAAAAATCACGGCAGGTGTGTGATCCTTGAATTGACCAATAAATGTCCTGGTTCAATTAGAGCTGGTGTTTAAACAGTTGTCCTCATCATGCTGTTCACATTTTGACATCATGAGACCAAGACGACACCTAACAATGGAACAACAGTCCCTTGTCATTGTGATGCTTCAAACAGGACGTTCTCAGACAGAAGTGGCCACTGAGCTTGGAGTGTCACAGAGTGTCATCAGCAGGTTGCAACAGAGATATGGAGAGACTGGAAGAGTCACAGAAAGGCCTAGAAGTGGATGTCCTTTGGCCACATCCCGTGCTGATGACCGCTACATTGTGAACACTGCCCTGAGAAACCGGATGATGAATGCCACTCAACTCCAGGCACGTTAAAGAGAGGTGAGAGGCACCCAAGTGTCACGTCAGACCATTCGAAACCGTTTCCATCAGCGTGGTCTGCGTGCTAGACGACCTGCATGGGTACCTGACCACACCACCAGGCACAGGCATCATCGTCTTGCATGGACCAGGGAGCATTTACGCTGGACGAGGAACCAGTGGGCCTCAGTGCTGTTCTCTGATGAAAGTCGATTCACACTGAGCAGAAATGATGGCCGGCAACGATGTTGGAGACGTCAGGGAGAGCGCTATGCATCAGCCACTGTTGTCACCAGGCGAGCTTTTGGTGGTGGCGGTGTTACAGTGTGGGCAGGGGTGTCCACTTGGTACAGAACTGCCCTACACTTTGTGAATGGTACAGTGACAAGCCCATACTACCTGAATAACATCATTAATCCAGTGATTGTGCCCCTACATGAACAGCACAGGCCTAATTTCATCTTCATGGACGACAATGCTCCTGCTCATCGAGGCCGCATCATCAGGGAACGGCTGTTGGAGACTGGTGTACCTCAAATGGAATGGCCTGCACTCTCTCCAGACCTGAATCCCATTGAAAACCTGTGGGATCAGCTGAGCCGTCGTGTAGAGGCTCGAGACCCTGCACCCCAGAACCTCAACGACCTGAGGGCTGCCCTTCAAGAAGAGTGGGATGCCATGCCTCAGCAGGCAATACGTTGCCTTGTGAACAGCATGAGACGTCGTTGTCAAGCTGTAATTGATGCTCAAGGGCACATGACGAGATATTGAGACGTTCAAATTTTTTGTTGTGGTGTAACTACCATTGTTGTTACCTTTTATGTTGAATGAATTTTTTGAGATGAGGAAATCAGTAGTGCATCCTTCTACTCAAATGTCTTACTTTTATGATATTATATCACTGTAGCATAAACATATTGCATTTTCCACCTGAAAGCCAAATATCCCTAACTTTTTGTGAGTAGTGTATATATATATATGTATATATATATATACATATATACATATATATATATATATATATATATATATATATATATATATATATATATATATATATATATATATATATATATATATATATATATATATATATATATATATATATATATATATATATATATATATATATATATATATATATATATATATACTCTCTCTCTATATATATATATATATATATATATATATATATATATAGAGAGAGAGAGAGAGAGAGAGAGAGAGAGAGAGAGAGAGAGAGAGAGAGATTTATATAGATATAGATATATCATAAAAGTATGAGCATATGTAAATTCTTTATTTCTGATAATGAATCCTGGTCTAACTTAGACTCCATAAAATTTTGGGAATGATTTTAAAGGCATTGTTACGGTACACAGAATTTTTTTTTTAAAGAATTCTTCACAATATGGGAGGAAACGGGCTTCTCGGCAGAGGTGTTCTCTTGCTAAGTGCTTTTCTAATTAGAGTTTTTGTTTTATTGTGAAAATAAAAAGCTATTCTCCTCATTGAAACGAGATCAGTGAACGCAAATAGACTAAACTAAAACTTTGAAACTAAATAGTTTGGAAGAAAATCACATTTTAGAGCTAAGAAAATCCTAACAGTATGTGAAACTCCAGTGCTGACACTTCATACATAATTTTATACCTCCTTTCTTTTTTTATGCACTCACAAGGTCTTTATATGCCTTGTGTGTCGATAAATGGTTTGTCATTGAATACCAGCCCAGTCTCCAAGTATTGAAGTATAAGGCAGACAACTTCTTTTTTTTTCCTGCTCCGTGAATCGTTCCCTCCCTCTCCTTGCTTTTGTTTCATAACCATCTAACCCAATCTGATAGCAACTAATGAGTGTGATTACTTTAGAAGCTGCTAATAGCTGTTGCTAATCTCCCCTCTGCCCCCTTCTATTTCATCTTGCTTTGCTCCTCCTGCATCATTTCACAAATCTTTTTACTGTGACTTTGCATGCCATCCTTATTAAACTGCAACCTCTGAATTTCCTCCACTCTCATCACCTATCATCCATCACTAACAGGATGGATGACAGGAGGCAATAATGTAAATGTTTTACTTTAAGAGGAACAAATAGAATAGAATAATCGAAATGCATGTTTACAGCCATGGACAGTTTGTCTTTATTATAACAACCAGGCATTTGCTTCCTCTTTGCCTTCCTAACTGCACACACAAGCACAGCAATGTCTCAAGAACATACAGGGGTGGAAATCATATAACCTGAATTTCTTTGGTGTCAAAAAGTGGCCTTGACTGTAGGTCCCCAGAACAATCTTTGTAAATGAACTGCTGCAGGATTTTGCAGACTCAAAATGTATAAATGTTCTGCGAAGGTAAATGATTGATTGAATGGATTGTTTGTGGTAAACTCATTATGTGATATCACCAGGGGAGTCCCATCAGTGTCAACCAAAACCAATATTTCTTTTCTAAATATAACCTATGTGCTATTGAGTTCATGAAATCTCAGAATACTACACACTGCTCGCTGAGGCAACATACTCAAAGCTTATAAGTAATGCTTGTGGGAGCCCAGTAGCAAACAACTCGTGTGTGTGTGCATGTGTGTGAGATGAAGAAGGGAGGTCAGATATGTGTTGGAGCATGAATGAATTTGATAAGGGTGGGGGAGAGGTGATGCAGAGCTATTCTTCAAAGCATGGCAAGTAACACCGAGACACCTCATCTCAAGGTCATCAATATCTCTGCGGTGTCTTCCCTTTCTCTCGCAGCATGTTGTGCTGTGATAAGGTTAATTCAAGCTGCCTAATGAGCAATGGATACATGAATACGCAAGTGTACTGAAGCATGTAAACAAAACCTTCATCTGCCATACTGGCTGAACTTGCTGAAACAGGAAATCCCACAGAGTGCAAATCCATCCATCCGCCCATTCTCTATTCCCCTATTATCATCTTCAGGGGATGCAAGGACTAGAATTGACATTGAGTAAGAGGGAGGTTCACCCTGAATATGTTGCCAATCACAGAACTAACAGATCAATCAAATCTGCAACCTCTGTAGAAACGCCAGTAAACCTAATGTGTGTCTAACGTTGGATCCTGAGAAAACACAGTGAGAAGAGGAAAACCCCGGCCAAGATTTAAACATTGGAAAATCTTCCTCTGAGGCAATATATCTAATAAAGGCCTTAATACACCACCCCCAGAGAGTGGCACAGTTTTTTTTTTTTAATGATCTCTGTTTATTTTATTTTTTTTCACATATTTGCCATTTCCATGTTTTCTGCCCAAGTTTTACCATTATTTTCATATAACTATTTACAGTTCATGTAACTACTTAAAATATGGTCTTTACTCTTTGTTTTATTACATTGTTACATTAACACTGTAAGTGTTTGTTTTGACTGACAGAGAAAAACTAATATAATCCTTTATATGAACCAATGTTAACAGTAAATTATGCAGTAACACAGTCAATCGTTTGTTTTTAACAATATATTTCGTCAGTTTAATTTTCTTTCATTAATGTTCAATAAATAATTACAGTTTTAATATATGGTTACATAGGTAGTCAGTTAATAATGACAAAAGATTATTTTAATTACAACACTATTACACCATAAAAGTCACATCAAAACTATCTAAATTTCTTCTTCTAAGAGTTATTACATCATTTAGAAAATTATTACATTTCTTTAGTTTTCCTCTTTTTAAGCACTAGTTGCATCTCTGTTCCATACCTGATAGAAAGTGACTTGTGTTCTAATGCAAAAGGACACTGAGTTGAGTCATCGCTGTAAAAATCCATTAAGGGGACTCAGAGTGTAGGAAGCTAAGCAAACATTACATACATTAAAACATCCTGATTATTATGTGAGGAAAGCATAAGTAAACACACGGACATGAAACAAACTGTAAATGCATGCAGAGTTGTTATGGAAGTGCGTATTTTGGTTCAGGAAATGCATGTATTTTTCTAGATGTTGCATCCACTTATAATTTTGATACGGTTCTGCTTTTGGTTCTTGTATATGTTGCCCCTTTATGTGACTTGTTTGCGTTGTACACACACATACAATACAAACACACACTTTAAAACCTCCTTACTCTCGCCCCTCTTGTTCCTGTTTCACTGATTTGCAGCAGGAATATTATAATATTTCTGTTCCTCATAAATCACTGTGACAGCAAAGGGCCACATTACACCTGAGTATAGGAACTCCCCTCTTTTTTCTTTTTCCCTACCTTTTTATCTCTCTCTCTCTCTCATTTTCACTCGCTTTCTCTTTCTCCCTCTTGGGGATAGACACATGGCTCCTCATCAGTGCAGGAGAACATCAACAGCAGCCTTGTCCTCCGGGTGTGTTTTTTTCACTCATCCTAATTGGCATGTGCATCATGGCACAGCAGTACTTGTGTGTGTGTGTGTGTCTATGTCTGTGTCTGAGTGTGTGTGTGCTATCACAGCAAGAGAAGACTTTTAGCATATCTAAACAGGATACCCTGTGTGTGACTCTTATAATACTTACTTCACATCCTTTAGAATAAAAACTGAAGAGGAAAGAAAACATTGAGAAGCTAAGAAAAGACAGTGGAACCAAAGCAGGTCCTGAACACATATAAACTGTTGATGTTATCACTGCCTAACAACCAAGTCCCAGCTGGGTGATAGTCAACCCATAGATGCTCATAAGACTCTGGGTGCCTGCAGGAAAAAAACTGTCTGGCCGATGATCTCTCTCTATATCCATATACGCAGCCATTCTTACCACTAGTAGCCCGGGGACAATACACAGATCAGATATTTGAGGTGACAAGGATATGCAAACAATGGGTGACTTTTTCTGCAACATGATAAACTGTGACTCACCAGTGTTTCTGACCCCCCCCCCCCCCCCCCCCACACACACACACACACACACACCCTTGCAATTATCAGGTTACATTGTAAGAGGGATGTATTTAAGCCCTTACTGAGATTGTTTTTTAATCTATTTAAAGTTTTGATTTCCAACCATCGTCCAAGTGATGTTACTGTCAAAAGCCAACCAGCAAGCAGCAACTTTCCATGGTAAGCTGTTATGTAACTAAGGCAGGGGTCCCAACACTGGTCCTTGTGAGCTGCACGTTTTAGGGTTTCCCTTGTTAAACCCACTTGATTTAGACGAAAATATTCTCCACAAACTTGTTGTCATCTTCCACACCTGCCTGTTAATGCGCCATTGATTTGGGTCAGGTGTGTCACAGTGGGGAAACACTAAAACCTGTAGGATGGTAGCTCATGAGGACCAGAATTGGAGACCCCTGAACTAAGGCAACCAGCTAAACAGTATCCCTTGAGGTAACAATTGCATTGAAATAACCATGAATTCTAATCCTAATCCATATTGTTTTCTAATCATAATACAGTAATGCTAATTACTAAACCCAACCAGAAAGCGATGAAGTATATAACAGAAAAAAACTTAATCTCATGTTGGATGAGAGGGAATTGTTAAAGGTTTGTGTGTAATAACGACATAGAATAATACCCTACATCAGTGGTTGGATTAAAGTTTTTTCTTTTTTTTTGTCCTGCCTTGTGATCTATAATGGAGTACATTAATGCATGGGAAGAAGTGTTGCCCCTATGTGATGTTAATGGTCTTGTACTGCAGACCTCAGTTTGTGCTAGAAGAAAGCATTTTACATACTGCCAAAATGACACTTTAGTTAAGAAGATTCAGGATATAAACAAGTGAAATGATGTCTCTATACAGTGAGATACTTAGACTTTGTAAAATTTCCTGACATACTAAAAATGCATTAAACATTGAGCGATATCTTAATTAATTGTGAAACATTAATTTCAAGTCCTGTAAGTGTAAAAACTCTAAAAAGCAGTCTGCTTCGTCTCAGTGTTATTTCTTTCTCACTTCAGAAATCTTACAGATCTTTAAACAATTTGATTCATATTTATTTGAGAATTGCTATTAACAGCCCAAAAAGTTTTTTTTTTTCTGTTTTTTTTTCTGGTACCTAACAATATAGGTAACAAATTTAAAAAAATTTAGACAAAAGACAAATGACTTTTAGTCTCCTCGTTCCTCATTACACAAACATATAAGTTGAACATTGTTTATGAAAAGACAAGAAGTTTCTACAGTCTGAAAAACTGTTTAGAAACTGATTAGAAAACTCTTAATAAACATAATAATAATGAATGTGATGCTGCGATGGACTGATGACCTGTCCAGGGTGTACCCTGCCTCTCGTCCAATGATTGCAGGGTTACATTCCAGCTCCCAGCAACTCCTTACTGGGTCATTATAGAAAATGAATGAACGAATGAATGAATGAATGAATGAATGAATGAATGAATGAATGAATGAATGAATGAAAACTACAGTCTCTCCTAACTATAATTCTGCATGTTGAATTAAAATGCCATTGAGTCAAATTATTGTGCTAAAATGGCCAATTTATTCATGATAAGCCATTTCACATGAGCTTAATCAGCTGATTAGCTGCTAATGGGGAAATACAGGTGATTTTATTCTGAGGCCTGAAATGCAGTTACAACATTTCAGCTTTGTTTGACAACTGTCTTTGCTATTAACTTTGTCTTTCCCTTTTGTGCCAGATCCAATTAACTTCACCGAAGCAAACTGAAATAGACAAACACTTTTTAAATTGTCTGATATCAAACATAATGGTAAACTCGTTAAACTGCTCTTCAATCAGTCAACTTTATGGAGAAAATTCAGTGAGGTTTGGACACAGGCGAGTTTTCACCAGAACTACAATGTAAATGTCAAAATGTCCAGGATCATCATATTTTCTGTTAACCCTTTATGGACAATAAATGAAGTAACTGAGCTTTCCATGATGTGGACGCTGCTATGAAAGTGAATAGCAGGATTTCCCTTTTTCAGTATTTCATTCTCAGGCATCTGATCACAAAATTTAATTTCTGATGGCAACACAGTTTATACCCCCTTCTGACTTTTTTTAAAATCAATTTGATCTCTTTGATCTATACTTTTTTTTTTTTTTTGTTTTTTTCTTTTTTTTGTCTTGTCCAGCATTTAAGCAAGCAGACTGATGTTCTGGATGCTGTGTTCTGCTGAGCAAATTTATTTTGCCAAGGGGAACTTTTGTAGATGTAATGATCCCCTTGTATTTCTTGATTCTTATTTTATTTTTCAATTTGTTTTGGATAATAGCTTGTATTACAGAGTTTATGCTGCTGGACCCGACCGGAAAGGACAGGAAAGGGGCAGAAAGAGAACAGAAAAGAGAACATAAAAAAACAAAAAAAAAAAAGAAAGAGATCAATGCATACATGTATATGCACATACATACCCACCTACATATATATGTATATACACTCGCACATACATTATATATATACATATATACATACATACATACATATACACATACATGCATACATAAAGATAGATATACATACATACATATACACATACATACACACACATATATATATATATATATATATATATATACATACATATATACACATATACATACTCACATACATACACATACATATACACATACACATACACACACATACACATACATATACATACATACACATACACTCACACATATGCATACATATATACATATCCATACACATACATACATACACATACACAAACACATAAGTACACACACATACCCACCCACACACATAAATATATACACCCACACAAGCCAACTCTAGATTCGTGGAGAACAAAACCGTTGACAATCATGAGGACCAGAAACTAGCAAGTTAAGTCAAAAAGACAGAAAGAGAGCTACCTGCTGTTAGTGAATAAACTTGCTGGATGACTCAGTGACTGTGACACATGCAGAACATTCATGCAGAACATTCAGAGTGGAACGTGTTTAGAGAAGAGTGATCATGCCAATGTGACCCCGCCCGCCTACAGCTAGAGGAAGGCCAGGAGAACCCAGAGACCCGGGTAACCGACAGTCACCCCCAGGTACAGATCCCAACCCCCCCACTCCAGAGCCAGCCATGCATCTGCCCAGGAGGTGGCGAAGGAGGTGCCCAACCAGAGTCCCCCGCAGTCAGGGGGAACAGGCCCCAGCAGGCCCAGGCCGGCAAGGGCCGATCCCGCCAGGCACCGGCCACCTAGGGCAGACAGAGCGCAGGCCCCAGGGCCCCAAGAGCCCGTGAGCAGCCCCCCGCCCCCGCAGGCAGAGGGCACAGCCCACACCGACGGAGGACCAGGATCCCCAGACCGCCACCCAGCGGCAGCCAGGTCGCACCCCAGCGCACCAGCTGCGCCCCCGGGTACAGGACACCACCCCCCCACCACCAAACCACACACACATATACATGCATACCCCCCCCCCCAACACGCACTACCCTCACACATATACATGCATACCCCCCCCCAAACACGCACTCCCCTCTCAACCCCCATCCACACAACCCTCTGCAATCCATGCACATCATCCATCACATATACAACCCCACCCCACCTCTACTCACTCACCCATACCAAGTCACACGAACCCCAATCGCCCCCGCCCCCACACACGCTCACCCCCCCACACACACGCTCACACCCCGCCACCCCATCCCTCTACTTCTACCCAACCACATATGCCCCACCAAATACCCCTCCACCACCCATAGCCCCCCTCCAAACTTCACCCTCACTCACAAATCCCATTCCGCATATACACCCCCCCCTACACACACACACACACACACACACACACATACCCTCACTCCTCCAACACAGGCACACCCCAATACAACCCACGCGCCAACATACCCCTCCACACACACATCTACTCATCCTCACACATCCCTATCCCCTATCCACCTATATCCCCAACCCTAATCCCCCCCCAGCCATCCCACCATCCATCTGTAACCCCATACACCCACTCCCACACATCCTCACCTCACCCCTCCATCATGTCCCATGTGAGATACCTCAGAGGGGGCAGAGGACAGGATGGCCCCGATCAGGGCCCCCATAATTACCGCCCACCACTCCCAGCGTCCCCCCCACCACCCCACAGATGCAGCCGACCCAGCACCCCCCCAGGGCCGGCGACAACCCTCCTACAGCCAGGCCAGCCCAGACTTAGGCCTAATGGACGGCACTCTTCCCCCACCCGTACCCCCCCCCCCCCCCCCCAGTAAAGCCCCGAGAGCAGGGGCATGAGAAGACCCTATCGTCCCTGCCTCCCCCCCCCCCCCCCCCCCCCCCGCTTATGACTGATTGTGAAGTATGTATTAGTTGCAATTAAAATTGAGGGAAGTGCCACGCGGTGTTGGGAGAGGGACCACCTAAGCAGCCCCGCCCACCATACACCGCATGCTCTTCCCCCTAATCATGTGAGTCGTCAGTGTTTTGGTGTTTGGTGTCTAAGTGTAATTAAAACTGGGAGGTGAGCCGAGGCTGGGTGCAGCGATCAAGACCACCTTGATGGCCTTTCTCACCACCCAGCGCCACGTGCACACCTCCCAATACCCTGCCTGTGTGTGATGGGGAGTGGGGAGGAAGAGGGGTTGAGGGATTTAAGTCTGGAGGAAAGTGAGCTTCCCTCCAGAAGGTGAGCCGCCCGCGGCACTGGGCATGCCCCCTACTCCCAGGGCCCCCCAAGGACCAGGACAAGCCGGGGACAGCCATCCCTGTAACCAGAGCCTTCGGCGACTCTAACCAGAGAGTCATCACCGACCCAAGAGGGGACCAACTCACCACATGCAGAAGGGGGGCACGAGGACAAAGAGGAGGCGGGGCGGCAGAAGGGGAATCCCAGACCGATTGTCCACCGCCCCCTCACTCACAGAGGACACCCCCACCTGGGGACATGAAGTCCCCCCTTGTCCACACATCGGCACTTCACACTGTCTCAGCACACACCTACAGCCACACACACACACACTTCCGGACACATTCAGGTCCACCCAGCCACCCGTTCAGCCCACCCTTAAAACCATCCTCCTGACCCCCACGTCACATCCAAATCTCCCCCACTCCCATCCATCATATCTACACTTATCCACCAACCTACCACACACATGCACCACCCACTCCCCCATACATACACCCCTGCCCCCCCCCCCACACACAGACAGCACGCCCCCCCCCCCCCCCCCCCCCCCCCCCCCCCCCCCACACACACCCGTATACATGCACCACCGCCACTCCCCACATACATGCATCACCCCACTCCCCTACACACACGGCACTACCCCCCCCACAGACACCACGACACCCCCCCCACACACGCATCATCACACTTCCCCACCCACACACATCCACATACCTATGTACCGCCACCAGTCCTCAACGCACACCCCCTACACACATCCCTCCATACACACTCACATCCCATCCACACTATCAAACATCCCCCACTCAACAAGTCCCAGGGTCGCAACCAGGCACCAGAGCACATACCTGCCCACCGCCGCAGCGGCAGGTCCAGGTCAGCCCAGCCCCCCCCCCCCCCCCCCCCCCCCCCCCCCCCCCCCCCCGGCACAAGCCGACCCCCCACCCCCAAGAGACAGGGGACAACCCCGGGCACCGGAGCCCGGGACCCCGCCCAGCCCACCCCACGGCGGCACAGGCGCCCGTTACGGAGTCACGCCCGCCAACCCATCCCCCGCCAGAGACCTCGCCCCGCCGCTGCGCGGCAACTCCAGCCGCTGGCCCATCCAGGTCCACAGTAGGGCTAGAAACCTAGCCACTCCAGCAATGGAGCAGCAAAATCCCCCCCCAGGAGCCCACCACAGACCCACAGCCCCCAGAGAACCCCAACCGGCCACCAACCCCGAGCGCAATAAAGTCACATTCTCCCCCCCATACTAAGTGATGGAGCTGATCACAGGGGACCAGAGGGAATAAAGTTCAGCTGACTGATCTCTTGAGGAGGCAGACATCATCTCGACACTGATGTGATCTAATAAGAGATTTCTGAACTGCTGGATACACAGACTTTGTTTGCTTTTCCAGTTTAGAAGGATAGTTTTCTTTGCGATACATAAACTGGTGAGGATTAAGTTTGCAGAATTAAATTCTATGTTAATTTCACCCAAGTAACCCAGTAGGCCCAGTTTGGGGTTTGTAGGGATGTTACATTTGAAGCAATTTGACAGATCTTTACATACCTGAAACCAGAATTCCTGGACAGGTGGGCAAGACCACAAAGCATGGTAGTAGCTGCCAGTCGTGTTGCCAGTGCAGTGTGGACAGATGTTTGATTGTGACAGACCCATCCTGAACATCCTGTGTCCTGTATAATGAGTTCTATGCAGAATTTTAAATTGTATTAGTTGCATGTTTGAATTCTTAGTCATTGTAAATGTATTTGAACAGATTTGTGACCATTCATTTTGGTCAAAGTTACTGGATAAGTCTGCTTCCCATTTAGAAGTTGGGAGACATATGGAATCGTCTAGCTTTGATAGTAATCTATATATTTTGGATAACAGTTTCGGGGCATTGAGATTTAAGAATTCTGCAGCCCTGATAGGTAGCTGCAAGTTTAATTGATCAGGGGTGTATTTCTTACCTATAATAGATTTAAGTTGGTGATATTCTAAGAATTTTGTGCTGCTGATTTCATATCGTGAAGTAATTGTATCAAAAGGGAGAAAGTTCCCATTTTCTATTAAATGTTCTAACTGTTTTATTCCTTTATTCTTCCACTGAGGGAAGTTTATCATTTTCCGGTTTTGCTGGATGTCGGGATTGTTCCAAATAGGTGTAAGTTTGCATGGAATAAGCAAGGATTTGGTTAGTTTAAGAAATTCCCACCAGGCCATTAGTGAGGAGCTGATATTAATGCTTTTAAAGCATTTTTGGCGTTTGACAGCTGTGCTGATAAATGGCAGGTCTGAAATTGCCATATCCTCACACATAGCTTCTTCTATATTAAGCCTAGGTTCGTCTAGATAGCTAGGTTTAAGCCATTTAGAGATGTATTGTAGTCTATTGCTTATAAAGTAATTTTGGAAATTAGGCAAGTCTAAGCCACCGCTATCTTTAGTCTTCTGGAGTGTTTTTAGACTAATCCGTGGTGGTTTGTCTTTCCAGAGAAATCTAGTAACATTAGAGTCCAGCGATTTAAACCAGGTGGAGGGAGGTTTAATGGGGATCATTGAAAACAGATAATTGATTTTAGGTAGAATCATCATTTTTATAGTTGCAACTCTTCCCATTAGTGATATGGGTAAAGATTTCCACCGTGTGAGATCGTCCTCAACTGTTTTTAGTAGAGGGACATAATTTAGCTTTATAAGGTCTGACAGTCTGGGTGAGATGTTTATTCCCAAGTATCTAATATCTCCTGACTGTAAAGCAGTGTCAGGAGTATTATGGAAGGAACAGTTGATGGGTAGAACGGTGGTTTTAGACCAATTAATGGAATATTCAGAAATTGATGAGAATTTATTGATGAGTGCGATTGTCTGACAGATGGATGATTGTGAATTTTGAAGGAAAAGTAATACATCATCAGCATAAAGACTGGTCTTATGCTCCATATTTCTACAGTTAATGCCTTTAATGTCTTTGTTTTGTCTAATGCTAGCTGCTAAGGGTTCAATAAAGATTGCAAAAAAGTGAGGGGGAGAGTGGACAGCCTTGTCTGGTGCCTCTCTGCAATCTGAAGCTGTGAGAAGTTTGATCATTTGTCCTGACGCATGCATTTGGATTGCTATACAGTATCTTTATCCAGTCGATAAACGATGAGCCAAACCCGAATTTTCTTAATGTTGCAAATAAGAATTTCCAGTTCACCCTGTCAAATGCTTTTTCAGCATCTAGAGAGATTATTGTAGTTTCCAGGTTATGTATGGTGGCATAATCAATTAGATTTATTAGTCTGCGCGTATTAGTGGTGGAATGTCGTCCCTTGATAAATCCTGTTTGATCAGGATGTATGATAAGTGGAGTTATTTTTTCTAGTCTTGTAGCAAGCACTTTACTGATTATTTTAAGATCTACGTTCATTAGTGATATTGGACGATAACTAGATGGGAGTTTGGAGTCTTTTCCTGGTTTTAGTATTACTGTAATACTAGCCAAATTCATGTTTTGAGATATTCGACCTTTTTCCTTCATTTCTGAAGCCATTTTATAAAAAGTGGGTGCTAGTATAGACCAAAATTCTTTATAATATTCAACTGGAAAACCGTCTGGTCCTGGAGCTTTATTGCTGGGCATGTGTTTTAAAGCTTCATGTAGTTCCCCTACTGAAATGGGTGCGTCCAAAACCATTTCCTGATCCTGTTGTAACTTTGGAAGATTGAGGTAGCTGAGAAATTCCTCAATGCTGTTGTCTGATGGATCTGTTTCTGAGGAATATAATGTTTTATAGAAATCCCTAAATGTGTCATTTATTCCATCAAGATCATGGAGGATATTTCCTCTTGAATCTTTAACAGAGGAGATGGTTGTTTTCTCCTTGTTTGCTTTTAATTGATTTGCGAGAAATCTTCCAGATTTGTTGCTATGTTCAAAATTCTCTAAGCGAAGTCTTTGTAGCAAAAACTGGGTTTTTTGGTTAATTATTTCATTCAGCTCTAGTTTAGCCTTTCTTATGTGATTCAGCACTTGCTCTTCTGGAGAAGCCTTGTAGGCATCTTCTAGTGATTTTATTTTAAGCTCTAGTTCAGATATTTTTGAACTCTCCTTCTTTTTCTTATGTGATGAAAATGAAATTATTTTCCCTCTCATTACTGCTTTTCCTGCCTCCCAAAGAACACATGCTGATGTTCCTGGTATGTCATTGTTTTCTATATACAAAGACCACTCCCGTTTGAAGTAACTGATAAAATCAGGATCTTTAAGTAATGATGTATTAAGTCTCCATTTGCTATAAGATGGTTTAGTTTTCTTATTCATTAGGGTAAATGATACTGGTGCGTGATCACTGATAGTGATGGAATGGATTTTAGTTTCTGAGATACTGTTCATCATAGAGCTGTTAGTGAGGAAGTAGTCTATTCTGGAGTATGAGTGGTGGACAGATGAAAAGTAAGTGTACTCTCTAGCAGTGAGGTGTTGTGAGCGCCAGACATCACAAAGACCAAAATCCTCCATATATTGTTTAACAACTCTTGCTGACTGCCAGACCCTATGTTTCCCTGCTCCGCCCCCCTTGTCCATCCCAGAGTTTAAGGTCATGTTGAGGTCGCCCCCAATGATAAGTGTATTATCAAGGTGATCATATAGTAAGGAGAAGAAGGAATGAAAAAAGGAGGGGTCATCAGTGTTTGGGCCATAAATATTTGCAATGCATAACTTCATGTTTAGGATAGATAATGTCATTATTATGAATCTTCCACCTGGGTCTAAAATTATATTATTAGCAGTAAAATGAATTTTCCTGTTTATCAGAATGGCTACTCCTCTTTGTCTTGAGTTGAAGCAGGCCGAGTACACGTGAGGGAACTGTGCTGTAGAGAGTACGTTAGCTGTTGTTGATCTATACTTTAATGAAAGCCCACAGCCAAAGGCATCGAGACCACTTGCAATCCATTGATGTTTTTCTAACTCTGCAGCAGCTAATGGACTGTGAATCTGAACTGTGATGCATCAGTGCATCATTTTGAAACTCCAGAGAAAAGAACTGGGCAGCATTTCACAATGAAACAAATCTTCATAACTGATAAAGATTTTCCCGCTCTTACAATTTCAGCATTTTTAATGCATGCATTGTAAGGTAATAGGATTGTATGATTTATTATAACTGTCACTTTATTATCAACTGATGTTTAATCTGTAACGGTGCAGGATATCGCTAGATATATCAGTTATAGGCTAAAGACAGTCTGTGCAAGGATTGTGTTATAAAAAAAAAGCTCTATCTGAAAGGGGAAAAAGTGAGGAAAACTTTTGAAGTGCAAAAACCAGGTTGATTAATGACTGTATGACTGGCTGTTGGAAACACAACTCCGACATCAAGATAATGTTTAATGTGAAGCACTGCATCATATAGTATGTGATGTGGGATATCCCACCATAGATTAAATAAGACTTGATTTACCAATAAAAAATATATTCATCAAAATACCATGTTAATGAGTGCCTCATTTGACAAAACATGTCGACTGATAAGATTTTTGTGGACATGATCTGAAGACAACTATTACCTCACAGATGACAGTTATTAAATGTTTTAGGAAGGAAAAAGATGATTTACATCCAGTGGATGTATGAATCGTTGCTGTATCAGGAAGTTGCCTGAGACGATATTTAACAAAAGAATGATAATAGCGCAACACACAGAGGAGCTGGCATTTCAGCTTCACAAAATGGCAGGTCTGGAACTTCTGCAGCCTCATCTGTCACTTCTGTCCTATCCCATGATAACATCTGTCAGCTGTCAACAGAGCACCAACAAAACAGCCTCTTATCACAGTGTTTTTGCCCTGCATGCTTGTCTTGATAAGAATAGAGGTATCTCCCTAAACTGAAGGTTGCACTTGAGTATAAAACCTTTGAATGAGCATAAAAATCTGTTTTTGCATCATCCATCCGCATCGTTGTATGTCCTACATCGCCAGTTCCGGTGAAGATCAGGAACAAACAGGACATTCGTCATACGCTTCTCTGTCCTCCTTTTAGTACCCACAGACTTCAGGAATCACACGGCAGAATGACAGCAGCTCTAATAATGTCGCAGCAGACGACAGCAGGATGGTTCATCTGCTGTAGGACAAAACTTGGAAGCCGTGTTGACCTCACTGAACCCCATGTTATGATTATAGGCATCCACTGAGAGAGATAGATAGATAGATAGATAGATAGATAGATAGATAGATAGATAGATAGATAGATAGATAGATAGATAGATAGATAGATAGATAGATAGATAGATAGATAGATAGATAGATAGATAGATAGATAGATAGATAGATAGATAGATAGATAGATAGATTTGTTTGTGATCTAACTAAAATTGGTCCAGGACTCTGATCTTTAGTGCTATTCTATGAATTTAGTTGCTGTGGGTTTCCATCCTGCTGTATTTCGTGGTCTCCATGTCGCTATTCCATTTACGACATATGGTGCACTGCTGCCCCCTTGTGGGCATCATAGAAACAGTAAGGTGGAACCGATCGAATTCAATTCATAATATCTTAAAGCAGGGGCGTCCAAAGCCAGGCCTCAAGAGCCAGTGTCCTACAAGTTTTCAGTGTAACCTTGATAACACACATCTGGCTAGCATTAAAGTTCTGCACAATGACTCATTCATTTGAGTCAGGTGCATTGGAGCAAGGATACATGAAATACATTGAAAACCTGCAGGATTGTTGCCCTCGAGGACTGGTACTGGATACCCCTGCTCTTTTAGCTACATCCTTTGCACATATAATAATCAAGTTTTGATTGGTTACTTTATGTAATGTATTTGGGTTTGTATATATTTATATATATAGGCTCCATCTCTCTCGTGACTCTTAAATGGACAAAGCGGCTTGGATAATAAATAAGTCAATGAATGACTAAAAATTCATGATTTGTATTTATTTTGAATGTATTCCTCCCAAAACTATTATAAAATACAGTGTGATAGACTAACAAAGTTGAATAATTTAGCTTTAAAGAAATATTTCTGAGATGTAAGTATTTTATACTTAATGGGACTAAGCGGTTAGCATAATGAATGAATGAAGTATTTTATACACATATCATGTTCCATCATTGTAGCTAATGGATGTATACAACTTTATACCTTTCTTTAATTAAGATTAACATGGTGTATATTATTAAAAGGTTATTTTAATGTGATGTTATCATAAATAGACATGTGAGAAATCATATTATTGCGTTATTTGGTATTATAAAGTGTGCATAATGTGCTTCCAAATACTACTAGGAGATGGCATAAAATATGAATAAAAACAGAATGCAGTGATTTAGAGTCTAGACTACGCCGCGATTATCAGAATGTTGCATCAACTCAGTCAGCCTTTGGAAATCAAAGAGATTGCAGAAGTTTTAAAAGCAAAATGGTTTTTTTTTTCGTCTTCCTTGAGGACAGGGTTTCAGTTGCTCAACAACTTGAATTTTTCCTTTCATAATGCACCAAATGCTTTCAGTAGATGACAGGTTTGTGCTGTAGGCAGGGCTCCGTAACAGCAGAGTTCTAGTGTGCAGAATGTGGTCTGACATAGTCTTGTTCTTGCAGATCAAACACATGAAGACGTCACATTTACATCACACTGTAAAGACCAGAGCCACAAAATTCATGTATGATTGTATTTAATCCATCAGTTGTGACATACAAGGTGAGAAACTACTTATTTAAAAAGCAATTAAATTTTGTACTATTTTCAAATACACTTATTATGTATTTAAAAAATTATATGAGTCATGATATTTTTCTTTTAATTTACACTTCATGCCACATCCCAATTTTTTAGTATTTTATTAACAGTTTATGTATCTACATTTATAAAATCAAACTTATAAACATGACAACTTAATATAAAAGGATTAACAACATATATTGGATACCTCAGTTTCTTATCCTCAAGTGTTATCCGATGGGTTTCTTGCATTAAGATAATATCCATTTTTTTGTTTCTTCAAATGTATTACGACTCTCTACCATTTAATTTGTCCATTTAATCCATTTAAGCTCACAAATGTCATTATTCTATTCATCAACAGAAGCCATTTTTACAAAGATGTTGCTCTATCCATGAAATACATGTTACCCACTCAAAGAAGCGGTACAAAGTCCAACATGAACATGTGACTCTTCTGCCAGGGATCAACTGCAGCAGACCCTATGAGCTGCTAAAATCTACATGATGAGCTAGAGGTAAGACTCAATGCCAGGCCTACAGGTGTAAGTTTCCTCCCAGCTCATACACAGAACACACACATACACAGATGAATTAAGAATAATTGTATCTGATGTTTGCCCTGAAGGTGAAATTTTTTATGTTTTTTATTGAAAATGAACAAGGATAAGTGATTTGAAAGATACACACAAACAGTTAGTGGTATGTGGAAAGGATTATAGAATATGGTGGGAAAGGCAATAAGGAATCTTTTCATGGCAAATGTGGTTACTTTATTTTACATACGCCATTCCTGTTTTTGTTTCTTTTTTTTCTTTTTTTTATGAGCATTAAATGTATGTGACATCTTAAGGCTTCCCCAAACACTTTTGAGGGTCTGGCTAAATGTCAAGTCCTGCACAACACTCTAGAATAGTGCTCTCAAATCAATCCCAGGGGGGCTGCAGTCCTACATGTCATCAATGTGTTCTTGCTCCAACACACCTGAATCAAATTAACTGGATCCAACAGACTATGAAGTACTGCACAATTACTCATTAATTGAGTCAGGTGTGTTGGAGCAGGAACATGTTGACAACCTCATTTAGACTTTGTGTACTTGTCAAACGCTACTGTGGCCCAAAGGTTATAATTGTATTTTTGAAAGAGACTGTTGGAAGAACTTTGCTGATATTTAAGTGGAAAGACAGTCTGACATGTTATTCTCTTCTGGCCTAAAACAATCATTTTACTTTTTATTTGAAAATTTTATGTAGCTTTACAACGGCTACTTTGTTTCCAGATTGTATTCTTGCATAACTTTCCTGGTTTGAAGCATTATTGTGTGCCTTTAGGGGTCAGCCTCACACCAGCTAACATCCCACCGTCCCTAAGACTTCCCAGCATGTCATTGTAAATGAAGGAGCTGAGGAGAAGTTGTTTGTTGTCCCTGACTAATTTATCCATAAATTTAACTCTGTGAAGTAGAATGTTAATAACTTATAATAGACAATTTTACAAAAAATATTACTATTTTGTGATTTAACTCTAAATAAGCTTAATTCTACAAGCCCGATGGAACAAACGCCAGATATGATGGATTTCAGAGTGATCATTGTGAGTCATACAATTACCATGTTGTTACTGAAAGTAGAGTAATGTGAAAGTAGAGTAAAACAAGCAGGTCTGTCAAATCTTCAGCCGATTTGTAAAGGCAACTTGATGCATTCATAAATGACCAGACACACATACTCATCAATAAAGTTTCCTTCCATACTCATGCTGTAGCTGATACATCCCTACAATAAAAACTCTATATTATTAATTTGGTTATTATTTATCCCGCTTTGAGGAGCACCAACCCTTAAGGACCAAGACTAAGGATCCTTGCCCTGAACTTGTCTGAAAGATGGTTTCCTGTAACATTTTTGCTCTACTGCATGCTTGCATGCATGTTGGTGTATACAGCAAGCGTGTGCTGCCTTGTAATTCTATAAAATGTCTAAATGTAGAGACACAAAAATAGCTTCAAAAACATTTTATACCTCCTGTTTGGTGACATGTTCCGTGATTAAAAAACTTTTAACGTGACAGTAAAAGAAAAACTCCCTTCAGTATTTACAAGCCCAGCTGGCAAAGTGATTAAAATCATGTCTTTTATTTTATTTTATTTTTTTACTTTCTCTGCATCAAATTTTGATTGTTCTTTTTTCTGTTAGAAGAAAAATAAATCCAAATATTAAGTCAATAGAGGAAATATTTTGATTGTCAGTTCTATGTGATCATAGACCAGATGTATTATTTTCATGCAATTCTTTAACCATTTAAAGTTTACACTACAAAGGAGAAAGAGAAGTTTTCTTTGAGGTTTTCCTTTCAGTAATAATAATAGGAATTACTGTTTTAATAACTAGTTGAGATAACAGTTAATATAGTAACAATAATGAGATGGCAAAAATATGTTTGCCATTCCTGCTAATGATATAGCAAACACATTTTTAATTACAATTCCAAACCAAGTGTTTGTGAAGGTAAATTTATCTTCACACATTTATAATAAGATCCCCTGTTGTGACTGAAAATTGTACTGTACCAAACGGTGGCAGGCAGTTAAAGGGTTAAGTGAGTTTGGGATTCAATATATATATATATGTATATATATATATATATATATATATATATATATATATATATATATATATATATATATATATATATATATATATATATATATATATATATATATATATACTGTGCAACCCTATTCAGTTTAATTGATCACTTTAAATTCTCCTTAATAAATGTAAGTGTGAATGGTTGTTTGTCCCTGTGTGTTGGCCCTGTGATGGACTGCCAAACTTTCCAGGCCTGGTACACCCTGGACAGACGAAAGGCAGGTTCCCTGTGACCGTGAACTTGACTGAGCGGTATAGAAAATGAATGAATAAATGATTGGACGAATAATTTTATCATTTGTAAATAACTGATTTTCTGATGTTTTTTTATTCGTAGTATCGGGTCGGTGTCTTAACTTAATTATAAACTGTCTGTTAAACCTTTTTGTTGAGTTTTTAGAGGAATTTCATGCTTTAAATTAAGAATTTTGAAATTTGTCACATTTTTATGCTTTGGCGTTTTTGACTAGTTAACTACTTGACATTATCGTCTACTTTGTCTTATTCATACTTTGGTGTCAATGTGTTCATAACATTTTACAGGTTCAAGATTTCGGCAGTCTTTCAGATTGACTTTATAAAGTGTTACTTTGAAAAGAATAAACGGAAGTATTTTTCCGTATTTCCGGTTGACCTCGTGAGTTTTGCAGCTGCTGTAGCGTTTCAGTTCTGCCAGTAGCTATTTACTTGTAGTGTGGCACATGTTTTATTTTGTCTCTACTGACCGAATAAAGTGTTGTTATATGTGATAAAAACTGCATTACTCTTCTATTGGACGTTAATTGAACAAAACGGAAACATTTTTTAAAGTTTCGGTTGATTTTAGCTAAAATTGCTAGGCTTACGTCACATGGCTATCCGGGTTCTGTGTATCCACGGTTACCGTCAGAACGGAAGTTCGTTCCGTGAGAAGACCGGAGCTCTGCGGAAGCTGCTGAAGAAACAAGTGGAGCTTGTGTTCATGAATGCTCCTCTCACTGTGCACCAAGGTTGGTGGATTTATACCACAGGTTCAACAAAGTGTAAACTAAAACTTAAAGTTACTCATGTTTTTTTCTTTTTTTTTTTTTTTCTTTTTTTTTTAAAGACAGTATAAAAGCTTTTCTGCTTTACTTTAAAATCCTGCTTGCAAATATACCCATAATTTATCAGATAATGAAACAGAGACATTTTACCATTTTATAGAAAATATCCGCTCATTTTGGATTTGTTGGCATCAACACATCTCTAAAAGTTAAAACAGGACAATGTTTACTGTTGTGTAGTCATACAGCTGAAACTGCCCACAAACTGGCTATAATTAAAGAGGGCTTGGATGGGAGCTGAAACGTCTTCAAGGACCATAAAAATAACAGGTTGCCTTCATTGAAGCCCTTAAAGTTATCATTACCTGGATGACTGAGAATACCAACATAGTTTATTGATTATATTGTCTAAAAGCTGGTTTAAAAAAACACTATAGTTAAAAATAACCATTAATTCAAGTTGTGAAATAAATGTGAAAATGTACAATGAAAAGTTTACTTATGCAATTACTTAATTATTAAAATATGTAATTAGAAGAGCTTATTAATTAACATATCATTTTCAAAAGTCTAAAATAGTGGCAGAATTTCTTAAGTCTTTGTAAACCGTTTTATAATCACCCATTAATCCAGTCATCAGATTAAAGTAAGAATTCTGCTGGTGTAGATACATTTTTCATTAAAATATTAAAAAAGGAAATCAACTTTTTTTACATTGTCTGAGTTGTCTTCCTTTGGATTTAATATTATTCCATAAAGAAGCATAAACATTTCCTTCTCTGTTCTTTCAGAGGTTCCATGCAGCAACAATGATCCAGTTCCTGAATCTGGAGGTGATGAGGACCCCAGGGGTTGGTGGTTTTCTGACATCCAGGCTCAGAGTTTCAGTGCTCAGCAGCAGTGTGATGAAAGTCTGGGCCTCGATGAGAGTGTGACAGCTGTGAGAGAAGCTGTGAAGACCCAAGGTCCATTTGATGGCATCCTGGGATTTAGTCAGGGGGCAGCTTTTGTTGCCATGCTTTGCTCGCTTCAGGAGCAAAAGCTGGAGCCGGATTTCAGCTTCCGATTTGCCATTCTTGTTGCTGGTTTCCACAGCAAGTGTAAGAAACACCAAAAGTTTTATAATTCTCCTATCCAGATCCCGTCTCTGCACGTGTTTGGACTGGAGGACAGAGTCATCCCTGACAACATGAGCAGGGAGCTCCTCACCTCCTTCCAAGACCCTCAGGTCCTTATACATCCTGGAGGCCATTTCATTCCTGCTGCATCTGCTCACAGACAAACATACCAGGACTTTCTGAAAAGCTTCCAGTGAGACTGAAAAGTCACAATAACACAATCAAGAGTAAGACTCACCCACTTAGATAAAGGAAGGGCTGGTTGAAAGTTTGTGATCTTATACAACTGGTTCCACAAGCACGCATGATTGAAATCTTTTTCTTTCTTTTATTTAATCCAGCCCAATTTAAAGAAGAACTGTCTTTATTCTCAGGGAAAATATGCTGCATCAACAATAAATGAGACTATTTTTTATTGTTACCTTTTTTTATGATGTGAGCATTTACTTCACTGACACTTATCCACGTATTAACCCATATTCATTTGGCCAACAAGTTTCATGATGATCTGTGCTGAACCTCTTTTATAAACAGTAACTTAACCGTGTTCCTCTGCTTTGACTATGGAGACAGTATATTTATCACTTTGATCACTAAAGTAGAAAAATCATATTCTTTATTCAAAACAAGATGGGAAAATTTCGATCACAACGGAAGGTCTAAAAATGCCTTGCCTAATTTTACATATGTCAACAATTTTGCATGCATCAGTGAAATTGTAAAGAATTTGTTTATGTTATTGCCAACACGTAGAGTAATTATTTGATTCTGAAAAGCTTGAGAAGTGTTAATATACAAAGAAGAAAATTGAAAACCAATACTGAACTGCCCTGATAATCACACTCTTGTGTTGCATTCAAAACCAGCATTAAAGCAGATGTGATTTGGTTGTGGTAATTACTGCGTGGGCTCACAAAAGCAGCCATCAGGTAACGAAATTCATTTAAATGTCCTTGTCAAAACTGCAATGTTATGAGACAAAAAAAAAATCAAATCAATCAGAAGTTGAAATCCTTGAAAACTTGTTTTCAGTATGTTCTCCAGGTTAAATAGGAGACGGATTGCCTGTTATAAGTACAAAATTTAAAGGCCAACCAACATCCATTATATGTGAACTCACGCCATGTAAGTAACTTTTTTTTTCCAAAGATAGTCTGACTTGTGTACAACACGCACTGCAGGGCAATGCTGAAATATCTTGTGCAATATTAAAAAGAGAATCCAACATAGAAAGACCTGATATTCAACCCTGTTCTGGAGCTGAGATCCTGAAATAAGCCAGTATGGGAAACAAGTTTGCTTTTAAAACTACAGCCATTGGTCTCATCTTTTGATACAAAGTTTTATGAGTTACAGTTTTACATTTAAATTCTTGTTTTTCCATCATCTTACCAGTACCACCTAACACCAACAGAGACCTGACATTTTCAGCTTCTCTTGCATGACTGTTGAAAGTAATGTCTGGAGTTTTCCAACCGAATCAATGAAAACTTTTTTTTTTTTCATAAAAGAAAACACATCTTTTTGCATAACATAGCTTAGCAGAATTGCAGCAGCTTTGTAACAATAAAGACTCATCCTATCACTAGTTCAAAAAGAAGTCTTAAAGGTGTTTGAGAATGACTTGGGTTCAGTCTGGCACTCTGTTGTAGCTAGTGAGTCATTTTGTCCCACAAAGCCTCATCAGAGGAATGGCTTCAGGTGTTTTGATTTCAGGGACGAAAGATGGGTGTTCTTCACATGGAAGTTGCGTAGGCAGGTTTATGCCTGGGCTCAAATGTGCAGGGTTCAAGTACATGTTGTTCTTTTATAGCAGAAGCATGTGCATGTCAGGCCGTGCACGTTCAATTGTTTCCAGATGTGCGCTTGCTCTCTCTCTCTCTCTCTCTCTCTCTCTCTTTCTCTCTTCAGTACCTCTCTACCCCTTCACTTTTTTCTTTAATCTCCCATCAGACTCTACTGTGCATCAAACCCTCCTCAACATCTGAACATCCTCCTCCCTTCCACATCACGTATGTCATCAGTATTTGGCTCCACATCCTCAGTCATATGTCCGTTGCGTGTATCACATGGACGTTTGTTTGTGTGGGGCTCACAAAAAAATCCACTCCTGTTCCAAAAGCTGAGACAACTATGAGCTCTTGTGGTTGCTTAATTTGCCTGTTGAGATGGAATCCCACAATAAAATAGTTTATATCCAACATCAGCTTCCTCTTGCAACCCCCTTCCCAAAAGAAAAAAGCCAGTGCTGCTCTTTGGATCAGTCGTTTCCTTTCCAACTTTTCACCTGTTTTAGCATTTAATGAGCTCTCACAGATGCTCACATAGGTGCTTCTTTCAGGATCCTAGCCCACTTGTTCATTGTCTCCTGTGCTCCCCTGTGGCCCTTGTGTCCCTCCAAGACCTCGCTACACACACATGCAAAATCTCACACACATGGTTTTGATAACAAGTGGAGTCGGACGGAGAGAGTGAGCGAGCGAGCAAGGGAAACAGTAAAAGAAAAACACAGAGGGTCACTCTTGCCAGTAAGTTTTACAACAGAGCCGTGACTCTCTTCTCAGGAATCCGTTCCTCCTGTTGCACAACAACCGGGAAATAATGGAATGAGAGACGCAGACAGATGAGGGTGGAGTTATCCACTCTGCCTCCACCACCTCCCTTCTCTCCCACTCTCTGCCTCTCCCTGACTGCTGTGCTTTAAGCAGGAGAGTGAGGGCACATGCAAGTTTTCTCCCCAGTTGAAGTATCACTTTTTCCCTCTTTACCCTGGTGGAATGTGGGGGATGAAGCAGAGGACTGTGTCAGAACGCAGATGGGTTCTATTTTGATTATGGAGCGTTTGTTGTTATGGGAGACGGAAGAAAGGGAGGAGCCACGAGGAGTGTGTCTCTATATAAGACTTGCACTTAAACTCCAAAGAGCCTGGTCATCCCATGGCCCGGGCTGGTCCAGAAAAAAGTTGACCAACTCTGACTTTAAATACAGCTTCCATTAGTGACAGCTCTGTGCTGGATCATCAGTGATTATTATTATCATCATTATACTCTGGCCTACAACTTCTGGATTTACCTTGTTTTTTGGGGGGTTTTTTTTGTTTTGTTTTTGTTGTTGCTTTTTTTTTTTAAATCATCAATTCAATCTACAAAGCTCTGAACTGGACAGATGAAAATTGGATTTTTCTGTTGCTTTGCTTTTTCCCTTTATTTTTCTCTCTTATATGAAAAGATTGACTTTGATTCAAGATAAACGCATGCACTATTAAATTAGCATTCTGCTGCTGATGATGTGATCTAACAGTGGTGTGGCCTGTGTCCAGTATGACATGGGCTTTAGCCTTGCTTCTCTCCTCGCTGTTTGTGTGTGGGTGAGCAGATAATCTTATGAATAGGTGTACATGTGTGCTTGCATTGTTTGCATAGAAGAAGAAAGTAACGTCATGCAGTGAGGATGTCTGGCGCATGTGATGTGTGTTGACAAATGAACGAGGGAACAGAGGGAATAAATTTAGAGTTGTCAGTTTAATTGCTATTTTAAGACCAGAAAGCCAGCTGATGTCAGCTTCCAACACAGAATTAAACAGTTGAGACATTTTTCATTGCGTGATATTAAGACCCAAACAACAGTGTCTGGGTGTTTATGTGTGTGTGCACAAGAGGGTGTGTTTCTGCATATTTTGCTTCCTCCATATGGCTACAATTTGGTCATTTGTTATCCCTCGCTTTTCACACTCACGTACTTCTGGTTTTCCTCCACTTTGTGGTATTCTTGTTTATGTGGACAATGTGTGCTTTTGCTGGGGCCAGAAGTTGTCTGGTCCCTAACCCCTTATCCAGTCAGATGTCCTGATTTATGACAAGGTCTCATGCCTGATGCATTGCAGATGTCAGGCTTTGGGATTTATGTGTATTAATGGCTATGAGATTCTATCAGGTGCAAAACTATCTACAAACAATCTGTCAGATATTTGATCTTCAGCTGGATCCGGTCTGTGACAGGTCCTTTCCTCCTGTTCAGCCTGTGTGGATCTGGTTTCAGTTGCAATCTTAGCTCAGGATGTAAACATGTGTTTTTCTTTCTTTTTTATGTTTTGGTTGCGGCTTTTGTCCTTTTTTGGCAGAGAATATACAGAGGTGAATTTAGGACACAGCTGAAACCGTCTTTAGTCAGGGCAGCGGTGTTTGATGTGTGATGTCATCTGCTCAACTGGACTGTTTTTAAGGCCATAGCTGGGCCTGGCAAGGACTGCTGTGGTTTGGCTGTCCTCATAGGGGCCTGTCTGACAATACTAGGGTAAATATTAGTCATCGTGACTATGGAGGAAGACTGCGGTGAAAGCAAGAGAGGGATGTCTTGACTCAAATAATAAAAAAAAAGAAAAATTTAGTGAATGTTTTGCCTAATTCCGCTTGGACTCAGAGTGTTATGAAGAGGCAAGGAGGATGAAAGACAGCAGCAGACTAAAATCACCAGACCTAATATGAGCTTGCACAGCCTGTTACTCTTTGTGATGGAATACATAAAAAAGTAAAATACATTACAAAGCAGAATTAATAACTTTTCAAAATATTTGTTAAATTTGTGTCATGTTGTACAAATAAATAGAGCCACAGCTGATGAATTACCAGTAATATGCTTTATAATTATTTGATTTATATTCAACTCAGACCCTTGTGTGGTGTGTCAAACAAATTAAGTTACTGAATAACCATGGTTTAACCTGCTTAGCCTGTTTACCTTTTTACTCACGTCATGAATCTCTACCTGCAGTCATGTCATGTGAGTGTTTCTTGTTTGTAAAGACAAAATTAAAGTTTTAAGGTATGGGTAAGTTTTAGTTTTCGGGGGTTATAATGAGTGTGAGTATACAGAAAATGAATACTTCTCAGCCCTGAACAGTAAGAGTTTATGTGCTGTTGTTGTTCTCTCAGCACATGAGCTTTTACGGTGCCGGGACGCAGAGGACAAACAACTGATCCAGCTTCTCCTTCTGCTGTTCTTCTTCTCTTCTTTTATGTTTCACACAGTACATCGACACACAGTTAGAAAACCTAATGGTCAAACAAAATGGAAATGAGATGACCACTCTTAAAATTTACTTAAAATTGTATATATATATATGTATATATATATATATATATATATATATATATATATATATATATATATATATATATATATATATATATATACATGTATGTATGTATGTATGTATGTTCATTAAGAGTAAATCAGCTGTGTAACTTTGAAATACAATAATAATCCACACAAAAGTATGTGTAAAATTGTTTTACTTTATTTAATTAAATCAACTTGTTGCTTGGCAAAACTCATTTCATTAATTGATTACGTTTGCTCATCTTGGCCTCTAGGGGGCGGAATAACATTGGATATTGCTCTTCTTTAAGGAGAGTGTACTTAACATTAGTCCATCGTGTTTGATTGTGGTTTTTTTTTTTTTTTTTTTTTTGCAAGCATACAACGTGTGTATATCTGTATACGTACATGTAAACATGTGGGTTAGCCCACCCATGTAGAGCTCAGTGTGTCTGTGCATCTGCCTGCAGGTTATAGTGCTGCCCACTGGGCTTTGAAGTGAAGCAGCACTTGTCTGATAACAGAGTGGAACAGGTGTTGGAGCTGGTTGACTCATCTGTGCAGCATGTGCTATTTGCATTCATCATACTGTAATGATCAAATCATAAAGAGACATTAGTTGCCTAATAAAGTAAAAGTGAAAAGCAGCATGCATCCATGTGTGTCATCACTTGACTGAAAATCTGAATATTTGTCTTTGTATCAGATTAATTATGTTTGGTGTAATTGTGATAATTTTATGAATTATATTATACTGAACATATCATGATGACTCAATATTCAGAAACACATAAACAGACATGAAGAAGTCAAACTAGTAATTGTTACTTCTTGATAAAAAATATCCTCTCATTTGCTTTCTAAATTAGAGGAATGTTTTTTTAATAAAAAAGATATTGATATAACTTTCCTTTTTTCCCGATGACATCTGCCCCTAACGACCATGGCTGTAGACTGTTACCATGGTGCAGTTGCTAGAGTAACAATCTAAAGCCACGGTCGCCATGGAGACAGCAGGGTGGAGGAGGAACTGGAGTTGGCATGGTAACTGGAAACTGCAAGGTTTCATTGGTTTAAGTGTGAGTATTACGCACTTACAGGATGTAGGACTCCCCCAATACAAGCCCACACAGGTTTCCTCTCTGAGCAGGAGAAAAAAAAAGACACACCACGGGTGAGATCCCTGGCACATACAGTGAGCTTCAGCTAGCAATGCAGCCATTTTAAAAGTACTGCGCACTTCCTTTGTCCTTTTTTTTTAATGGCAGTGTTGTCTTCACTGTTGCTTCTGATGCATTGCCAGGCTTCAGTAGCCATGACTGTAGACTGTTACTGTACTGTGACACTGTATAAGCAGTAAGCAGTCTAAAGCCAAGGTGCTGATGCTCTGGCAGGAAGCTGGAAGAGAAGAGAATGGCAAATCCCTCTTTCATTGTGGAAACCTGCATACAGAAAGAGACAAGAGGAAATAATGTTATTGGAATTAAGTCAGACACAGTTGGATGGAAGTGGATCCTGATAACATTCAGAAGCCAAGTACCTCAAACACAAATGAAAGACTGCATGCTATTCCATTTTCTTTTGCTGTTTATGTGCTTGTGCATCACTGTTTGCTTTTAATGCAACACTTTCAAAGAAATGTCTCATATTTGAGGATAAAAGTGATTGTTTTGCATTTTTATATAATGTGCAGCAAACATTCATGTATCGAACTGGAACTTAGAAGAATTAAAACTGTGATGTACTCTAGGGATGTGGGAATACAACTGTGCAAGCTAGCAAGACCGAACACTGTAATGATCATAACAGTTTATTTTTTCCAAATAGAGTATCCTATTATTCATGCATATATACCACCTGTCTAATCTTTAATGGAGGTAAATGATTTCTGTGTCTTTATAAAAGGTCATCCTACCAACCAAAATACCAGTTGTGTTAATCATGATAGTATTTTATTGATCAGTTTATAAGACAAAAGAAAGAAACTGTAAAGCATACCTTTTATATAACAGCTTTTATATAACCGAACATTTTTATAAAGAAATCACCTTTTTGCAAGACTGGCACTGGGCATCATCACCCCCCTCTTTTCCTGCCACTGACCTAGATATAGCTTGTGTATATTAATGTGTGTGAGATATTCTGAGAATGAAGAGAGTAGCAAAACTAGAGCAACAACAAGTGGGGTGAATAATATCTGCTGCTGAACTGTGTTTCAACATTTCAATGACATGAAGTATTTTGGGTAAGAATCAGACATTTTAGTAATGTCCCCGACAATGTGTACCAACTTTAGGCAGGTTTTTCGGTCAGAGTGGTCATATAATGTCCAGCTTGTTAAGGCCTTCCCCAGACAAACCAAAGAAAATAAAGAATAAGAATAAACTAGACGTTTTATTTGGACTAAAACTGCTGTATTTTCCACCCTCTGTCTGAACTGCCGTGCTGATTCTCGCACTTTGTTGTCTTCACAGCTTTCCATTTGCAAAACAGAACACTAAAGGTGACTATCCGAACACTGAATGAGGAGTATCAAACCTTTGTAGCAACAAAGCACTGTGAAAGCTTATTGTAAATCCCTAAACATTTATACTTTATTGTATGGTAGGCTACATATGATCAAAAGAGGTACATTTGAATGTAAAAGCAAAACATGTGTTGTTAATTGGAGGCTGTGCGCAACAGGTTTCAGCACTACAGCGCTGGACAGCGACGCGGCGGCGCTTTGGCTCGGAGCTGTCCGCGGTGCTGAACATGACGCCTGCCAGCAAACCTGAGTCAACCTTCCACACAGGAGTGTCGTTTTTAAAGCAGCTTGGTGAGTGAAACGCCCCAAATATGAGGTTAATGTGGCTTACTATATGCGAGTTATTAGTCTGTGGCCATTCGCTTGATATGTAACGTCCAGTATCTTGCTACCAGTGCTGCACGCGCACTTCCACAAGGAGTGCTCATTTCTTATGAGATGGTGAGGTGACGAGAGCAGTCATGTGGCTCAGTATTCAACAACCCCCAGGGTACGGGCGTATTACGTCACTTCACGAGGGCGCCAATCAACTCTCTGCTCGTTCTACCGCGGCTTATCAGAGCGCGTGGGCAGTGACTCGGTCTGCTTCGGTTTCCATGGCACTGGGGAGAAACGTGCGTGCTGAATTGACGAGAGCGCGGATCCTGGACTTTGGAGCTTGTTTTATTTATTTATTTCGAATCAAATCTAGACATCACAGTTTCAGCATTTCCAGACCCCACACCAGCCAGTGTTTAGATTTAATATATTCACGTTGCAAATAATTATGTAAAACATCTGCATCCCTCAGGTTTTTGTCTATTATCATGTACTTTTCTAAAATATTAGAGAATCTCATAACTTTGCTCTGCTAACAGATACTCACCCCCTACCCTTCCCCTCCTTTCCATCAAAGTCAACGCCACGCTAAGCTTTGTATTAAGCGGACTTGTGAATGAACAAGAGGTTTCATTGACTCGCTCCACCCACCTCTCCCTCGTGCTTCCCGTGCACGCGCCTCTCATATTACGCATTCACAACCCAGCACACCAGAAAATCACACTGCGGTGTGCGCGTGCGTACGAGAGCGAGTGAGCGCAATGCCTTTAAAAGGGTTATAGTAGGAGACTGCGTATCATCTGCAAAGTGCGCAAGAATGACGCAGGGGTGACTTCACTGGCTGACGACGTCACAGAATTAGGACTGGGAAAAAAAGATGAAGAAAAAGCCGACCGGAAGTGCATGAAGGGGGGCAGAAAATGAGAGGAGGAGGAGGAGGAGGAGGAGAGGAAAAGGGGGCACGAAAGTGGGGAGGCGGAGGCGAGGATTGTATAGCGCCATACCGGAAGAAAGTGATGACAATAATCTCTGCACAATTACCGGAAACTTCCCGGTGCCACGAGAGATTCTGGAGGGGTTGGCGAGAAACGTGCTCTCATCTCCACATTCCCCTTAGACCACCTCGGTCAGGACCGCTTGCATTACAAAAGAAGACTGCACAGCAACACACTGAAACATAAAAGAGTGCGTGTACAAATCTGGGTCCGTTGTCGTGCCAGTCCACATTGGACAGTGGTATTTGTTCCTCTTAATGTTAGCTCCACTGGCACCAATGCTGCCTTAAGTGGCAACCAAAACACCATCTTCCTATGTAATTGGGGACTTGATTGGCCCTGGATGACCTGATCCTTAATTGCCAACAGTAGTTTTTTTTCACTTAATTTTTTGTAAGTTGGCTGAATGAAACATGAAGAAAACAAAGAGAACCAGAGTGTGACAGAAAAGATTCAGTTGAGAGGGTGAATTTTGCCTGCAGTTATTGTGTTTCTTAGGCTATCTGAGATTTTTCAGGTTGCAGGCTGAATGCTGCCCACACGGGAGAGAAAATGAGTCACACTGCAGCAACTTCCAGGCGGGGAGAGGAGTACATTGTCAGTTAAAGCAGACTTGGACCGTTTCACCAATATGGTCCAAAATTATGCCATTAGGATGTATTTAACCAGTACCATAAGTATTTGTTTTGTTAAAAGTAACATCAATTTTTGTCCAATTTAAAATATAACTTACCTCAGTCGCAAAGTTCCCTGTGCGTGGCCACGGATGCGACACTTTGCTGAAGAAACATGTCTGTTCCATGTCTCCATCCACAAGCTGTCAGCGCACACTGCTGCCACGGTGTCTTCGCAAGCTGCTGTCCTTCTTCTCCAAAATCGCTTCCCATACAGACCGGGCTCCCCCATCAACCGTAGGCTTTTTATAGAGATCCCGTAGTAACTAGTAGAAGGAACGTAGGAGGGAGGAGTGGTGGCTTGGACGGAGGAGAAGGAGGGGGGAGGCTCATTCAAAGATTCACCTACACATGTACGTGCGTGTCCCACGTCATTGAACGGAGTGCAGCTATTTATAAGGAAAAGGCAAAGTATAGCCTGAATCACGGTGCGGGTCTTTAAAAACAGGAGAATGAAAATAGTATATTTGTTGTAACCCACCACCCTCCATTTTTTCTATTTTTTTGTTTGTTTTATTCCAAGATAAGGTCAAATAATAAAAGCTGTGGCGAAAATTTATAGTTTTTTCAGAGGCACTCATTGTTCAACATTTTACTTTTTTTTGCAGGCTTTAATATCACAAGGAATTCATTCAATGTTTTTATTGTGCATTTTTGTCACACCAAAGTAGGCTACACATTTTCTGTCAGATTTTATTGCACGTCAGTGAAGTGGATACTTTGACGGAATAAACATAAGTTGTTTTAAAAATCTATAAAGATTGTAATTATACATTATAAAGAAATCTTAGCTTTCCGATCCTCTCTTGACTGAGCAAGAGAGAAAATGTTTCCACATGATGGCAGTTGTCACCTATAGTAGTAGCTTTATTTGACATAATTTCGTCAGCACAGCATGGTCAGCAGTTGAGTAAATCGTGATGTTTAAATGAGGAGATGAGTCACTGCAGCTGCCCGCTTAAAATCACTCAAATGTTTGATGCAGCGCCGTGATTTTTTTTTTTTTTCTTTTTGTTTTTTTACTTAAACTAATTCCAGAAGTTTGAAACGACTCCAAATGTCCAACACCAATTCCACCGAGCTGGAGAGAATCTCACGATAGATGGAGCAGGAGTCGTGCGCAATTAAATCACTATTCAGCTCACACACACGGAGATTTGAGGGAGACCCGTCGTGCGTAAAGAAGCGTGTCAGACATACGTAGGTGTGTGAACTTGGATGTTTCTCTACAAAATACGCACTTTGGAGACCGGACTATGTTGGACTTTAAAGGAATAAGTTGAGAAAGCACGGAATCACAGAAGTTGGCAGAAAACTTGACGCCCCTACGCGCCTCCAAACTGTTGGCCAGGTGCGGATTATGACCCATCTCCTGCACTGCCTCTCCGCCTCCGCACGTCTCCCCCTTCAATGGATTTGAAAACAAGAATCTCTTAGATAATGATTCATTATTCAATGGAAAGTCCCAAACAAATGAAAGATAAATAATGTAAAGGTAGTCTTTTCCATCTGGTTGATAACTTTCTGCCGTTTCGTGCATTAATTACGAGTGGTCTTCACAAGTAAGATAAATGCAAATTTGAGTCTCTGCTACATGTTCAGTCTCATTTCTCTCACGAAATTAACGAATTAATGTGCCCTTGCACATGATTCTTGCAGGAAAAATAAACTACAAAATAGAGAAACTTCTTCACTCTCACTGAACTTTAACATTCAGCTGTGTCGAGACAAAGTTTACCAAAAACAAATACCTCTGAGTGCCGAAAGACGGGAAAGATGATTGTGTGACTCTGTATGTGTGGCTGTGGTGTGTGTGGCTTGGTACCGTGTTCTCTCTCTTCATGCAGCTTCCCAATCATGTCTCTGCGTGTTGTAACCTGTTGTTGGCACTGGGGGCAGTCTTACAAATTCTGTATTTAGAAGAATCTGAGTTGTATGCTTAGCTGCACTTAGTTGTCTAAATGTTAGAATTGCTTTAGTTTTGTTTTTGTGTGGAAAACCGTCATGCAAGTTAAAGAACTGCATTAATCCAGGGTCAAACTGAGCTTTTAAAAGACAGTTAGAAAACCAAGTGGTTTTCATCTGTGTTATTATTTTCAATTTCAGGAAAGCACAGCTATTATTCCTATCTCATTCAATAAAACACCTGGTTAGGAATAAGGAAAACAAGATTTGTCACCATGTAACTTTAAACTCTCCCATTGTGGGATGTGAGAGACACACCACCTTCTCTGACTGAGAGCTGCATATAAGACATGTAATTTGGGGCTCCAGAAACAAAGAATTAAGAACATATTTCTTGGTAACTGGGCTTTTTTCATACCTTGGCATCTTTGTGGTGAAATTTAGTGTTCTCTGCCTCTTTCCGGTTCTTTCAACCAAGCAGCATATGACTCATATCATCATCGTCATCTCAAAGAGCCTTGCAGTGTAAGCTCTGTGGAGGACTCCACATAAGCCGGTCTACATTGTTGAACACCAAAATCGATCACACTGTATGAAGTGAGATTGCAACATAGACGGAAATGTATGCTTTTATTAATCGTGTTAATAAAAAGAGGGCAAAAAATATTGAAACAATGAGGGATGAAGAGGGTTTGATCTTTTTGGAACATTGGATCACGTCAACCGATTTTAAGTCTCTACACAAGTAAAGATGGTAATAATAATAGTTTTACCAGCATGTTGACACATATGTGGCCATTCATATGAATGCATCCTCAAACTGAAATACTTTCATCTATCCAGTGTTTTTTTTTTTTCTACAATCATCTTCTCCTGTGCAGAGTCACAGGATGGATGGAGGCTTTTTTCAGTATTTGGTAAGAGGAAGGGTTGGCTACACTTTGAATAGTCACCCATCTGTCAAAGTGTCTTATTTGGATATTATAAACATAAAATGGGTTGAAATAGTTACTTACATTTAACATTATGTTTAAAAGAGCAGACATGGTTTTGAAATCTACATTCAGATCTAATTTGAATAACCCACAGAGATGCATTACTATCTGAGTACAGAAATAAGAAAACAAAAGAACGCATCACTTCCACAGAGGCAAGAACACCATTTGACATTACAACAAAGCTAGCGCCTTATTTTTCTTTGTTATACTTAAAACCTGCCTTATATTTATTTCGGAAGAGAAGGAGTGTTAGATTATCAACCTCTGGTGTCAAAGCCGAATCTACACTGACTGCATGAACATACATATGTGTACACAACACTTCTTCATGCTGTATTCAACACATGATTGCAAGTGGTGGGATGATATTACACATTCTCACATCACTGGCTCATGACACCATACTTAATCTTTCATTCATTTTCTATACTGCTTAGTTCAGTTAAGGCTGGTAGAGAATCTGGAGCTTGTCCCAGCAATCACCAGGGAAGAGGCGGGATACACCCCGAACAGGTAGCCAATCCACTGCAGTGATACTCTACTAGATTTGAAAAAAGAAATGATGCAATGCATTTATTTTTGCAGGATTATCTCAGATGGTTCTCACGATGGTATATTCTGTTTTTTAAGGTTAAATTATCTGCTCCACTTCTGCACCTCAGGCAGCCCATCTTCTACCCATACTCTGCATTAAACTTTGCTTCCGTCTTGAAACTCGATCATAATTTGGGATGCAGATCATTTCCTGTTTTCGAATCTCTTATGTGTTTGTCATGCCCATTTGTTGGCTCTCACTCCATCTCCTCATCTGTATTCCAAACAGAAAATGCAGTCAGATAAGTGAGAAAAAACATCCCTCCCATACCCTCCTCTCTCTCTTCACAACCGCCTACCTTACCTTCCCACCTCCCTTTCTCCCGTTCTGACTCATACTGAAATCCCAGTGAGCATCTTCTCTGTAACCCCCCCCCCCCCCCCCCCCCCCCCAACCCACACCCCTGCTCTCATTTGTGTTTTCTCTCTCTTTGATTGCCAAGCTGGCTCAAACGCAGTGAGCAGGGTAAGAGAGAATGAGCAAATGAAAAAGACAGAGAAAGCAGTGGAGGAATGGAGATAGAGAGGAGGAGGAGGAAGGCGTAGTGCCGAACGTGCCCTTAATGAGGAATCTGTCAGAGGGAAGCTGGAGAGGAGGAGAGCGAGTTTGCTGGGTTGTATATGTCAAAGTGAAATGGATTTTTGGCGAGAGTGGGTGTTTCTTAGAGAAACCCCTCTCGCCCCCACATCGTTCCCTCCACTGTCTGTATTCTTCCTGCCTACAAGATCTGTGAGCTCACAAACCCACACTTACACACAGTGGCAACTCCACATCCACCCACTCACTCATGCACTTAAGCAGACACTTATTGTGAACCCAGAACTTTTAGAATGAGACTGTGCACCTGTTTTTAAATGTCATGCGATGGAGGCAAAAAACTGTGCAAATACCCGTCCGGCAAGAGACGGGTATTTGCACAGTTTTGCTGGCATGCAAAGATTTGAAGAAAAATAACAGTAACAAAAGTTCGGTCCTGGTCAGGACTGATATTACCTTCCTGAAGCCTGTTTTTGCTGCCAGGGAGAGTATTTCAGCTCTTATGACTGGGCTTTGTTAATTTGTAATTTTTTTATTGTCTTTTCTTCTTCTAATATGACAGATCTCAAGACACTTCTACCTGAGAACAGTTTGCGAACATCAACCACTTCAATCTTCAGAGTGCAATGGTAGCTGTTTGCTGGGCGAGGGTTGAGGAAGTATTTATAAATATTAGACAGTAATACGACCTAACCTTTCTGAGGTGACTGTGAGCAAACAGGATCTTTAACCTCTGATGTTGTGCAAACTTTTGCATGTTCTTTGATTCTGCCAGTTTTTCTGTGTATTTAACTGCAAATCTACAAATCTTATATACCTCCATATAGGCTATTCCTCTTTAACTTTATTATTGTCCTTTGATATTTTGCAACAATTTCTGTAACAGAAATTCTGATCAATGGTGCCTGAATTTACTGAGGAATTACAACTAACCCAATTAAATGGCTTGATCAGATTAACTAACCTGGAATGGCATGATATTATTATCACATGTAGAGAAATTGTGCTTTGAAATGATCCATTACAGAGTCATAAGTTGTCTTTTCCATCAACAGTGACTCACTGAAAATTTCATATTTTGCTGAAGTCATATGCTGAATATAATTAAGTTGCAATGCCAGCTGTGTGAGAAAGTGTGGGATGTCATTTGTGAATGTGCTTATGTGTTGAAGGAGGAGTGAGAATTAGCGAAGACGGCAGTCTGTTTGACTTCAACACAGGAAGTTTTTAGTTTGTTTTTTTTTTTTTTGTTTTTTTAATAACCAATAATATTTCAGACAACATATGACTGTATAATGATAATGGTGGAGGAAATAAAAGATTCTTACCATACTTATGCTGAACAGGTTTAGGTCTATATTACTTCTTCACCAGGGAACTCTGATCCCATGCAAACTTGATCATGCCTCAGTTGGATCAAATGTAAATCTGCAACAATTTTAATCAGTTAACTGAAGATAAAGCTGAAGTTTGTTTTTTTTTTTTTTTTTTTTTTTTTTTTTTTTTTTTTTTTTACGAAAACGAACATCACAAAATAAGTGCCCATAGTTAAAAACAGTGGATCAAGCCAGTGTATGTAATGATGTAGTGATGTAACTTTGAACTCTATGGTCAATTTTAAGAGCCAAATAAGCCTTTTACCACCTGAAGAATATGTCTAGAATAAAAAATTATGGCTTACTAGTAATTACTTCTATAATGGAGTTTTTACATTTCTCCCTAAAAAAAAAAACTAAAATAAGAAAAGAATCATATCAATCTGGTTCTGAGATCTCTATGCTGCCTTCCTGTGCACCAAATAACTGATTTTAAAAGAATTACTGCTGATGTACAAGGTCTATAAGGTTCTGGTCCAAAATATGAATCTGATCTGCTGAGGTCTTTGAGCCCCCAAGAAGATCAGCTGGATCAAGTTTGCTTTACATCTGGAGAATTAACACTGAACAAGGCGTTTATCTGCAACAAACTATCAGAAAACCTGCAGTCTCCTCCAAACCTTAGCTCTCTTAAATCAGGTCTGAAAACACTTCCATTGTTTACATCTTTCATTAAAATAGAGACTTTTCTTTTTTTAATATATATTTCTTGTATAAGTACATTGATGATGATGATGATGATAATAAAGATTAAGATGATGATCATAGATGATAATGATGATGATGATGATGATGATGATGATAAAGATTAAGATGATGATTATATATGATAATGATGATGATAATGATAAAGATAACAGTAACTATGATGATAACGGCAAAGTGGTGGCTGGGATTGTAATCATTATGATGATGATGATTGTAATGGACAATGATAGCCATGTGATTGTGATGATCCCAATGATGATGATGGACCGGATGAGGACGACAAGGATGATAGTGACGATAACAACAACGATTTGTGATGATAATTGTCATGATGACAGTGACAATTTGGTGATGTTGATGATGACTATGATAACAATGAGGATGATGGCTATAACAACTGTGATTGTGATGCTGATTAGGATGATGACAACGATGACGACAACAACAATGACAGTGATGATGACAAGGATCATGTGATTTTGGAAATTATGATGGTAATGGGGTTGACAGTGACAATTATGTGACTGTAATGATGAAGAAGTGTGTTTATATCATATAAAATCCCCTGCATTTATTCTTATGTCTGTTTCTTTTGATCGTGTACAACACATTGTGTTTCCTTATAAATGAAATGTGTTGTGCAAATAGGTTTGCATTGCCCATCATTGCATTTATGTGTAAAAACCCCTATATCAGGAATGACGGACAAAATCAGTTAGAAGGGATGAGGACGTCATGTGTAAATTTCTTCACTGGAAACAAAGTTTTTAATAAATTAAATAAAAATAATAATTTTAAACCACCAGGAACATAAGTCTATTTTTACCAACAAACTGCTAAACAACACAAACGTGTGATCTTAGAATTATACACAGGGCTGGATTCTTGATATGCTGTTATAAAATTTATTTCAACATTTTAATTGAAGGAGGAGGTTTAGAGTTGGCATCACAGTCAGCTGAGAGGCTGCTGTTCAAGAAAAACCTACCTGCTTCAAAACACCTAAAATCTTTATTGTCCACATTAACTATTGGAAAAATAACAGTTCTGGAGGAATGAATGATGTATTTGGTCATAGTGTTTGAGTAGTAAAAGTGAGGCTTTTAAACGAAGATCCTTGTAGCAACTTTTAAAAGCATGGTGGTAGAACCATACTCTGGGATGGTTTGTTGTAGATTTAGAAGTGCAGTGGAGTTCTTTATCATTCATATTCATATTTTTTATTGGAATTTATTTCAAACTAAAAAACTAAATAAACATTTACTATAAAAAAAAAAAAAACAAGCTTCTGAAGTTCTAAAATTGTGTTTTTTGGTTCTGTATAGATGGAGTGTAATTTAATTCCAATGACTTTTTTGAAGACAGAATTTGATGTTGTCTTGTATGCGTTCCACCAGACTTAAGTCATGTATGGCAGTATGAAGGAACGATACAAAACAAACACTAATGTCTCATTTTAAAATATTTAATTTTTATAAAGAACAGATATTATCTTACATGTTTTTAAGTTAATATAGTTTATGTTTCTTCCAACTTAATCTTTCATCCATCATTACACCAAGAAATTTAATTTCTGACGTTCTATCCAGTTCTGTTTCATTTGTCACAAGTTTCTTATTAGTGTTGATTGGTTATTCTCAAATATATTATGTTTAGTTTTATTTCAATTTAATGTTATTTTAGTCACATCAAACCAACTCTTCAGTTTATTCGATTCATATCCAACAGTCGCCAAAAACCTGTCCAAATTGTAGTCTTAACAAAAACAACTGGTACCATCTGCAAACAGAATAATATTTAACAAACTGAACACTTCAAATACATAATCACAGAACAAAATAAAAATTAATGGTCTCAAATCTGGATATTGAAGAACTTTATTTTCATTAATTTTGATTTACCTTGATTTATTTCAACATATTGTTCTCTGTCCATCAGATAACTAATACACCAGCTGAGGGCCACACCTCTAATCGCATATATTTGAAGTTTCTTTGTCAATAATTGATTATCTGAATCAAAATCTTATTTACTGTCCAAAAAAATCCCAATACCATACTGTTTCTTTTCAGTTGCAATAGTTAACTCTTCCACAGACTGTATGGGGGCTAATGCGGTGGTTTGTTTTGTCTGAAGCCATGCATGTAAAATATTGTGTTTGGCTTGGAAGTTGTCAAATCTATTATAGATATTATTACAGTTTTGCATAATTGCAAATACTGGAAGATGGTCACTGGTGTCATCAATAATTATTCCACTTTCTGATCAACTATATGTGTAAAAAATATGATCGATCAGTGTGCCACTGTTTCTTGTTATATAAGTTGGTCTTGTGATTGTTGGGCACAAACTTATGCTATACATTGAGTGAATATATATATATATATATATATATATATATATATATATATATATATATATATATATATATATATATATATATATATATATATATATATATATATATATATATATACACTTCATGCTGAATGGACAGTGTAACATTTAGTTGTTGTCTTTCTCAAGACTCTGACTTTAATTTGTCCAGTCTAGATATGGGTTTAAATATTTAACTTGAATCCTTTCAAAAGCTTTTAACAGCTTCCAAAAGCTTTGGTCAAGCTCCATTTGTTGACTTTCGACCCTGCAAATATGGCATGGCCAATTGTCATTATTCTGGTGGCACTATAATTCATAAATTATAAAAGGAAGAATTGTAGCCAAACAATCCCCAATACTCAAAAAACAGTAATAATCCCACCAAAGAACAAGTCAGGGCCACTAAAGACAACACCAGCATAGTTTTCTTGATTGATGCAAAAATTGAGCCGTTCCTGCATTTGGGGTTTGAATATTTTACTTCAATGGCACAGAGAAGACAGACAGTGCTGGGGACAGGATCGAGAAGTGGCTTTCTTTGTGTTCAGCACAGCCTCGAGTAATGAAATATGACAGGCAGCTTTAATAAAACTTTGATTAAACAATGTCATGAAGTGCAGGCTACAGTTCCACTTTGTGTTGCATTCTATCTTGGACCATCTTTGTTTAAAATTCTCTGTTTTCTCCTGTATTGACACATCGACCCATCTAGTCCATCCAGTACTGTCTTTTCATTCATTCCTCTGCTTTCACTTTCTGTCTTTTGTAAATTATACATTTAACACCACTTGAAATGGATACACTCCAAACAACAAGTGCCAGCATTTATGCATCACACTAGCCTCTGGCCTTAGTTGGCTGTCCTCTGTGTTTTTCTGTCTCTCCCTCCTACATAGGACTCCTTACTGGCTGTCTCTTGCAGTACTTCGGATTTAAAATTTCAGCCGTCTGACTTTCACCTTGGTGCCGTTTTAATCTTTTTTCATTTGTAATCTTCAACTCCCACTGACTGTATTCCCCAGTCTGTCCTCCTTTTTCTCTTGTCATCTTTAAAAGTCATCTCCTCCCACCCCTCGGTGTCCCATTTGGGGGGGGGGACAGAAAAAGAGTGGAAATGAGACAGGGGCAGGAGAGATGGAGACATGATTAGTCTGGAGAAACCCCCTTGTGTCTGAGATTCACCTGCAAAAACTCCCTACTTCCCCCACTTATTTTCTCATCTGTATTCATGGTCCCTCCTCCTCCTGTTCTCTCCTCTCCTCCCGCATCATGCTTCCTCACCTCTTTCCTCCTGTCGCCCTCCTTTTTCTACCTCCCTGCCTCCCCCTCTCTGTCCTTCTGTGGCTCTTGTCATCCTGCATTGCTCCACCTGCACTGTGGTGCAGCACTGACAATCAGAACTCTGCACACACACGCTAGCACACGCACTCTCAAACACACGGCACACACACCGGGAGACACACGCCCACCACTTCCGGCAGCCCCCCCACCCCCTTTTTTTTCACATCTCTCCACTGCAGACACGAAACATTCTACAACCCCTGGTGTGCCAGTGCTTCTGCTGGCACTACATCAAACCAGAATTTTGCATTCACACACAATAAGGCTTCTTGTTCATGCCACATACAAATAACTATAGCAGCAAAATTGACAACAGATAAAAAATTATCATAATCATTTGATGAAAATAATTTTCAAGCCATTTAAGATTAGTATCGATTATTGTTATGAACATGACATCTTAAGCATTGCTGCAGTTTTCCTTCAATCGCTTGTCAAGTTTATGAAATACAATGGTAAACCATAATCATTAGATAAATAATATAAATAATAAAGTGCATACTCAACAGTTTAAAAAAAATCTCAGATACTTTAATTGCATTTAAAATATTATAAATCAGAAAATAGATGGTTTAAAATATGTCTATTAGGTGGTGTGCTGTACTGTAAAATAAATTCTTGCAGTGGCCAAAATAATCACATGCATAAGTGCATTCTTACCACATGCCAAAGAAGTTATCCATGCACTTTGTATGAATTAATTAGTGACACTGTGGAGGAATATCTATAAAGTAAAGCTGATTCTGATGAAAGCTCATATGTTGGAGATTATATGAAGGACAGAAGATTCTGGCCCTTTAATTTGGTGTTGCTAGGGAAATAAAGCTGTTTACTCTAGCATCAGCCACACACATGATGTCTAATGAACTGTTCTTCTACCAGCCTATATGTCTGCACACAGACACGTGCACACACCCACAGTTTTCCTTCTCACACAACTTATAAAGTCAATTTACATTAAACTTGTGAGTTCAAAACAGGAGAGAAAAGATGGTGCATTGTATCAATAAATGATATCATCAGTGCAGAAATAGGAGAAAGTTTTTTGTGGGCCAATCACAAGGGCAATAAGTTGAGTTTATAAAATAAAATAAATAATTATTTAATAAATAAAAGCAGTCTACATGACAGACAACATGATCAATTCTGACATCTAGTGGACATTGTATGGACTTTACCATTTGTATGTATTGTCTGTTCAAGATCTGTTAGTGTGTTTATATAATGTGCAGACCTTTAAGCCCCCTTCCCTCAGGCTTCATATGTAGGTCAAGGCCTACGTAAGAATTACATAACCACACTTTGAGAATGACATTAATTAGTAGTAGCTGCTGTAGTAGCAATAGTTACGCTGGAAGCTAAATTCTTCTTTTTCATCTTCTCTTTTATTTATTTATTTTTTTAAACATGAGCAGTAACATAGCCAATGCTGTAAAGGCACACCTTCGTAAAGATGTGTAAAGGTACATTACAATACTGGAAGAGTTATGAAACTTTAATGGACTAAACCAATTAATGGGCATGATTTACGTTTTTAAAAATTTCGCATGTCTTGCATTGCTTCTTCATTTACAGAGGACATTTATGTGTACTGTCAGATAGATAAACAGAACAACTACGCCACCCTACCGCCATCAGTACAACGTCACAGAGTGAACATGTTTGTCCCTGGTCGGCCACCGTACTTGTTGTGTTTGTGAGAAAGCAAAGATGGCGAACGAGCTGGACAGAGTGCGAATCTCAGCTGCGGAACTGCGAGCTGAAGCTTCAAATTCAATTAACGATACTGAGACTTTGAAAGGTGAGAGGAAATGAGTGACATATATGGAAGGCAATTCATTGGCGGGGATTTAATAATATGAAACAAAACGTTTAGAAAGTAGCTAATTACCTTGGGTGAAAGTCGCTAAGTTTGCAACAAGCTAATGTTGTTAGCTCACTAGCTTTGTGTTTGTTCTTCAGTTCCGCGCGGATTGTTTAAACGTCCCCTCTAAACTAAAACCCTGCTGGATGCTTACACTGTAAAATTCAGATAATTCTGATTTACGTATTATGTCGTTTTCCCATGTGCAAGCTGCTTGGTTGTAGGACCTCAGAGGAAAATGTGTCTGAAAATGCTGTAACGTTAACAGTTTTAACAAAACAACTTTAACGTCACTAACTGATTAAAATAAACGTTTGTATTTTTTTTTTTTTTAAAAAAACCAAAAATACAACTATCAGGTGTTTCTTGTGTTTTTTATATTCACCCAGTAAACTACTCTTTTCTACATGTTCATAGAGTGTAAATGGGACTATTATTTGAGATTATGTTAAAACGGGCCCAGATTATATCTTATTATTTTAATCAGAAATGTTTGGAATACTTTTTTTGTTTAATGTTTCTAAATACAGATCTCATTTACAACAACAAAAAAAAAAAAGAACATGTTATCCAAAACCCAAAACAAAATTTAAATCACCACCAGATGTTAATGCATCTGAACAAATCGAAAATTAAATGTACTGGACTAAACTCTAATTCAGGGTCGAACAGAGATCAGATTTTTAGCAAAGTAATATCATTCTGTAGGTTTGTACAAATGGAGAATTAATCTATGGCAGGCGATTGTGTCAATCGGGGGTGAATTATAGCTGCCCATAAGGAAATTTCATTCTTCAATTTTGCAGATTTGCTGCAGAGCACCCTGGCCACATGTTCATCTCATATGGACAAAAATAAAGTCAAAATGTTTGTGGTCTGATCATCGAATATTCTTCTTATGAAGTTCATTCCGAATGTACTGTCATTTACAATATTTGCAACATTTACATTTTCACATTACATGTAAGAAAGGATTATAAAAACATTTGTGCTGTTTTAAATCAAATCAGATCTTGAGACATTAGAGCATATATTTTTAAGAATTTATTTATAATATGTCTGTATCCTGCGTTATCTATTAATCTAATGGCCCTTTCCTGCATTGTGTTTATTGTTGGTATATTACTTTTGTATATATTTCCCCACAGCTCTGTACAGTGACTCATATTGTAAAACTAAACTATAATATAAAGTATATAGAGCTTTCAGGTTTTAGTGTGTGTCTTGTTTTCCCAATACAGCAATGCTCTATGCCGTCTCCTTTTAAACACAATATGTGGTTTCCAACTAATTTTGCGACCCAAGATCTTACAGAGGAGTTATACTTAATTTTGTCTTTCTTGTATGTTTTTTGTGTGTGTCAGAGAGGTTAAACCAAAGTGAGACCCTGATGAAACCAAACTACTGTTCGAAGCCTTAGTTATTTTCCTTAATTGTTTCAGGAACTCTGAAATAACACAACCTGGATATAATAATGATGGGATTATGCCGTTTGAAAGTTTGGACAGCATATGGATTTATCTATTTCACGTCAAAGTCCACAGGATTTCTTTAAACAGAATATCTTAAGCCAAATTATGACACATTTGTGTATACTTTGCTGTGATTGGGTTTTGATGTATTTTTGACATGTCCCATTAATTTGAACGCTTTGCCACTTGCAACAGATATTAATCTGTAATTTGGGATGACATGTGGGATTTTGTTTACGTTTTTTAATTAATTTACTTCACATTTTTCCATTTTTGCTATAAGTACAGTCCAGAGACAATATAGTTACATAATGGACTATGTTATATAGTAGATGTACAACACTTAAAAGTGTATCAATTATATTAAGCAAACTTATTTTAAAAAAATCCTCAGTGAAAAATCAGTAGCTGTACTACCTTTGTTGAGCGCATCACTATTCACTACTACATATGCAAAGACATAATTCAGAGCATGTTGAAATATATCTTCAAAGCATACAGCTCTTTATTATATATACTACAATTTCTGTATAGCTGGCTTTGCATCCTGATATGTTTATTATTTTGCAGGCGGACAACAGGAGCATCACTTACACAAGCAGTCTAAAAAGCGTGAAGGGAAGCGACCAGATTTGCAGCGTTACCAACCAACAGCTGGACATGGACGGCAACATCGGTGCAGTGGGGAAGGAGAAACGAGCCAAAGTGATCCCAATACTGCTGATTCACACGAGTGTGATCCGTCATCATCGTGTGAGAATAAAAAAGTCTTTGAAAATACTTTAGAGAGCCAAGGGTACACAGTTGGAGGGTCAAATACCAACAAAAGAAATGACGACAGAATGAGTGGTGATGGCAGTAATAATCACAACTGTAAAGACGTCAACCATTCGCAGGATAAAATTGATACGAGTTGTGACAAAGGAGTTGTTGAAAAGGACAGAGAACACCAGGAATCTGTTGGATCCACTAAACTTGCAAAGAAAGTTCGCAAACCTGACAGAGAATTTTATCAGCCTGGGAACCGGAGGAATATCCAAACCAAGGACGGTGGTGTTGGAAAAGAACAAGATAACCCCCCCCCCTGGAAGCAAGAGCAAAATCATGAGCCAGAATCTCAATTTAATGCAAGAGCGGGTGATAAAAACAAATCAATGCAGAAGCAGGGAGGGAAAGATAAAGTTAAAAAAATGCAGGAGGTAGTGAAATTGTGTGATAGCAGTGATTTAAATGGAGAGGAAAAAAATCAAGCTGTTGAAACTCTACTTTTACCTGTAGATATTTCTGTAAAGAAAATTACAAACAAAGTTGAAAAACTCAACATAAAAGAAGGTGGTAAAGTCAGATGTGGAGCTAAAGCTCCTGAAGATTTAACGTTCAGAGAAGGAGAAACTACTGCTAAACACATCAGAGTTCAGGTTGCAGGATCTAAGACGGAGGAAGAAAAGGCTGGGAAGAAGAGAGAGAAGGGAACTCTGAGGAAAAAAGCAGAGAAAGAAAACAATAAAAACCTGGATTCCAGAAAAGAAGAGCGTGAAGGTGGGGGAGAAATTAACAGACAAGGAAAACTTAACAAGGAAAAAGACAAGAAAGCTACTGATGGAGAGACACTCCAAAACAAAACAAAAGACAATCGCAAAGACAACAGAAAAGGAGAAAACAGTTGTAGAGACTCTGATAAAAATGCCAAGACATCGAGAAATTTAAACAGGGCAGCAGAACGAGGTGACAGACAGAGATCCAATGCCAACGCCACAACGCCAACCTCGAAACGCTATTCCAAATCTGATATTCGCCATTCACGAAATAGAACATACAGCAGTAGCTCAGCTAGCAGTGCGACTAGCCAAGATGGTCCTGGAAGAGGGATGGATATAGAGAATACAAAGTGGCCATGGCTGCACCCCCAACATAATAATAAAGAAGTGCTTGACAACCGTGAGAAAAAAAGGAGCCATTTACAAAGCTGGACAAAAAATGAGGAGTCGTCATCAGAGTCACAGGAAGGCAGTGACATTAGTGACAGAGCTGAGGATAGGAGGAGGAGGAGGAGAAAAAGAGGTGGTGAGGAAGAAATGACAGTGAGACGTGGAGAAGAAAAGAGAACACCAAAGTCAAACAAAGGTGGAGCCCGTGGAATCTTAAGGGTTCCTCTAGAAAAACAACCTTGTACCCCATCACATAGTGGGGAAGCACAGCACCGCAAGCAAGGCCCAGTTCCCTGTGGTAGAGGTGGAGGTATCCTGGTGCTTCCAGCCCGCACAGACATTGCTAACTCCCCAGAGGTAGGGCAAAGGCTTCTTTTTGGTGGAATCAGGGGAGGAACAGCTTCCAGAAGCAGAGGGGGCCGAGGAGGAGGAGTGAGACGACTATGGGATCCAAATAACCCAGATCAGAAACCTGCTCTTACTGGCAGTCAACCTTCACAGCATTCTTCTGTCAAACAGCACGTGTATCTTCAGACTGGGACAGGATATGGGCAGCTTCACTTTCTGGACACGGATGATGAAGTAGCAGGCAGTCCTCCGGTCACACAGGGGGAGCATCTCCAGTCCCAGCAGGCTGCTGCTATGGCTTACTACAAATTTCAAAACTCAGACAATCCATATTGCTACCCCGTGCCCACCAGTAACCTTCATAATCCCAACACCACCTCCAGCCAGCGCTATCCGTATCCTTACAATATGGGGGCGTTTCAAATGACTCATCCTAACGGTATGTACCCAAGCCCTGGGATTGGTCAATTCAGTGGAAGTTACAGGGGAGCAGGTTATTCCCAACCAGGTGTGGGTGTTGGTTTGACATTAGAAGAGGCAGAACAACAAACCAGAGGGGAACTGGGCAGGCTTTTGAGGGCGGCCGATGCCCATGAGCTTCAGCTCAGTAACCTGCTGTCCAGAGATAGAATGAGTGCTGATGGACTGGAACGCATGGCACAGCTAAGGTGAGCATTTAGAGAAAAATGTTGGTGAGTTCTATGTTTTCATCTCCATTGCTTTACCTATTTGGTTGAAACCCTTTTGGTCTGTTTAGTAGAAAAACTGAGATTGAAACTAAAACTCCTTTTGCATCCTTCCATTTTCCAGGGCAGACCTTTTGGGTCTATATGAACAGGTCATCCTGATAGACATTGAGTTTTCAGACTCTCAGAATGTGGATCAGGCTTTGTGGAAGAATGTGTTTTACCAGGTTATAGAGCGCTTCAGGCAGCTACTTAAAGACCCCAGCAATGACAACAGCCGTCATATTAGGAACATGCTGCTTACACTTTTGGATGAGGTAAGGAACGTGTGGGAATTTGGACTTTGTCCAAAAGAGGTCTCGTTTGAAATCCTGTTTGCAGATAGTTGAGAACAAATGCTGGCTTGCAGTATGTTTGTCTTTGTTGTAGGATGTTGAATATGAGAACAGTTTGCATGGGTCTAAAGAAATCAGATTTTATTCACTGCCTCTATCTTGCAGGGCGCTCTCTTCTTTGATGCACTGCTTCAGAAGTTGCAGACAGTGTACCACTTTACATTAGAAGATTACATGGATGGCATGGCAATCAGGGCTCGTCCATTACGTAAAACGGTAAACCAGTACTGCTTTTAGTTTGTGTTTGTACTTAATCTGCCATACTTGTACCATAGTTTTCTTTGTTTGTACTTTATATAAACATATGACTTTAAAGAAATGATGCATAAGATTACTTAAATAAGCTTGACCTTATGTGACCTTTTTCCTTATATTTTTGTCATTTTTCTAGGTTAAATATGCACTTATCAGTGCTCAGCGCTGTATGATTTGTCAGGGAGATATAGCACGGTACAGAGAACAAGCCAGTGACTCTGCTAACTATGGCAAGGCTCGCAGGTAAGTAGTCATTTCTGTATTTATAATGCTTAGTAGAATTTGTTACATATGTTCTGCCATAGTATTGGTACTAAATGATTTGTATATCTCATGATGATACACTGTAATAACACAGTAAGTCTTTGATCCGTGAGAAATGGGATTGTCTTTTGCAGAATGGTTTCATTCTTGTTTACAATTAAAACAGTTATATATTTTGTTTATGTTAAAAGTCTTTAGTTGTGAGTTTTGTTTCCCCGTGCTGTATTTAAAAGATTAAATGAAGATATAAAGATTTAAGTTTTTTTTATTTTGTTCATCTTTGCCATGTCGTTCTTTGATTTTTTTTAAATGTTTTTTTTCCTTCTTCTAGCTGGTACCTGAAAGCCCAGCAGATTGCCCCCAAAAATGGACGACCATATAACCAACTTGCCCTGTTGGCAGTCTACACAGTGAGTGACATCCGTTATATAACTTTTAATGTATAAATATATTTCTTTCTTTTTTTCTTGTTGAAGCTGTTATTTGATGGCGTTTACGTTTACATCCTGTTTTGTGTCTCATTGTGCCTGAGGTTTGACTTGCTAAAGAACTGACATGGTGGTTTTTTTGTTTTTTTTTATTCATTCTTGACAGAAGTAATAGGACAAGTATGTAGATATACCATATCATTTTTGTCTGCTCAGATTCCACCGCATGAGTCAGATTTTACTGGATTTTAGGCTACTATTGACTGTTGAAAAAAAAATCTGACTAAATGGGAAATACAGAATTATGTTTCATGTCAGGACTTTTTGCTCTCTTTGTTAACAAATACATAACTATGAAATAAAAACCTTTAACTGCAGATATGTTGATGTGATGGAAAAGGTCAAATTTCCAAGGTGTACCAGTGATGGTTGCCATTGTGTAAATTGGTCCATTCATTCCTTCCTTATCCTAACCGCTTATTCCGATGAAGGGTTGTAGATAAGCTGGAGTCTGTCCCAGCAGTCTTTGGGCGAAAGGCAAGGTACACCCTGGACAGCTCGCCAGTCTATCGCTGGGCCAAATTGGTCTAATGGAAGGCTTTACTAAAGCTAAAAATTAAAGGAACTTCTTATTATAATTGATTCAAGGGGCACTTTTTTTTTTTTTACCATGATAGACCAAGATGTCTGCTTTGGAAAAGGTCTATTAAGTCAATGAGGTTAGTTTTATTCTGTGTTTGAATGTTTTGCAAAGACAGGAGACAATTGCAAAATGCAACAGTTATTCAAGGATTGATTTGTTTGCACCCAAACTGGCATGTAAAACTTCCTTCTCCTTATTCATGTCCCATCTCTCTCAACTACAGAAGCGGAAGTTGGATGCTGTGTATTATTATATGCGCAGTTTGGCAGCTTCCAACCCAATTCTGACTGCAAAGGAAAGCCTGATGAGTCTGTTTGAAGAGGCTAAGCGTAAGGTATAAGATGTTTTGTGAACTGACTGCAAAGTTTTCATCAACACATCTGCATACGTACAAGCAAATAAAAAGTTTTAAAATCACAGTGTTATATAAGTGGTGTGGTTTGTCTTCAGCTAGTTGGCAAAAGTGACTTTTGCTTACAGAAGTTGTTTTCATAGGCAGAGCAGCTTGACAGAAGGAGAAGACAGGAGCATGAGGGAGGCTCCCGTGGTCCTGCAGTCAAAGGAAGAGGAAGAGGAGATGAGGGAGCACGTGTGGAGATTTGGATTCGTCCTAGTGGACAAACAGCAACACCGTCTTCCCAGAGAGGAGGGAGCGAGTCCAGCAGAGACTCGGAACAGGATGGAGAGCTGGGTAGTTTAAGTGCTACTGATGTAAGAACCACCCACTGTCTAAATCACATAAATACACACTCAACACAGTCTCATATGTACTTGAATTAGGTTTACTGCTTTTTGAAAACACTTTATTTTACTCTCTACTAAGTAATCATTTTTTCACATAGGCATTTGTGACATGTAATTTTCTTTTCTTCGGCCATTCTGTCATCATTTTACTGAACAGTTTTTCCTTTAAATCAATTTGCTTGACATTTAATAATCTTATATATCCATTTCTAAAGCTATATTTAAATATTTTTGTAATTTTAAATCCTCTTTTACTTTGGACTTTGCAAGTGAATTAACTATTGTGTGGAAACTTGTATTAAAAACTAGAGAGAAGCTAAAATTAATTTATTTGCAGTTCTGCTATTCTGTTACTGTGCTTTATTAGAGAACAAGGTAAGTTGCATCATGTGTAGACAGAAGGCACCGTAGGAAAATCCCATTTGTGCAACTAGTTGAGTAATAGCTTAGCAGATTGATTAAAGGGGTGCTATTATGGTATTTCAAGTTTTCTGAGCTTTCTCAGTGTTACAGTGTTGAATAATCATCAGACATGTAAACGGCACTGTTTTTATCACCTAAACGCGTGTTTGAGTTTGAGTTCCAGCATTCTCTCCGTTCGGTTTCCATGGCGACGAAAAACGCGTCATTTTAGAGAGTTTTTTTCTACTTGAAAATCCTTGTGACGTCCCGGGGGATAAGGTTCGGTGATTGGTTACCTTCTACTGGTTAACAAGGGCATGTACAAATACATCAGGCGGGTGGAAAACATCGTATAAAGTTATTTCCAACGATGGCTGGTGAGTTTACCAAAGAGAGACATCCTGCTGCATTCGTTGCTGTGGGTTGCTGTTTTCCACTTCGTTTTCAGGCTCTGATTCAGGTTCCAACATGTAGGGCTGTATGCTATGTGTTGACATTGTATTTTGTTTTTTGTTTTTTTTTATTGAGTTCATATTAGCCTAATCCTTCTGTTTATGAGATGTTACAATGACAGCGAAAGCAGGGGCGGTGCGCGCTCCCGATGTAGTGCAGTGGCTGGAGGCAGGGCTTAATGCGGAAGAGTCTCAATCCACTCGTTTTGCCCACAGGCTGATCTGACAGCCTACAGAGAGGGTCGTTCTGAAGTAAATAAAGCGATTTGTGGCAATAACTCGATCAATCCCAGCCCTTCTGGGCTCAGAAATAAAAATAAATTAGCCTGAAATGCACATAATAGTTCCACTTTAAGGCTCATGTTTTGTTTACAGGTTAAAAATGCTAATTGCAGTACTGATACTGTTCATTTTATGGGATTTAAGTATTTGTATGTGCAATACTAATCTTCAGAAGAGTATATGTGAGAATAGAATTATACTTACAAGAGCACATGTCCATCCCCAAAGGGCACAGTGGAGTAATCATGAGTGGAAGATGCAACCCGTGCACAAATGTGGTGTTGCCACTATGTTACTCCGACCTCTTTATGCTCAACACTTTCTTTTCATTTGACTTATTAATCAAACATTGTAATGAAAAAGCTTTTCATTGCTTTGGTTTTTTGTTTTTCAATTATTCTTTCTTGTTTACACCCTTGAGGCTATTTTGCTGAAATGATAAACCACAGATTTTGTGTTGCAAAGGGAGAGTTATGAATGCATCCAATTATTTGATCATTTAACCCTCTTTTTTTCAATTTGCATTTATTTTCTCTGAATCATTTTAGCTCTCAGAATTTTTATGTAATCACTGTTCTTTCAACCCCTTATAGCCTAATCACAGAAATGTTAAACCATTTAAACGGGAACATCTTTCTTGGGAACTTAGTTTAGGGAAATGTGCTGTATTAGAACACAGAAAGTAGGAAAGACAAACATATGTACAAGTTGATACCAGATGCTAATAAAATTTTTTAGCAGTAAATAATATTAAATATTTTTGTAAATAAAATATTGTATGCTGTTATTCACTTTAAAAATGTAGAAATACAATATTTTGATTGGATCATCTCGCTAGACGTTTTTGTACATGTGTGTGTGTGTGTGTGCATGTATTCCTGCATGTAATTGTGTGTGTTCATTCAGTCCATTGTTTAAATCCTGTGTCCTTTTAAATGTTCGCATAAACTTTTAACCTCTCCTCGGGCTTTGACTTTGGATAAAGACACATTTTCTCATTATTAACTGTGGATTTGTAGTAACACAGAGCAGTTCCACAAAAGACTAAAATACTTTTATGTTCTTCTTTCTACAGCTGAATAAGAGATTCATTCTGAGTTTCCTGCATGCACATGGAAAGCTCTTCACTAAAGTGGGGTGAGTGTTTACTGGCTTTTATCTTTGTGCAATTGTTGTCAAGTCAAATCAAATTTACTTACATAGCACATTTAAAACAGCCACTGCTCACCAAAGTGCTTCACAAAACATAAAATACAGATAAAATTGTTACAAGTATGATAAAAAATAAAACTTAAGATGATTAAACGATAAAACCTACTAATAAGACAGCAATAAAATAAAATACAAGTAAAAAGTAAAAATTGCAAAGTATGAAACAGTATAAAAAGCCAAGGTGTACCCCAAAAGTTAGTTTAAATGATTAAAGCCAAAAGAAAAAAAACCCAGAAGTTTTCAACAGTAGTGTCTAGAAAGAAGACAGGTCAATTAAAAAAGTTTATTTTGCCTTTTGTATTGATCTATAATGAATAAGCATGTTGTACATCTGCAGAATGGAGACCTTCCCTGGAGTGGCAAATCATGTTCTGCAGGACTTCAAGAGGCTGCTCCAGCACAGCCCTTCACTGCTGGGCAGCATAAACATGCTGCAGATAATCACCATCAACATGTTTGCCATTCACAATGCTCAAAGCAGAGGTAATACTGCAACCAGAACCGTACGCAGAACCGTTACTAACTCCGAGAAACTGAAAAACTCACTCAAGAAATAAAAAAGCGTGATTGATTGAAAAGCTTACTTAATTCTTATTAACATGAAGGAAGCATCTACTGTCGCAACATAAACACGGGTTAAAAATAGAACACTTATTCTGTACACAAATTATTAAAGAACCACATCTGTTTTTCTTTCAGGTGAAGAAGGAGAAGTACGGTCAGTTTTACTCGAACAAAGCACCGCACTGGGACTCAGCATGTTTGCCTTACTGGTGCAGCGCAGCACAGAGCTGCTCAAAGAAACCCCTGCAGGTACAGAGTAAAAAAGCTATTCATGTTATTTTGGTTAAGCACTCGGCTTGTTTTCCTGGGCCGAAAACAACCTCATCATCCATCCATCGCTGTGAAAGTTTACAAACTTTACTGGGTGGTTATTGTCATAGAGGGTCAGACTGGGAATGGGTCTATTGTGGTAACTAGACATTGGTGTATCCCTGATTTATTTATTTTCTTTTTTTTTTATTTGATACTGTTTTAAGTTTTTTGCTTTACCATGATGTTGTCATATTTTACTTCCTTTAGAATCTGTGTCCATGGCAGATGGCGAGGAAGAGGGTAGAGCAGAGGAGCAGGAGGGGATGGTCAGAGTGTCTGCCTTTCCTCTGGACCTGAAAGAGCTGTTACCAAGCATCAAAGTCTGGTCTGACTGGATGTTAGGACACCCAGACCAGTGGAACCCACCACCATTCAGTATAGAGTAAGTATTTTAAGGCTGAAACACACTTTAACATTGTAACAAACATTTATATAGGTATGGTATGTTGGCTTTCAGAGACTACATTATTAACATTTAGATACTTTTAGAAACTACAAAGTAACTTCATTTAATTTGCATGTCGTTTTATAAAGCATTCATCTTTTTTGTGCTACAAAACTTTTCAATTTTAACCAATACATTAATGTAATTTTTACAAGGGATTTTCTGTAATTTGGTGCTGAGCTGATAGCGTGGAACACCTTTTCACCAACAACAATTGCAAGAAAGGGCCTAAAGCATCACACAAGCTGTTTTCACACCTGTACAGGAGCCCTGAAATGTTCTATGGATATTCCAGAGCTTTGGTATTTGCAAACTCAAATGTCTGCAGTAATATCTCCAGATTTTATTCGGAGATTTTCCTCCCAGTAAAATCTTTGCAACATCAGGAGGTGAGACAATGACTTGACGTATTAATGTCCGTCCAAAACATCAGCAGATACTGTACAGCTAAGCTGTGATGCACTAGGTGTTTAACAGGAGCTTAGAAGAAAACCAAAAAGCTCAGATCAAATTATGCGAAAATCCTGCATCACAATATTTCCTCGGGGTTGATTTGTTTTCTGCTCACCATCTCTGCTGACACAAAACACGCTTCCTGTTATTATTGTAACATTTGAAAATTCCTCACTCTTCTTTCCTTCTGTCAAGCTGCAGCCCTGATGTTTGGCAGTGCCTGGCGGATTTGTGCAATGTGTTGGCACGTGTGGACCATGAAGAAGTACCGCTGTATAAGATTGATAGTGATGAGGGTGAAGGAGATGAAGAGCTTACAGTGCTTCAGTTGAAGGAAGACAGGCTGCTTGCTGGCTTTGTACCACTGCTAGCTGCACCACAGGAGCCATGTTACACAGACAGACACACTGACATGGTGAGTAGACAGTAATTACTTGTACTGTAACACTGATTTAGTTCTCTTTTATACGTGCTTAGTTTACATGAACATTTAATTATCTTCAAATGCCAGGTTTTACATAAATATCTCATTTTCTGCTTCCAATGTGTATGCTACCTATATCCTCCATCTACTGTCTCCAGGCTATTGCAGCAGATTGTAAGAGAGTTACAGTTCTGAAGTACTTTCTGGAGGCCCTGTGTGGACAGGAAGAGCCTCTGTTGGCCTTCAAAGGAGGCAAATACATCTCTGTGGCAACATCTCCTTCACCTAACAACTCAGAAGTTACAAAAAGCAGGCAGGATTCTCTAACAGAGAAAGAGGTAATTGTGTTTCTTTTTAAGTGTTTTCTTTTCTTTTAGCAACAAAAACATGATGTAAACATAAGATTGTCAAACCAGCGAACCCTGTTGTTCATAGTCAGAGTTGCATTAGATAAAGTGCATCTCATCCTTGTCCGTGTCCACTCGGCAGGCGGATGACGTCATACTGGAGGCAGAGTCATCGCTCTCTGTATCAGAGGGAGAGGAGGATTTCGAAGAGGGAGAAGACAGTGAGAATGACATCAAGCAGCTGAAGGCGCGCCGCCATGCCCTTGCTAACAAACTAGCACAGCAGCAGAAACGCAGGGACAAAATACAGGTGAACAAATATTTTGTTGGTGCATCTGAAGCAATAAGTGTTTTCATTATTCCGTCCTGATATAAATCCCACTGTTTATAGCTGTTTTGTGGCTTTTTTTTTTTTTTTTTTTTTTTTTAAATCAAAAGTTCTTAATAGATTTGCATGACATAGTAGCACAAAGTTGTTAAATGAGATTGTTTTAAACACCAGTTACACTTTAGATTTAATCAGTAAAATTCACACCAGCCATCAATTTATTTTAAACCTAACTTTACATGTGAGCCAGGAAGTATTTCTGGAATAAAAAGGTTAGACATGTACATGCTAAGTCAAAGCTGAGCTTCACATTATTTTCAATGGTTGTGTTTTCCAGGCTGTACTCCAGACTGGTGGCCAGTTGGAACTGGAAGTAAGGCCTCTCTTCTTGGTCCCTGACACCAATGGATTCATTGATCATTTGGGAGGCCTGACGAAACTCCTTCAGTGTGGAACATACATAATAGTTGTGCCACTCATCGGTAAGACAAATAGAAAAACATTTGAGAGTGCTCGACATGGCAGGAATTCAGTGCAGAAGCAGTTCGTCTCACTGGATGTATATTCTCTACATATAATTTGTGCTTTCTTTGCCAGTGATTACAGAGTTAGATGGTTTGGCAAAAGGTCAGGATGTTGTTGGTGGAGGAGTCGGGTCAGGAGGGCGCAGCAATGGCGGTCGTGGTAACTATAATGTTAGTGCAGCCCACGTGCGGGCAGTGCAGGAGAAGGCTCGGTTGGCAGTGACTTTCTTGGAGAAAGGATTTGAAGCCAGGGAACCATGCCTCAGAGCCCTGACAAGCCGAGGAAATCAGCTGGAGTCTATTGCCTTTCGCAGTGAAGACACCTCTGGACAACAGGTATGAATCTCAGCACATGTGGCAAAAAGTACAATGTGCGGATTAAACAATACTGAACTTTTTCTGGTGTTTTTAAGTAACAATCTTTTGTTCCTCAGGGCAACAATGATGATGTGATTTTATCATGTTGTCTCCACTACTGCAAAGACATGGCGAAAGACTTCATGCCCCATCAGAGAAGTATGTATCCCTGCCTGCCACTTATTCTCCTCTAGTGTTTATCCTCTCATTTTGTAAAGATGTTGCATGAATGAACAAAGTGTTTTCATTTCCTTTCTTACTCTTTGATTTACTTCTTTATAAATAGATGGGACAGTGAGGTTGCTGAGAGAGGTCGTACTCCTTACCGATGACCGCAACCTGCGTGTTAAAGCACTGACCCGCAACGTCCCTGTGAGAGACATCCCTGCTTTCCTCAGCTGGGCCAAAGTGGGCTGAACCAGCTAATCTGGAGTCCAAGGAACCCGACCGCTGAAGCCTGCTTGTCACTCAGCCAAGAGAGAAGTTACGCTTAAGCAGGAGAAGAAGAGGAAATATCTGGGGGGGAGAAATAATGATATAAAAGCCACTTATGAAATGAAAGCATTGTAGAGCAGGGTGGTGTCAATGAGATTTGTCCTCCTTGTGATGAAGTGCGCTTCTGTATTTATGCATTAAGATCAGCAAGCTTCCCCAGAAAGAGTGGGCAAGACTGAAGTCTTAGAAGAGTTGGTATTAAAAGGAGTCAGAAGATGGAGGCATTTTGATCTGTAGGTTATCGTATCCAACCTCAAACCTCTGCACCAGTTTAGTGTGGACCCTTCAAACAGAATTCAATTTGAAGCAAATGATACAATAAAACCAGAACGGAAGAAAGTCTAAGATCATTTAATTGATTACGGGCTGTAGAGGATGCTAGAGATGGCACTTCCAAGCCTCGCTGAGGTCCCGGGCTAGACTGTTTGGTCTTTGCAGCAGAACTGAGAAGACAGTAGGACGCGAAGCACAGCTGGAAAGTCTCTGTCAGGACGGTTTAAAGAGGCTGATTGTCTTGAAGGTTAATTAAAAGTCCTCATGTGAACTCAGCACCAGGAAGAAATCACAGGCAGGTATGGCTTTCCCTGCTTATCCAGGAAATGCTCAATGCCTCTTAGTGATCTTGCCATGTTCCTCCAACTTATAAGCTTTTGTCAACAAAAGCACTGGATGTAATTTATTTTTGGTTTTTTTTACTACTTCTTTTTCTCGTGAAAAAAAAACAAACAAAAAAAAACAACGTATAGTTTCTGTTTTCATTTTGCTTTTAAGAGGTTGTTAATATGCATCTGCAAAGTTGGGCCAGAAAAGGAATGAACTACAAATAGTTTTTTGTTTCTTTAATAGGAGATCCAGTGTATTTGTAAATACTCACTTTGTTTCTTTCTTTAAAGAGCGAAACTGGTGGATTTATTTGTTTCAGGAAAATTGACAACCTTTGATGGGATGCAGAATTTCACTGTGTTGAAATCTCTGGCACAAACTGCACATACTTTTCAGCCTGGTCTGGAAAAGATGGTTTTGTCTTTTGTGACAACTTTGCAGAAACTATTATTTAGTAGCTTTGGTGACATTTCATTTTATTTGTCCATCTCAACACTGAATATTTGTTTTGCTTTTTGATTTGTGACACTGCCACAATTTACGGTTTTGTTTGTTTTTATCATCAATAACTGTTTTACTTTTGAGTGTGACTGTTTTCTCACATATACATATATGTAAAATATACTTCAGATTCAAGCAACAACAAAAAGTCGTGTGCAAACAAAACCTGAACACAGAAGTAGCTATTACTTTTCCTTCTGTTCATTGCTTTTAGAATTATCTCAGAGTTTATGTTTAGCTGCCCATCTAAGATTGGATGCTTAAAAATGTTAAACCACACATGTGTCTCCTGGTTTGCTCAACACATTAACAAAAATTAATTTATATTGATCAGGAAATTGGTGTCTTGCATCCTTGTTTCAATAAAACCTCCATCAGCTTGGTCTTAAATGTGAACCAGCAAGGTACACTTATCTGTTGTGTAAGTAATTCTGTTGCAGTTGTAGCGTTTGAGCAAATAGTGACAAAATCACCATTAAAATGTTTAAAAAACTGTGTTCATGTCATTGATGTTCAAATGAAAATTGTGACTGTAAGAATACTCAAGAATTTAAACAGGCAAAACAAGAAAGGCAGCAAATAAGAGCAGTCTAGAGTTATGCTCGGGTGTTCCAGTAAATGAAAGAATGTAGGCCATTTTCCCCTTTTTTTATCCCATTAAAAAATTAAATTGTAGCCCTTTTATGATAGTGTCAGTTAAGTGAGGTGGATAAACACTTAAGAGATTTTATATATATATATATATATATATATATATATATATATATATATATGGCCGCAATTGCTGTCAGTCCTAACCCTTGACATGCATGCCCTCATGTGGCAGTTGAAGAGGAGAACATAGAAGAATAATAGTGCATGATGCTATATCTGCACACTGGTATAAATGACTTGCATCACTGGTGAACTGACTAAATTAAACCTGAGAAAATATAAAACATTTCAGAAGCGTTCAGTGAGGATAAAAACAATACCCATACATCCAAGTAAAACTGACAGGACGAGGGCTTTCAGGCTTACTTGATTCCTTGACAATATTATTGACTTTTAAACAAGTTGCTATGACAACATACAGACCCAAATATCAGTGGCGATAGTCATATGCTTAAAGACGGGGAAGGCAGCGTGTATTTACAGTATATATACACGTTTGTGTGTGCGTCAGGGACAGAAAGTTCTGCAGCCTATCCATCCGTATCATTTGCTTCAGTGTACTTCTGCGCCTGGATACAGACCACACAGGCAGGCCAGACTCCCATCATCATGACAACAGGGATGCGAGGCAACCAATCAAAGCTCGGTAAGGCTTGTTCTGGAAGCTGATTGGTTTCCCAGCCTGCAGTCTGTTGTGGAATGTCCATCTTTAACCTGTCTGCTGCCATGCACATTGTATTCACCCCTTGTTTTCCAGTGCAGATTACAGGTACATGTGTAATTTTTTTTCGCTAGAATACGGTGTCACGCATGTACTGATATGAAATCATGTTTTATTTGTTTTTCTTTCTGTCTTTTGGCACATGACTGCTGAAACATCAGAGTTTCTTTTCTGTTGGACCTACACATAAACTTGGACCAATAAAATGTAAGAAATGAAAACATCTATTGCAGTGTCTTGCTGGACAGTTACAGTTACTGCCTTGCTTTCTTTATTGTAAAAACAAATAAATCAATGAAAGTTGTGTTTTTCTTTTGAGTTCATAAGAGGTCCTCGGTTCTAAATATTCACAATTTCAATACGTGTCAAGACTATATAGTTTTGAACTGAATCATTACAATTTACTTTGATAAAGTGCAGGTCTCTAAACTGCACTCCCACATCACTCAAGGGACAGACTGTGGTCTTTGGACAGCTAAGTGTTGCTTGGATCGTGACACTCTTTTACTTATTGCTCTTGTTCTGCAGTATTAACCGTCATTTAAACTATGTTTTTATCAGTAAACGACTTGCTATTTATAGTAGAGGTCAGATTAAGACCGAAACGGTTAATCAGGTTAGGGGCTCAGATACTGAAAGTGCATGAGGCCAAACGCACAGGGAGAAGACGAGGCAAATGCCTGGGTGCACCAAAAACAATTTTATGTTGACAGCAGTGTGTTTGTCCTTCTCAACCACAAACATCTAGATGCTTGGATGGGCAGCACTTCACCCTGAGAAGAAGCAGAGGGCAAACATTACCCCCTTAGAGGTACATAGAGTTTTCTTAAGGGGGCCAAGCCTTTTAAAAAACTGTCTGCTCGGGTTACACCTCCGCAATGACTGTTTTTTAAATTCACTTGTTTCACGATGGAGGTGATGTGATTCTCCTCGCCGCCATTTTTAGGGAACTGCCTAGCGAAGAGGCAAACTTTGCTAGCTAGTGTTAGCAGCTAGCGAGCTGGCCAGTCGTCTGGTTGCCTGCCAGCTCGTTGTGACAGTCCTTAGCCAGGTCAGCTAGCCTGGCGTTCATTTATATACTAACTGCTGCTGCCGGCCACTACAGATAACAAGGAGAGGAAGAAAGAGTTGTTGCTAGATCGAACAATCTGGAGAGGCTCTAAGATAGCGAGTCCATGTATGTTTGGGTAGGGCAATCATGCAGTTAGATTAGCAAATTAGCTTAGCTAACTTAACAGCTAGCGAGTCCACACTGATTCCGCGGAGCTGCATTGCTTGTCTGTGATTTAGCGCTGCTGTGTTCATAGCGACTGGATAAATCAGCCGCTTACATCCTACCTAACAAACCGAGGATCCTCCTTTGCCAGGTGAGTTAGTCGCTAACTTAAGCTTTTTTTTTGGCTAACGTTTACTTATGGGTGGTACATTGGCTCTCCAACAATACGTGGTACGTGGGGCTTTATTTCAACATATTTTAGCATATGAGCTAACCAACCAGATATGTTGCTATTTGCCTGCTAACCAAAAGTTAGTGTCACAACTTGTATGATCTGTAGCATAGATGTGGGCTTATTCATTTTAATGTGCCTATAAAGGTAAGTCGAGTCGCCCTATTTCGCATTAAGGTGCTTGTTTTGAGTGCCGGTTTGACAAACTTGTAATTAATATAAACATACCTCGGGACTAATGCTAGGCAGCTAAATCGAGAGTGGTTTGATGTAAATAATGGACACAGATTGCTTCACCTAAGTAGTGTGAGCTAGATGCGTTAGCTTGCTAATCCGCTTTATGCAACTATCGTTGCAAGCAGTGCCACTCCCTCGGTTTTGTTTTTGTCCGTGGTAAGCTGTACGTTAACGCCAAGTGTAGCTCGGCGTTGGGGATGTCTGTCTTGGAAGTTCTCATATTCACATCGGGGTATCAGGAGTCGCAAACTGTATGAATAGATAGCTGTGTGATGGTAGATGACATCGGTCAAGCCGTCTCCTGTATGTGTCGCACGTAAGTTTCATGGCCTGGGATTTTGTTTACAAGCATGCCAAGGCCAGTAGAGTTTGGTCAGTCATTGGTTGTGAGTTTCTCTGATTGTCGCGTGAAAGCGTCGAGCAAATCCACGGTTTGCTGATGGCTCTTTTTCTGTGCGCTGACGTGAGCCGCATTCCTTCGCTTTCTGTTGATATTGCGTAACAGTGGCCACCACTCAGCAAGTTGCCCCTCTGCTTGGCTTATCTGTGACTTAACTTATGCATGACACAGTGGATCAGCTGCACTGGAAACATTGTCAGTTTTGTGACAAGTTATATAGTTCCGAACATGATGCGCTATATTGAAGTAATCTACCAGAATTTCATGTCAGTAGCTTGAAAACTCGTGTGCAAAAATACCCACACTTGTATGGTCTGTGTGCTGTGTACATATATATTTCTGGGTTCAGATGAGTAGATACCGCAGTATGAGCTGTTGCTCTTTTCTTTTAAACGCAGCCTACATGCTAGTTATGAAAGGCAGGTAGGACTTAACCTCTAACTCTGGGATCACAGATATTTTCCTGGCTGCCTATTCCTACTTTTAGTGTACTTTAGTCTTTGTTGACCTACACACCTGTCATTTTTCCCTTTGCCCTATTCTACTTACAACAGTACATTCACAGGCTTGTGCAGGTCTATTTCTTCACTTTCAACATCTACCTGCTTGCTAATGATGAAAGTTATGCAGCCGTTATTGGCTGAGAACTTCTCAATGCAAAATAAGCTTTTGCAAAGCTATTTTTTTCTCTTCTGTGCCAAATTTATATCAGGGGTGCTGGATATGGGAAACAGTATGATGGATTTAAGTGTATCCCAGGAAGGATGGATTAGATATTAGAGCAGAGGCCTCCTTGCTTTCTTTAGTCTGTAAGAACGCTTGTGAAAGTCTCTCACCGCAGAACAAATACCGCTTCCACACGATGATCCAAGATAAAACAGCAGTATTGTATATTTTTACATGACATAAACCAGTCTTTGTGTTCTAGACATATTTGTTTTGTTTTTTTTTGTTTTTTTTTTTGTTTTTATCAATTTCAAGCAGTTTTGACTGTGGGCTTCTAAAATAACTGTACTCTGGTTTACTGTACTGTTTAATTGAGTAGGCACTGATACCTGCATGTCAATTACATTTTCTCTTCTTTTTTCATTTTACTTGTACAACATTAAAAATATGACACACAGAGATAACTTCACTCAAGATTTAGACCATAGACTGCATAGAAAAGTTAGACACATGTGCAAAGTATGGTAAGTTAGCTGCTGGTTGCTGTCTTTTAAGAGGGTTTGTTTACGTAAAGAAAACTGTTGCTCGTAATTGCATTTTGATGACTGTTTCAAATCAGAAATGAAGTTGATGAGTCAGACTGAGGGATGAATTTAAAAAAAAGAAAAAAAGTAGGTCCAGTGGGCATGTCTGTTTTCATTTCTTTATTTTGTTCCTGGTAATAGACAGAACATACGCTATGCATAATGAAGAACACATCTGCAAAGTTAGTGGCTTTTTTCACTGATTCACACGTTTCACTGATTCAGTTTATTTGATTCGCATCCACATTTAATTTTGTTCATGTTCTTATCAAATTAACCCAGTTTTCTGCCTTTGTCCAAAACAATTCAGTTTAAAATGTCTAGGTTACTCTCAGATCTTGTAGCCTTTCTGCCTTCTTTTGACAGACCATATCCACCGAGATGACTTTGTAAATTTAAGTATTTGTGTGTCTGGTTGAAGTGTCTCTTATTGAGACAGAATTTGGTACATTGTCATTGCTGCTGTCGTGACATTTATTACAACAGGAGGAGGGTAAATGGAGCTCTCTGAGAGAAATGGGATGGCTCAAATCCTCTTAGTGTTTGGTCACTTCATTTCTCTCGCCCATCCCTGTCATCTCTTTTTAAATTCAAATGGGATGTACTGCTGTTGAATTTGGGCAGCTAGAGACTTTTTACTTCCTCCACTCAGTGAAGTCGACAATCTGTAATCATTTTGGGAAGCAAGAGCGTGGACACCCCACCCTCCATCTTGGGGGATAGAAACATGGTGCGTAAGCCTTTTGGATAACAGAGCTCATGTAGGTCATGAAATGAACATTTCCTCCGAACAAACAGCTGTGATGTTGCACTGTTGCTTTTATTCAGTATCTGAGTAATGATCAGAGTAATCCAATACCTGCACTTAGCTTATTGGCTGACTCCAGTACAGGTAGTGATATTTTTTTTCTTAATTTTATTATTATTCATTTGATTTGTTTTACAGTTTTTATTCTGCCAACCTGATTTGGAGTGTTTTACTGGCAAAAGACGAATAAACAATGTTTGTTTTTGTTATTTTGCAATCTAGAAGAAAAGCTAACCCCAGAGAGAAGACTTTTCTCTTTAGAATTAGGAAAATTTCATATTGTCATTGTAAAGGTACATTTTTATAATTTGCGATGTATTTCATGTGGACGAGTTGCATGTGCCTGATCAGTTTACAAGACGTATCACCCAAGTGCAATCCTTTTTTGAATTATTTAGCAATGCTGCATTAAGAATCACAGTGAAAGACATTTTGAAAGCTTATATATGAAAGGATATGTATATCTTTCCATATACAATCCCTGTGAGCATATATTTACTGCATGACTGAAACAAAGATGATCAAAGTGGTCATCAATTTCCCTCTGTTCACCCACAGGAGATTGCAGGTTTTTGCTGTTAAAGTTATTTCAAGTGCCATGCACAAGGTGTGGGTGTCATCGGTCAACATGACTAAAACAAAACACCCATGTAGGTGTACAATGTATGTTTCTGTGTGTTTTTATCTGATATTTGGCCTGTGTGGAGGATGGCAGTCCTCGACACTTTTGGAGGAATGACTTCTTTTTTGTTGTTGTTGTTGTAATACCTTAACTTGTACAATAAAGTATCATAGAGTAATATTTTAAATAATTATCATTGTGAAATTAGTGTAAGTTTCCTATATAAGACTTTCCATTAGATATTGAGTAAAAAAACAGTTAATGATAACAGTAGATGTTGGTATGATCTTTTGATTTATTTTTTTATTTTTTGCTTGATGGATTTTTTTAAACAGCTTTTCCTGAAATTTATAGAAAATTATTGTTACCTTTTTAAAAGCCGGCAGGCCACAGGATCGCTCCAGCACTGCTGCTGAACAGCTAATAGAAATTCCCTGCAAGAATCAATAAACTCTTTGATTATTTATTATCTGTTGCATCTCTCCCCCGGCCTTCCTCCTTCTATGCTACACCTTTTGCTACTCTTCTTTCGCGGATTGGCTGCCTCTTCATTAGGCTTCTTGCTTATTTTACATTGTGGATGAAATCAATTGACTTAATTTATCAAGAGGATCCATTTTCTCAAGCAGAAAGCAAAACAATTTTTAGTGCTCTTGTTGAACACACTGTTCCTATGAGTGATTACACACGCGTACACACATCCTGCAGTCTAGTTCATCCAGATTTAGTCTTGTCACTATATGCTCTGCGTTGTGTTTCAGTGTGTGACAAAGAGAGAGATCAGTACCCGATTGTATTTTCACTTTTTTTTTTTTTTCATACTGTGTTGTCTGTACACACAGTTCAGCACAAGTCTACTGTAGCAGAATTCTTTTGGGTCAAAGCTTCCTTTCTGTTATGCAGCCAAGGAGTGTCATATATTACTTTATGAAAGAATCTCCATATTCTTACTTCATTCAAGGCCATGAAAATTTCCAGTTAATAAACGATTTGTTAGGGTATACCCCACGGTTAGTGTTACTGTTTATTAACATGTATTTGTGGGGGAGGTTTAGGATTAGATTAATAAAAGTGTAGCAAGACCTCCATCATGTTAAAGATGGGAACTGTATGTTTGTGTGGTTTAGTTCTGCTGGTTAAATGTCTGATGGCCGAAGTAATTTACTGTGTATTTCTGTATCAGTGCACTGCCTCCAAACTCCATAATGCAAAGTTCAGAGAGGAAGTTGGAGTGACGGGAGCATTACATGCACAAATGAAAAATTAACATCATCTGCTAAACTGAACCATGATTACTTGTGCTTTGACACATCCTCTTGGAGTTTGGGGGTTAATTTAATAGAAAGAAAGAGAAAATAAAAATCAAACACAAGATGCTGATTTTCATGGACCAGAAAAATGTTCATTTTCCCAAAAGCTTGGGGAAATTCAAAACATGAAAAGATTTTCTGTGTCGCTGATGTTGAATTTGTCATTTACAAACCAACAGAAATGAGTCACGTCTAATCTGCAAACATATTGCATTATTTCAGACTCAGCAGTCCTTTTTTAGATGTTGTATCATTTTCTAGAATAATGAAACTTATAGATGTTGTTATTTAAAATCTTAATAACATTTTATCTTATCCAACCTACAGGAAACTCTCACCTGCTTTTCTTGAGGTTCTGATATAATTTAACGGCATGCATTTTTGTAAAGTAAAACTAATCCTGAGACAAGGAGCATTTTTTTCTGATCAGTCAGTTATGATAAACCAGTGACTGTTGTAAGGAGGTTTTCAGTTCACCTCTGACTGCTTTAAAGTGTGACATTGTGAATGGAAGTACTTTACATGATTTATGGGTCACCTGCAGAACAGGAGAAAAGGCCGTGCTTCTCTGATTGGAAGGTTGCTCGTTCAATCCCTGGCAAAAACCAAAGCTGTTCTGGTTAAATATTGCAGTGAGTAGTCGGGGTGGGAAAATCGAAAATCTGGATTTTTTTGCTTTACAATTTTAAAATAATTGTTTCTTTTGTTAAATAAATCGATTTTTTTTTTTTTTTTTTTTAAATCAATAAAATCCACTATAAACAAAATGGTATTTTTTTTATTGTTTTTATTACTCTTTTTACTTGTCATTTTGGACCTTATAGCACCAGAATAATGATCTGGCTACTGCTGTGTTTTTTCCTCATTGAAATCAAGAAAAATTACAAGCAAAAAAAAGTTTTATACATTTTTTTGTTTTTAATCTACAAAAATCAGCAATATCGAAGAATTGTGAGAATCGCAATTTAAATCTAATCGGTACCCTAAAACTCAGAATCGAATCGGGACAAAAGCATATCGTCACAGCTGTAGTGAGTAGTATAGCTCATGTCTGTTTAGCATTTTATTCTTTGTTGCAGTGTGTGAAAAGTGTCTGTGCTGATTGAAGCAGAGGATGAAGTGCATGAGAAAGTAGCGTTGTAAGAACAGAATTGTGGTTGAAGTAAAAGTAAAGTGACTTTTGCATCCAGATGATATCAAGCCATGTTTTGGCCTTGCTGCTGATTGATGCTGTGGGTGCATCGTCAGGACTTCGTGTTAAATTAATGAGCGATAAAAGCAGTCTTTTCAAAGCTTGGAAGTTACTTGTGTTTTTTGTAGAGCTAAGATTTTACTCTTCCAAGTAAAGCACATGTGGTTTGTTAAGGTAAAATAGTATGGCTACTATACAGTGTAAGTATGTAGATCATGCTGCTGTTGGAAAATGTTGATCAGCTGGATTGGCAACACATACAAAGATATCATCTAATCTAGCGAAGCTTTGAACACTTTGTTGCACAGCTAAATTTTTTCCTTTTAAAAAATAGATGGTAAATGAAAACTCTGCATGCCTGATTTCTTGCTTGTATAGTAATGTGTTAACACTGCATAGCAAGAACGCTTCTAGGAAGTTATTCATTTTCCAGTGAGACTGCATGGCATGTCTTTTGTAGAATGTAGTTGTGCTTTGCTGTAAATCGTTGCGCACATCAGCAGCTCAGAACGAGCCATAAGCAGATCCTTTCTTGCGGCTGTTCAGTGTTGTGACAGCTTCTTGTACCGTTGCATACGTCTGTCATTTTTCTTGAAAGAACCCTAAAAATCCAGATTTTAAAGGCTTTTCTTTCAAGGCTCCCAAGTAATCTACATACGATAACTTTTATAATTCTTTAAGTATTGTTTCAGAATTAAAAAATCATGTTATGCTCTGCTCTTTAGAATTTAACAATGAAAGACATGAAGACAGCTTGTGTTCAAGTTTGTTCCCAGTAACCTTTGGAGCTTCTTTCAAGTACAATATTTGTTGTCCTTGAGGGTTATATCTTGGTGTTAGTGTTTTCCTCCACCCACACCCCCAAAACTACACTCAGCTGGGTAACTGAGCAGAACAAACCTTGTGACATTGAGACAGCAGCATGACTTTAGTACAGCAAGATGCACTGATGTCCATTGCTGGCTGGGCTGACAGTGCTGCTTGTCCAAGGATAAACTGACTTATCATTTATTTAATGATATTTCTTTGTCGTTTTGGTATTGATGGTGTTTTGTTTTGTGAAATCCTAAAAGAGTTGGCTGTCAGAGCGGGTCAGGAGTTACAAATAGTGTATGTGTATGTTGTTGTTAGTTTGATCCTTGGAAAATAAGATGTATGATGTCAGTATTCTGGTTGATTAGTTTCCCTTGTGTTGTAATAATTGATACATGTTTAAGTAAAATTTTGCCTGTTGGACAATATGCAAAGCCAAAGTAAAAGTACAACGTACCAAAATGTGCCAGCAGATGAATAACTTTGATTGAGCTCATAGAGCATTCTTTCTGTGTTCAGTAGATTAGCTACATAAATGATCAGTGGAAGATGCAGTTTTGTGTTTGTGTGTACAATAATGCAGCATGTACTGAATGTTAGCATAATAAATTTCAAACTATCCCTCTACACACACGCGCGCATACACAAAAATAAAATGTTTAAGTTGTTGGATGCTGTGTGACAAATAACACAGATATTTCAAATCTAGTCTTTGGATGTTTGCTGCCTTTTGCTTGGTTTTTTCCATCTAGATGATCCCGCAGCACTTCAATAATGTTGAGGTCAAAGCTCTGGGGTGGATTCTTTGCATCATAAGACCTGTTGCCACCAATTTTCAGCCCAGTTCTTGTGTCATCTTTCAAACTTCCTTTGTCTTCCTTATGAACAGTTTCATGACGATCACTCTTCCATGGAAACCCTTCCTGATCAGAGATTGTAAACCAGTTGAAGGACTCAAAATGAGAGGGCGTCCACTGAATTTTTAAAAAAAATTTTATTTTTTATAAATCCATTGCTCTAGAAACTTTGCTCTTTACTAGGATGGCTTACTCCAAGATTAAGAAGAGATGAGGAGTAACTCTACATTTAAGTACACGTCTGCGTCTTTAAACGTTCAACATGATAAAAGCTATATTATAAATAATATACAGTTAAAAGCTAAGTACAAAGAATTTCTTTAAAACTTTGCATGTGCACACATACATGTATTAATTAGAGCAAAAATGGACAAATCTGACTTGGAGAACACTCTTTATCCTAATCGATCCTCCCATACATCTCTCTTCGTTATTATGGGTCAGCTGATGGGAGTAGACATGAAATCAATCCTTGAGCAGGGCTATTTGCATTGACCAGTTATTTCAGTGGCTTACTGATCTGCAGTAATTGCTGAAGCAGTCTGAATATAAGTGTTTGTGATGACGCTGCAGTTTGTCAGCTGTACTGGTGTCAACATCCGAAGGTGTGACTGCAGGCAATAATCACACATTTTTCAAAATGTAAGGGCGGGGGGTCTTGACCTTTCTGAAGAAACGTCATCGGTGGTGTTGGTTGCCTCTGGCATCCAGTTTAGCTGCTGGGAGACCAGCTGGGATTTATTTGAAGGATGCTTCCAACACCCTTAGCCATTGTAAAACACTGTCTTAAGAATATTTATGTGAACATTATCCAGAAGACGGCGTATATCAGGGTAATGGGATATTATTGCTGGACTGGTATCCTTCTGTACATTTTAATAAAATTATTTTTCCACATTCCAATCTTCAAACCTTTCATACACAGTAAAATATAGATTTAGACGCTACATATGTCGGGTGTCAGTGTGGTCAGATATCTGTACGCATATAAACTCCCTGAAGCAAACTGGCCTCAGCCAGTCGAGTGAAACTGGTGCTGGATCTTTGTGGAAATGGGCTATGCATCACAGCATTTTATTTTTTGCCTTCGTTCTGGCCTATTGACTCATCTCACTTGTATCCTTTTTTTTTTTTTTTTTTTTTTTTTTTTTTGCAGCTATGCAGGATGAGTGTGTTTCATCACTCTGTTGCTCACGCCCTGGACTTTGTGTTTGTTCTCTGCCCATCTAGGTGCCCATGCGCTGGTTTCTTAGGCTCATCTATTACTGCAAATGAATCTTTGGCTGTTTTGGTGGAGCTCAGCACCCAGATAGTCCCATCCCCTTTGTGTGGGTGGTAAGGGACTACATAAACCAGGATGCCCTCCTCTGTAAGGGCAGGGAGCCTCAAGGATCCGGAGGTGGCTGAGCTTTTCTTCAAGGAAGATCCGGAGAAGCTTTTCTCTGACCTCCGAGAGATTGGCCATGGCAGCTTTGGCGCCGTCTACTTTGTATGGCAACTACATCTCTACACTGACTCAAAATGCACCTTAGTTTATTTATTTTATTTAAAAAAAAAAAAAAAAAAGTATAAACAGGGAACTGATCAGTTTTTTTTTTTACAGGAAAACTGTATCTGAGAAGCTACAAATAAAGTAATTTGGCTGTCCAATATAACTAATGGTTGAATCGGATATAACTGAGATTGTTTCAGTATATCAGTGAGCTTGTAATGCCCCAGAGTTTTTCATTCTTATTTAGTAAAGGCTATGAATAATTTGACCACTATAACCTTTTTTATGTGAATAATGTACAGTGAATAAAAGTTTCTATGCATGTAACCGTTGAAATGTATACCGACAATGTAACCTGTGTTTCCCAGGCACGAGATGTGCGCACAAATGAGGTGGTGGCAATTAAAAAGATGTCCTACAGTGGCAAACAGTCTAATGAGGTGAGACAAGAGGAATTATGTTTGCATAATGAATCAGAACTTTAGTCTATAAGAGAACTCATGGCCACAATAGAAACATGATGAAGAAAGAGACGATTATCTAAGCAGTTTAGAAGCTATGGAGGTGAAATGCAACATACAGCATCTGTTTTTGTTACATTTAGTTCGCCATTGCCCTCATTTAGGTGCTCTTAAACATTTAATACTTTCCATTTAGAGACCTCACATTTACTGAACTGCTCCTGACGTTGAACAAAAACAGAGGCTTTTGATGCTCATGTCAAACAGCAAAAACCTAAAGAAGCAAGAAAATAAAGATGCAGTCTCTGGACTCTGAACTTAAAAAAACTAAACTTCTCATTCCCAACAAAGTTAGCCGGATGTGCTCACTTTCACTCCTGCTGTCCCAGTTAAGGTTAAATCTGATGATTATTTCAGATTAGACATAATCAGATTGTACATAATCTGTGAACAGAACCACCTTATTAGTGTTTGCACTTAAAGACAAGATTGCACACACACACAGACACACACAATCCTCTGTAGTGCAGAAATTTAAGCAAAGTATGTCCAGATTTAATTCCTTTCTGTTCCCAACAGAAATGGCAGGACATCATAAAGGAGGTGAAGTTTCTCCAAAGGATCCGTCACCCCAACAGTATAGAGTACAAAGGTTGTTACCTGCGAGAACACACAGCATGGGTAAGTCGTTATTCTACTATCTATAAAGGGCTGCATTATGGATACAATTTCCCGGGGTCATTGTAGACATGTTTTCCTTGTTTCCAGCTGGTAATGGAGTATTGTCTTGGCTCAGCTTCTGACCTGCTTGAAGGTGAGTGGAAAACACTCACCTTCTTGTGTACACTTATACACAAGATGATATATTATTTAGGCTCATTAAAAAAAGACACACAGACATTTGTGTGCCTTCATCTGGTGATGCTGATTGCTGTCACAACTATTTTTCTCTCCCACAGTTCATAAAAAACCCTTGCAAGAAGTTGAGATTGCTGCCATTACACATGGTGCCCTGCAGGGGCTGGCCTACCTTCATTCTCACAACATGATCCATAGGTCAGGGATTTGACTCAAGCTAAGTCGTTACTTTAAAAGGCAGCATTATATTTGCCTATTCTCTGATAAACTTGCTTTTTTTCTCCTAGGGATGTGAAGGCAGGCAACATCCTGCTGACTGAACCTGGCCAAGTCAAGCTGGCAGACTTTGGCTCTGCCTCCATTGCCTCCCCTGCCAACTCGTTTGTGGGAACTCCATATTGGTAAGTAAAAAGTAAAGTACTTCATATGTAAAAACATATACCAATTTAGTACCTTGTTAAAGAAGAGTCACAAGATAAATTTACTATTAAAAAAAAGTATTTGCCTTGTTTTACACATTCAACACACAGGTACAAACTACCAGCTAACACAGGGATGTCCAAAGTCGGTCCACGAGGGCAGCTGCAGGTTTCCCATGTATCCCTGTTCCTACACACTTGACTTCCATTAGATCAGTGGTGTCAAACTCCAGTCCTCGAGGGCCGGTATCCTGCAGGTTTTTGTTGTTTATGTTGTTTGTGTCTACCAACGCAGCTGATACAAATCAAATGGATCCAGCAGCTTCTTGTCAACTTATTGGTGAATTTTGATCAGGTGTGTTGAAGCTTGGAGACAACAAAAACCTGCAGGATACCTGCCCTCGAGGACTGGAGTTTTGACACCTGTGCATTAGATGGATCCAACAACCAATGAAGTTCTGCACAATGAGTGATTAGTTTGAGTCAGCTGTGTTGGAACAGGGATCCATGGAAAACCTGCACGATTGTGGCCTGCAGATAACATATTCAAACGCCATCTCTGCTGGGATTATTTGTTAAACATTATGATTTGAAGCCGTGTCCAACATTCCCATTCAGTAAAAACAGAACATGGGGTGTTTTTTTTTTTTTGTGTTTTTTTTTTTTTTTGTATTTATGCAGATCAGATCTGATATTACACAATCATAGTTATGTTTTTTAACGTTAAGGGAGTGTAATTGAATCTGTTGAAAATATGCTTCGCTTAGTCATAACTCTGTCATTTGCAGAGACATTTCCATTTAGTTTAGAAAACAAACGTGTTTTTAAACACGACTAAATCTAGGAAAATGTTCCATTTAAAGTGCTCTCTCTTCCTCTGTTGTTTTATTCCATAATTCTTTTTCACTCCATCCAGGATGGCCCCAGAAGTGATTCTAGCAATGGATGAGGGCCAGTATGACGGGAAGGTGGATGTCTGGTCCTTAGGGATTACTTGTATAGAATTAGGTAGGTGACAACCTGGCTATAGTTTAAACTTAGCACTAAGCATACTTAGAATAAACATACAGGATTTGTTTTCTGAACAAGATTTCTTCTATTCAGTCTCTCAAGTTAAAGGTCTAAACGACAAAACGTTTAGATTAGTTGAAGCACTTCTCAGCTCCAGCTTCTATCTCTGAGCTACAAGTATCAATAACCGTGTAATTTCTAAACAGTGAATACACATTAACTCTTGCCATTTCATTTCCAGCTGAGAGGAAGCCTCCATTGTTTAATATGAATGCAATGAGTGCCTTATACCACATAGCGCAGAATGAGAGCCCCACACTGCAGTCCAGTGAATGGTGAGGTCCAACACACACATTATTTGTCTGCATCTTTCTTTATGTAATTGCACACACAAAAAGATGATCCTGCATGTTACAGAAGAGGTTCATGTTGAAATTCTCATTTTGTATCGGCATTATTGTGATGTACATTCACTGGTCACTTTATTAGGTACACCTTGCTAGTACTGGGGTTGGATCCCATTATCCCTTTGAAAATGTCTTCATTTTTAGTGGTATAGATTCAATAAGATATTTCCCAATATTCCTCTGAGATATTAGTCCATATACACATGATAGGATCACACAGTTGCTGCAGATTGTCTGGCTGCACATCCATGATAAGAATCTGCTGTTCCACCACATCCCTAAGATGCTCTATTGGATTGGGATCTGATGACTGTGGAGGCCATTAGAGTAAAGGAAACTCATTGTCATGTTCAAAAACCCAGTTTGAGAAGATCAGAATTTTGTGACATGGTCATCCTACTGGAAGTAACAATACTGTGGTCGGCAGCATTGTTTAAATTATGCTCAGTTGATACTAGAGTATGCCAAGGAAATAATGCCTACACCATTATACCACACCAGCTTAAACCATTGATGCAAGGATGGATCCATGTTTTAATATTGTTTCCACCTAATTCTGACCCCGCCATCTGAATGTGGAAACTCGTTGGACCAGGCAACATTGAACCCTCAATTTCCAGTTCTTAGCTGACTGGAGTGGCACTTGGTGTGGTCCTTTTGTTGCTGTAGCTGATTTGCTTCATGGATAGTATTTTGCATACCTTTGTTGTAACTAGTGGTTATTTGAATCACTGTTGCCTGTCTGTCATCTCCAAACCAGTTTGTCTATTCTCCTCTGACATCAACACAACATTTGCATCCAGACGACAGCTCCTCACTGAATATTTTCTCTTTTTCACACCATTCTCTGTAAACCGTACAGATTTCCGTGTATAATCCATGTAGATCTGAAGTTTCTGAAATACACAGACCAGCCCATCTGGTACCAGCAACCATAACATACTCAAAGTCACTTAAAAGCTCTTTTTTTTCCTCATTCTGATTCTCAGCAGGTCATCTTGACCATGCTAACATGACTAAATATTTTGAGTTGGTGCCATGTGATTGGCTGATCAGTTATCTGTATTTAAAAAGCAATTGAATTGAGTTAGCAGTCTAATAGAGTGACTGGTGAGTGTTTATTTTGCACCTAATATGGTCATTCTTTTGTAAAATACAAGCTTTTTGTAGAGGTGCTTTTTAAATTTTGACTTAACTTATCATCTTTGTTCCAGGACGGATTACTTTAGGAACTTTATCGATTCTTGCCTTCAGAAAATCCCCCAGGACAGACCACACTCTGACGACATGTTGGGTGTAAGTATGCATTCGTTCTGGACACTGCTGCACAGAAAAAGAGGGCAGGGTCAGTGTGTTAAGATGGGAGACTGACAAGCCTCTCTGTAAATCAATCAATCAATCTCTCTCTCACTCTCTCTCTGTCTCTGTCTCTCGCTCTCATGTTTGTGCTCTGTTCTGACCCCTGCAAGCTTCTATTTTGATTCACTAATCCTCTGCTTCTGGATTCACACACACACACAGTCACACAACCAAATCATGTACAGACACACATACGGATTGTTCTTGTATAAAGAACGGAGATGTAATTACTGTAGTGATGTGACTTTTGCATCTGTCGTCAAGTAACTGAGCAGCTGTCACTGAGGACACTAATGGACTCACTGTTGCTAATGGAAGTTGTCCTCAGGGTGTGGAAGCGCTGCAGACAGTCTTTAAATTTGAAGGTCCAGCTCGCCATTGGACTGTCTTAAACGTAATTATTTAGCTGTTTTAACTTCTTCATGCAAGCTTTGGAGTTGTGAATCCACAATCAGTACAGATGTGTTACATTTGACTTGCAAATGCTGCTGCAGAGTAAAAAAGCAAGCTTTAGTTGTGAATGTCAAGGGATTTCATTTGTATTATTGATCAGCCAGGCGGGATCAGCAAATTCTTTTTATCCCCTCCAAAAAAAACCAAAGTAGATATTTGAGTCAGACAGATGATGGTGATGTTAAACAGCCATTAACACACCATAACTGTCAGCACACATTACCTTTCATTTCAATTCATGACCGTATTCCATTACTGAGGCTGAGGGTTCATGTTATATGTTGATTTAGAGGTTTTTTCTCTTTGAGTGTTGGACATTTTGCCATCATTACATTTGCACTATGTAGCAGCTTCCCTTACTGATGTCCCCATAAACACTGTCATTCTGTGTTGTGCCTCCCTGCACGCTTCTCAAGATAGCATTACTCAGAAACCTGTCAGCTCAATCTAAACCTTTCAGCAACACTTCAGTGTTGAAATCAGTTTTATGTATCATCGTTTTAAGGTCACTCGATTTTGTCCGTTTTGTCCTCCTGATGTCTGTTTGATGAATTTTCCTCTGTCCAGCATGCGTTCCTGCAACGTGAACGCCCAGACTCTGTGCTGATGGATCTTATTCAAAGAACAAAGGATGCTGTGCGAGAGCTGGACAACTTGCAGTACCGCAAGATGAAGAAGATCCTCCTTCAGGAGGCTCACAACGGGCCCGCCACAGAAGCCCAGGATGGAGATGAGGTGTGTGGATGTTTGTGTGTTAAAATGAAAACAAAAACACTAGAGCAAGAGTTAGATTTGCGTCAGCGTAGGAATTAATTTGCATTTTTTATTTAGTGAAAATAATGAAGCATACGTTTGGTTTTTGTGCATGTCTGTCTGTCTGTGCTTTGTGTCTTTCTGGTGTTCCTTCTTTCTCTCTCTTTCTCTCTCTCTCTCTCTCTGGCTGGTTCCCTGTTCTCTCCGCTCTGCTCCAGGACCTGGAACCAGGAGGGGGTCGGACTGGGACGGTGAACAGTGTTGGCAGCAATCAGTCCATCCCCAGCATGTCCATCAGTGCCAGCTCCCAGAGCAGCTCTGTTAACAGTCTGAACGAAGCGGCCCAGGACAGTCGCAGCGAGCTGGACTTGATGGAGGGAGACCACACCGTCATGTCCAACAGCTCTGTCATACACCTCAAACCGGTGGGTGAAGTGAAAGCGGTGATACTGTGGCTGAAAGTTAAAAACATTCAGTCAGAAGGTTAAACAGCTCGTACTCAGTTACACCGACCTCACACAGAGGACTTACTTGCTGTAACAGACAGAAGAACTTCTGTTTTAATAACTTTCACAAACCTCTGTGTGTTTTTTTTTTTTTCTTTAATGTTCCAGTATACATAAAGAATCATAAAGTCATCTGAATCATATGCTCGCCATTAACAAACAGTAGTCATCAAATTCACAGTTAAATGGAAAGTAGCAACAATTTTCCCTTTTATTTCTGGGACAAATGCAGCAAATTTATTGCTGCAAAATCTTTATTGAATCACCGAATGCCCCCTCTCTGGTCTTTCCCGTCTCACAATTTGAAGCCGATGCTTCTGTAGCTTCCTTCCAGTTTCCTTTTTGTCGTAATGGCCATGCATTGTTCCAGTTCCACAGCGTACATATTTGTATAACACAAGATACTTTGCAAGTTTTAACCAAGGGTGGGGCCAGAAGGGTGGATTGGTTCTAAAATCTGACTGGCTTCCTGAGTGCTACCCAAAGTATAGACCATCAAAAAAAAAAAAAAGAATGTAAGTGTAATCTAGCTTTACCTGGATAAACCTCAGATGCCCAAATGCAACTGAATGCAGTGTGTAAATGTACTTCTATATGTTTCATATCAACACTGTCTTATTCTTTATCGCAATGCTGTATTCATACAGCATTATCTCACCAAATGCCTATGTACGTTTTTCTTAATCTGCTTTAGAGCGGCCCCAATTTGCAATCATGTACTGTGCTGGGTTGACATGGCTACCTTCCTATGGTTTTATTGCACCATGTTCCGACTCGGCAGCTATCTTCCGTTAGTTTGTTGACCATCAATGCTCACACATGCAGGTGTCTCTAAGGAAACCGTATCACCTTTTAAAGTAACTTCAAAATGCTGCTAGTTCTGGCTTTCAGGACGCAGCTGACGGAGCATTGGCCTTTATTGTCTGTTTCAGATGTCCCAAAAGTCTAAATAATTCAATATGTTCAGTATTCTGCTATTAGTGAAAGTTGTTTCTTTGTCAAATGTTCCAAACTTCTAAAAACTAATCTGTTCTGTTGTCTTATTTATCTAGGAGGAAGAGGAGAGTCTCTCCGGGGAGCAGGCAGCCAGCAGTCAACCTACTGAGCCTCAGGCAGCGCCAGCTCAGGCCCCAAGGAAGCACTACCGCAACAGAGAGCACTTTGCCACTATACGCACAGCATCACTTGTGAGGATACACTGCCTTTACTTACATACTCGCTTGAGTTGAATTCACTAATTTCCTTTCTTAAGCTGACTGTTTGGACTTTCACATCTTCCACATCTTCTAGGTGACTCGTGAGATGCAGGAGCATGAGCAGGACTCGGAGCTGAGAGAGCAAATGTCAGGGTACAAACGCATGAGGCGGCAACACCAGAAGCACCTGATGGCCCTGGAGAACAAGCTGAAAGGGGAGATGGATGAGCACAGGCTGAGACTGGACAAAGAGCTGGAGAGTCAGAGGAACAACTTCACCCAGGAGATGGAGAAACTGCTCAAAAAACACCAGGCAGCACTGGAGAAGGATGTATGCAGACAAATTAACCGTTTCTCATACTGATAATGAAGTTTCAAACAATCTTTCTGCAACTCAAACAAATGTTTCTTTTTAGTTAAAGACCTTTGCCAACGATGAGAAGAAGTTCCAGCAACACATCCAGGTTCAGCAGAAGAAGGAGCTCAGTAGCTTCTTAGAGTCACAGAAGCGAGAGTATAAACTACGCAAGGAGCAGCTCAAAGAGGTAACACACATCCCTCCTAACACACGCACAAACCTGAATCATTCTGAACATTACTGTGACAAATCATTTAAATGGCCCCTTGTAAATGTTGATGAATTTAGCGCTGTGTTTCGGAAGGAAGATCTATCGCAAAGCTGCACTTATGTGAACACATTCTTTCTGCATTAAGAGAATGAACATTTTCAGTTTGTTTTATTTGTGTTTGGACAGAATTCATGGTTTGTGGGTCATTTGCTCGTTTTTAGTTAACAAACAGTGATAGAATTAGTTAAAACTATAACGCATGAAATGTATCCTATCCAATTAAATTATTCTGGATCAACTTGCTTTAGGTTAATTAACAAATAAAAAAAGTCAAAGTACTGAAGTACTGATCACTCAAACTGACTGAGGGATCAGTCTACCTGTTGGGATTTATGAATCTGAAGATGTCTGCTGTGAAACACTAATGTTCCTGAAGCCTGTAATGATGGCACCATTACATAATGCTTTGGTCTGATTGATGCTTTTGTTGCAGGAACTGAGTGAAAACCAGTCGACTCCCAAAAAAGAGAAGCAGGAATGGCTGTCGAAGCAGAAAGAGAACATTCAGAATTTCCAGGTCAGTGTTTTTCAGACGGTATGCACACTGTACACACGGACAAAATTGTTGATACCCTTCGGTCATTGGGGAAAAAAACAACAACTCAGTGGTCACAGAAATAACTTGAATCTGACTAAAGTAATTATAAATAAAGATTTTATGAAATTTAAGCAGTGAAAGTCAGACATTGCTTTTAAACCATGCTTTAATGGAATTATTTAAAAAAACAAAACAAAAAAAACCTCATGAACCAGGCCTGGACAACAATGATGGAACCCCTAGAAAAGACTAAAAATAATGTTACCAAGGAGACATGTATTTCCAGGGTGTGTCCAGTAATTAGCATCACAGGTTGGGGCTACAGGGAGTCACTGCGCTGTTTGGTGACATGATGTGTAGGAAGCAAAGGGAAGAGTTGTCTCAGGAGATTAGAAAGAAAATTGATGTTCCTGTGACTACATTTATATTACATATTATTCAGAAATCTAAGATCCATGGGCCTGTAGCCAACCTCCATGGACGTGGCTGCAGGAGGGAACACTAATGACAAAACAAAGAGATGGATAGTACAAATTGTAACAAAGACTTCTAAAAAGATTAAAGATAAAGTTTAAGCTCAAGGAATGTCAGTGTGAGATCGCACCATCTGTCGTTGTTCGAGCCAAAGTGGACTTAATGGGAGACGACCAAGGAGGACACCATGAGAACAAATCATAAATAAACCAGATAGAAATTAGCCAAACTTCATGTTGACAAGCCACAAAGCTTCTGAGAGAATGTCCTGTGGACAGAAGAGACAAAAACTGAACTTTCTGCCACATCAGTTCTATGTTCACCGACAGAAAAATGAAGCATATGAAGAAAAGAACACTGTCCCTCCTGTAAAACATGGAGGAGGCTCTGTGATGTTCTGGGGCTGCTTTGCTGCATCTGGGACAGAGTGTCTTGAATCTGTGCAGGGTATAATGAAAGCTCAAGACTATCAATGGATTCTAGGGAGAAATGTACTGGTCAGTGTCAGTCGCAGGTCATGGGTCCTACAACAGGACAATGACCCAAAACACACAGGTAAAAACAACCAAGAATGGCTGAGAGGAAAACATTGGACTAATCTAAAGAGGCCTTCAATGAGCCCTGACCTGAATCCTACTGAGGATCTTTGGAAGGAGCTGAAACATGGCATGTGGAAAAGGCATCCTTCAAACCTGAGACAACTGGAGCAGTTTGCTCATGAGGAGTGGGCCAAAATACCTGCTGAGACGTGCAGAAGTCTCATTGACAGTTACAGAAAAGATTTGATTGCAGGGATTGCCTCAACAGGTTGTGCATCAAAATAATAAGATAAGGGTTCCATCATTTTTGTCCAGGCCTGTTTCATGAGTTTATTTTTTTATATAATTCTGTTGAAGCATGGTTGAAAAGCAATATCTGCCTTTATTTGGTTCAATTTCATTCAGTTTTTATTTATTACTTTTGTCAGATTCAAGTTATTTCAGGGACCATTATGAGTTTTTCTTTTCTTGACCAAAAGGGGCCAACAATGATATGTCTATAGGAGTAGGTGCTGCTTTAACCCAAACTGGTGATGATTTGTTACTGTAAACAATTCTGAAATAGTCAAATTTGTCTTTCAGTCAATAATGCAGCTTTACTTGGACTACTGAGTTTTACAAGTTGTTGTTAAAATGCAATCTTTTTCAATTTCAGGCAGAGGAGGAGGCCAACCTGCTGAGGAGACAGAGGCAGTACCTGGAACTAGAGTGTCGGCGGTTCAAACGCAGGATCCTCATTGCTAGACACAACGTAGAGCAGGATCTGGCCAGAGAGGTAGATGGAGACACGGGACCTAAATGCCACACACTTAGAATTTGTCCCATTTATCCGATGGCTCACACTTCTGCTGTGGTTTTCAGGAACTAAACAAGCGACAAACACAGAAGGACCTGGAGCATGCGATGCTGCTCAGGCATCACGAATCAATGCAAGAGCTGGAGTTCAGGCACCTGGGAACGATCCAGAAGGCCCGCGCAGAGCTTATCCGAACCCAGCACCAGACCGAGCTCACCAACCAGCTGGAATACAATAAGAGGAGGGAGAGGGAGCTGAGGCGCAAGCATGTCATGGAGGTCCGACAGCAGCCCAAGAGCCTCAAGGTACACAGACTGAGAGTTTTATCTTTCTCTCTGTAAAGACCTTTTTTTTTTTTTCTTTTTGTTTTTTTTAAACTCGCCCTATAGCAAAGTATAAACGCAAAACCTAAAAGTGCTTTAACACCCTCATGTACATCCCCCACACCCCCTTCTTCTTCTTCTTTTTTTTTTTTTTAAACATTTGTTTCACTGTTTTAGTCTAAGGAGCTCCAGATTAAGAAACAGTTCCAGGAGACATGCAAAACCCAGACCAGGCAGTACAAGGCTCTCAGGAACCATCTGCTGGAGACAACACCCAAGTCTGACCACAAGGCCGTGCTGAAGAGGCTGAAGGAGGAGCAGACCAGGAAGTTGGCCATTCTGGCTGAGCAGTATGACCACTCCATCAATGACATGCTTTCCACACAAGCTGTAAGTAACTGATGCAAAAAATAAAAAATAAAACACTACTATGACTTTGTTCTAACCAGGCGACTGAACATTTTAAAGTGAAAAGGGTGGGAAAAAAAAGCTCGTTGAGTAGAAATGAATAGACGAAACCTGAATGCAGACATGAAGAGTTATGAAAGCAGGATTTTCTTTAAACTTTCAATTCCCAGCTTTTAATGACTTAAAAAAAAATCAATAAAATTTTTTAAATTTTAATTTATTCTTTCATTTCTTAGCAGTGTTTATAATATGTAATTATTCAGATTTTGGATAATTTAGTCAAATGTCACAGTGAACTTTAGGGCTGAGAAATAATTGGACACCAGAACGCCCAATTACGAATGAAATACTTCCATATTTTTTTCAGAAAAATACAGTAGATACCACACCTCGCTGACGTCGGGCCAAAAATAAACATAGTGGTGCTCGTATGTTTATTTTTTTCCTGTCTTTGACTTGCTTGCCCTCAGCTGCGGTTAGATGAGGCTCAGGAGGGGGAGTGCCAGGTTCTGAGGATGCAGCTGCAGCAGGAGCTGGAGCTGCTTAACGCCTACCAGAGCAAGATCAAGATGCAAACAGACGCACAGCACGACAAGGAGAGGAGGGAGTTGGAGCAGAGGGTGTCTCTGCGGAGGGCTCTGCTGGAGCAGAAGGTAAGATGGGACTCTGGTTCATGTTGTCTTAACTTGAGCCAAAACGTGCTTAAATTAAAACAAGACGGTCGACCTTGTTGTAAGCTGCAGTTGTGCCGAATGGTTCATTCAGTCACTTTCTGAATTTTAGTCATTTTCCTGTAATTGTGCTGCAAGTTTTTTTTTATTTTTTTTAAAAATATTTGATAATTGTACTTTGTTATATTTCACTTTGGAAGGTGCTTGTGTTTGTTGTTACGATGCCTGTAATGTTCTGTATTTACTGTTTCACCCCCCCAGATTGAGGAGGAAATGCTTTCCCTTCAAAATGAGCGCTTAGAGCGGATCCGCTCGCTGCTGGAGCGCCAGGCCCGAGAGATCGAAGCGTTCGACTCGGAGTCCTTGAGGCTGGGCTTCAGCAACATGGTGCTCACTAACCTGGCTCCCGATTCCCAGGGAGGCTGGGGTGGAGGAGGCGGAGCAGGCCAGGGGGGTCAGGCGGGAGGCCACTGGGCCGGAGGAGGTGGAGGAGGCAGTCATCATAGTCATCATCACCAGGGGGGCTCAAGCTCACAGCAGCCTTGGGGTCACCCAATGTTAGCTGGAGGCCCGCCACCCTGGAGCCTCCACCACCCTGGAGGAGGGAGTCAGAGGGGCAGCCAGGGAGGCGCAGGAGGGGTGAGGAACAGCCCACAGGCTATGAGGAGGACGTCATCAGGGGGGAGGAATGAACAGGGCATGAGCAGGAGCGCCAGCATCACCTCTCAGATCTCCAATGGATCCCACCTGTCGTACACTTAGAACGCACACACACAAGCAACACAATAACTTGTCTTAAATTCTCGTGCTCTGAGGCAGCACAACACACACACACACACACACACACACACACACACACATTCACACACACCTGCTGTCATCAACATCCATTTCACACCACACCAGACAGCGACTGGGTTTCTGTCCGCCTTCACTGTTCTGTTGTGTCAGTGTTCTGCTCGCAGCCGTCTGTGGAAACCCCAAAGAACCGAGACCAGTCCGAGATGGCTGATCGCCATTTCCAGTGTGCCACGGTGCAACTGTGTCATTTTTATCACAGCCTGCAGGGCTGTTTTTATGTGCTCGTTTTTTTGTCATGTTAGACTCTGTTGCCTTTGATGTGGGATAATAACCATGGAGTTTATCGAGACTTGTTAGCTTACAGTACGTTTGTTTTATGCGCACACTGGTTTAATTGGATATTTGAAGATGTTGAGGCTGCATAAACATGTTTTATAGGGGAATGTTGATGCTTTTAGTATAGATGCCATCCGATCGCTCTAACATGAAGCTTTAAACCCATATGTTAATGTGTTGCTAATGTGCAGATGAGATGGTGGCAGGACAGAACAGAAGGAAGGGAGGGAGAGTGAAGGTTGTAAGTTAGCTGGAGGTTTAGTCAGGACTTTGGGGATGTTGTGGACAGCTTAAAGTATGCACTCTTTCATCCCATGGAAATATGCATAAAAGCTTGATGCTTTCAGGTGCCCGTGCCACACACGTTTTCAGTCCCTGGAGTAAATGGTTTTGTGAGGAATGTGAGGAAGGCTGCAGAAATGCCAATAGTAAGAGGTACGGAGTCGGGTTTGTTAGAACTATAAATGCCAATGTATCGTCTTGTATTTACAGATATTGTGCCAGAGAGGATCACTGCAGTGTTCAGTCGGTTTACACCACAAGGCCATGTAAAAAAAATAAATAAATAAAAAAAAGTCATTTCTCCAACACTTTCTCAGCTTTTATCGGCTCAGCTCTTTGGTTTCCACAGACCTCTGCTTCTCTTCTCTCACCTGCCCAGTAGACAGCCTGTCTGAGGTGAACTGCAGCCATATTTAGTCAACGGCCCTCACGACAGGGATGGGCTTCAGCAGCACCTAACCTCAACTTGAATAGTTTGCAATGTGGTGCTCACTCTTCACTTATTTGCAGTAATTATGTAAATTGGCAGCATCTTAGTGATGCAGTAAAAAAAAAAAAAAAGAAATGCTGAATGGAGCCTGTTGGCCTACCTCAAGAGCATTCAAGTAGAGCTTAGTCACACGGTGTCGTGGCAGTGACTTGCACTTTGATACAGACCTTCATCCACAGTTAATGTTACTCAGATTTACTAAGACATGCATACAGATAGTCATTTTTATGCCACAGTCAAACTGTATGTAGACTCAGCTGATGGATGCATGTGCAGATAAAGGTTAAATATTAGTTTTGTTTTAAACAAAAAAAAAAAAGAGCACACAGAGAAAGAAGGTTCAAGACCTTATAAGAATGAACACTGTCAGAGAAAGGAGCCTTCACCATCCCTCTGTGGGTTGGTGACGGCCGACGGTCTCAGTGGATGGATGGCTGGGCGGTGATGCTGTGATCTCCGCTGCCATGCCCCTGCAACCTTCCCCAGTCTGACACCCCGCTCTGTCTCACCCCCGATGACCACCCATCTGACCACTGATCTCCCTGCCCCCCCCCCCTCCACCTGCTTTTCCTCCACGCCTAAGCCTTTTTGGTGGTCATCGCCCCTTCCTGATCTACTGCGGAAGACCTCTTCACGTGAAAGAAAAGAAGTAACAGATATGTTGTATTATTATTATATCAGTCTTTTAAAAAAGAAAAATTATGGAAAAGATGGAAGTCATTGTGAAATGCAGAGCTTATGCATTCTGTGATTTTTTTTTAAATTTTTTTTTTTTTTTTTTTGTACTTTGTTTTTTCCTCTCAGAGGTGGAATGTACAGGCAACCTGTTAATATTGTATAGTACGAAGTTGAACATATGGAAATTTAAACGACAAATCAAAGACAAATTAACTTGCGAAGAAGACACAAAGTTGTGGCTTAAGACAAGCAGCAGTTAACCGAGCGCTCGCCGAGTTTCCACGGTCCTACTTGCAGCTGCGGGTTCGAAAACTTGTTACAGATGTCCTGTTGTGAATGATGCATCTGCTTTAAGCAAATGGCAACATTTCGTTTAATAGATTATGAGATTAATCAGATTCCTAGTTAGATGTCGCCTTTGCTTTAGCACTGGCTACATTTTCCTGACATCCCATATAGACTCTCGTTATTGAGCGTATTTTTCAGAAGACTCTTGGGCCAAAAGGAAATGTTTTAATAACGGAGAAAGAAATGTCTTTTAAAATTCTTCAATGATCTAAATTACTGGTGAATCCTGACGTATTTGGTGAACTCTACAAGCTGAAGTTGCTTTCCGATTCTTACACGACTAAGTATCGGTTTTTGTCATTACTGCGAGGGTTTAGTCCTTGCCTTGCAAGAGCCTCGGAGCTTATTTGAGCTTTTATGCCTGATTTGTCAGACATGTGACCCGTTTAATTTCAGGCAGTTTTCTGCTGCACTTACTTGCCTTTTAAAAAAAAAAAAAAAAAAAAAAATTATTCGATAAAACAAATATCTTATCATGCTGTACTCAACATGTTTGTTTTCTTTTTATTGAAACCAAATTCTCATATGTCCTTCTACAATAGGTTTTTTCTTAAATCAGCATTCTCTCCAGCTCTTTAGTGATTTTATGCCCAGAAGAGTCATTGTTTTCTCAATGTTTACCAGAACTACCAGTTGTTTTGTGAGGCAGTGGGGGCAGAGTCTAGCTTCAGACCTTGGTCACTCTAAACTGGATCAGTTGCACTGATTGCACAAGTAGCTGACCAGATTAGAGGGTCTACTGTGATGCCCCTCGGTGTGCTAACGGCGCTGCTGCCATTTGCTGAAAGTTGGCGGGATGCAGGGTTACATCTCTGTATAGTCTGTTTATCAGTATTCCTTTTATCTCTCCTGTCATTTGGTGGATCTTGCTGTTTTATTCTCCCTGTTTCAAAGATCTGTATCAAACTGTATTAAATTGTATAGATTGTGCAAAACGCTGAATGTCGCATAGCAGAAGAGAAAAGATATTCCTTCAGATGAATAAGTGATTTAAAATGTATAAAGGAAACACAGAAGCAAAGTTTAGGGGATAAATGTAATATTTTATTTTGTTTGTAATTACTATTTTTTGTTGGAAGAGGGCTAATGGATAAAAGAATCATCTGTAATAAAGTAATTTTAATATTTTTCTGTCTCATTGCTTGTTTTTGTGAGGCCTGCACGTACTTAAGACTAAAAAAAAAAAAAGTGCTGAACTGTTTGAAACCTTTAAACCTTTTCTCTGAACCGCCTAGAGTGTGATGCAACTGTTTTCTGCCTTTTTATGCTGCATAACCGTGTTAAAGTGGCTCTATGATACTATTTTTACCTTTCTACAGTGTTATAGTGTTGAATACTCATCAGACATGCCTGTGTCTTTTTTTTTTTTTTTATTACCTAAATGCATGTTTACAGCACTCTCTTCTTTTGGTTTCCATGGAGACAAATGATTGGTTTTAGAGTTTTTTTTACTTAAATTAAAATTTTAATGATGTTCCAAATGGAGGGACTTAGCTGTTGGTCATCTTCTAAATTTTGTGCACGTTCACAAGTAGAAAGCCACATTCACCTTCACTGCTCAGTACATCTACTAGCAGCTGACCAATCAGATGCAGCCGCAGGCAGGACACAGGGCGGAGCTTTCTCTGTTTGCTTGTGTCTGGCAGAGGCTGTTCTGAGAGGATAAATACAAAATGAATGAAGGGGTTTGTGAAAAATGCTTGATTATTTCGTCCCCTTCTGGACTTGCGTATTAAAATAAATTAGACTGAAATGCGTATATTAGAGCCACTTTAAGCTGTATTGTCTGAATAAAACATCTGAAACAAACAAAAGTACAGGAAGTAGTGTGTACATTTTAACCAATGTGCCTTTAGGTTTGATCTTACTGAATATTGGAGAAAGAACTAAGCAATTTGAACAATTCTCAGTTGATGTGTCAGTAAAAGTGCTCGTACAACAAGCCAACAATGAGCCTTTAAACAAATCTAAAGCCTTCTGTATTTTGGGAGAATCTTTGTAAGGGGAAAAAAGAACATTAAGGACAAATGTTTCTGTATCTGATTAATGTTTCTAGGCTTACATGAACATAAATTAGCCAACAATGTGTTTTATCGCTTTATTGAACATTTCAGAGACTAAGAAAAGATAATAAATGGTTGTCTGGGTGCTGATGTTTGAAGCAGACATTATTAATGGTGGAAATGGTTGCTCCATAAAGAAGATCCAGAAGCAACTCATTTTGCTACATCCAAGCTCTTTAAAGATGGACTAGGCTGTTATCAGAGGCTAATTCAATTTCCATTTGAAAATTAAGGTGACCTTGTCTCACTTTTCTCTCTAATGAAACCAGCCTCTGGATGGATGTCAAAGTAAGGCAAAAAAAAAAAAGAAGAAATACGGTTGTTTTTGTGTCACTAGCATGAAATTACACAAGGTTATTTTTCACTGCACAGGTTTCAACATATTTCTGTATCTTCTCTCTCCCCCCCTCATTTGCAAGTTTAATGTGAGATGAATATGTAACGCCGGTTACTTCTGACCAACCAGTGAGTAGTGAACAAAATGCACAGTCAGAATCAAGCTTAAAAGGTTAAGTTTTTATCACAAAAATAGTTCAAATTAAACTAAAATAGGCAAATGTCCTTCAGTGCAGGTATGCCAATAGACAAACTGGGGAGAGTCAATGGAGGAGGTTGGGCCTGTTTGCAACTTCTATCCGTGTGGCAAAGCCCTAGATCAGGCTGGCAGTACTTCAGCTAAGTCTGTCGGCCGTGAAGCACCGACTCAGACCTCTGCCATTCCTCCTCCTGAGCAGAACCTGCAGGTCTCCCTCTGAGCCCACCTGCACACAATTCACCAAGCCACAGAGAGAGTTAATATACACAGTTAAAATACTTCCATACAAACAACAGCAACAATAGATCAAATGTGTTAACCCATGTGTGCAGTTACCTGAACACAATTCACCAGGCCACAGAGAGCCAGAAATATGTGTGCCTGCCTCTTATAGGACAGTGACTTGCTAGCAGATGGAGAACACCTGGTTCACCACACCCACGCACGGTTCCACAGCAACTCTTTCTACGCAATAAGTTAGATATGGTATAATCAGTGTATTATATAAAGAGAGTAATGCTGAATGATTCAGAAATGGTTCAACTTTATGTACCACTGCTATGGATTTAGCTATTTTTCCTTTTGTATAATTTATATGTGGCTTCCAACTGAGATCCTCATCAATAATAATTCCTAAAAACTTTGTTTCCTGCACCCTTTGAATTTCCATCCCACCAATTTTTATAGATATTTTATAGATACATCTATATTTTTTCTGCACCAGTTACCTTGGTGCAGACAAAAGCAGTCTCCCTTTAGGCAGGATCTAATGTGGTGAACTGCTCTCTTGATCTCTGTCTCCTTTATGTCCCGTTTTCTTCCCTTCTCCACCCCCTGTCGTCCTGCTCCACCCCATTGCCTGTTGAACAGTACATCCATTCAGCAGGATTGATCCACAGAGTGAGTGCCTTCTCTTTTGCCTTCTTGTCACTTTGACTAGCATTTTGTTGTGTCTTGTTTTGGGCTACACTACTATTCTGTTGTGTTAAAACAGTGTATTATCATCTTAAAACTCTCTAAGCTAAAAAAAAAAAAAAAAAAAAAAAAAGGGGGGGGGGGGGGTGTACTGGCATGTTTTTGTATTTTTGTGCTCTAGGAACTCAATGCAGCTTGAACTCAGACTTTTTAAAAACTGACATTTTTTCCAAGTCAGATGCAACTCCTGACAAGGTTGGATCATGGTTGTTTAGTATGTCCTGTGAAAAGAAGATTAAAAAGAAGAAAAGAAGACAAGTAAGTCCAAAGCTACGAGAAGATGCCAGTTTGGGGGCCGTTACCAGTAGTGGCCGTTACCCAGGCCACATTAACAGAGGTAGCAGGTTCTAAGGGTTATCACATTGTAGATACTAACAAACAAATGCATACGAATAATTCAGGAAGCATTTTCTTCACTTTCTTACTGCTCTTTCCCTTTTTGAAATGGAACTTCATTAGAAAAGTATTTCTCAACTCATGCGTTTTGCTTTCCCTCCTCGGACCTTCAGCCAAGTAATGTTGCAGTGAATGAAGACTGTGAGTTGAGGGTACGACTAGCTTCCAGATTATAGCTACAGATTTTTCATTCGATGTTCCATCACATCAAATTAAAAACATCCATTTGGCCTCACAGATCCTTGACTTTGGATTAGCAAGACAGATGATGAGATGACTGGGTATGTGGTGACTCGCTGGTACCGAGCGCCGGAAATCATGCTGAACTGGATGCACTACAATCAGAATGGGGAGGTGCCATCAAACTGCAAACATTTAAAACTCATTAAATGTCAATTGATTCAAGTGTCGCTGTTTCTGTTCCAGTTGACATTTGGTCTGTGGGCTGTATTATGAGAGAGCTGCTGAAAGGAAAAGTCCTTTTCCCTGGCAGTGACTGTATCCTTTACTATCATTGCAGGAGTCCACTGTAATTTGCAGTTCTCTTCCACTAATAGGGATCATAACATCAGCGCTATAGAGTGCTCCATGGTCACAAGGCTCTTGTGGATTTGCATTGCAATCCAAGACCCCTCTGATATGAGAGGAGCTGCACAACACATAGAAACCTTGGCTGAATAGAAGGAATCACATAAGGTTGAATTATCTAGAATGTTTCTTGCTGTGTCCAAACATTCAGCTAAAACTGATCTGAATCAAGTTGATCGTTTTCAGTAAATCATGATGGCCTTTAACTCCATCTGCGCTAAGATATTGATCAGCTGAAGAAAATAATGGAGGTGGTTGGGACACCAACGCCAGACCTGTTAAAGAAAATCTGCTCTGAACATGTGAGCAACAATAGATTAGATCTGCGAAGGTGATTATAAATGCTTAATGCAAATCTTTTAGCGTTTCTGTCACCCACTGATTCCACTGATTGATTGAAAAGTCAGTTTGTGTGATTGATCAAAACTGTTTGGCATCATGTGATCTTCAATGTTGCATCCGAACTGAATGTTGGTTAATATTTGCAGGCGCAGAAGTATATCCAGTCTCTGCCCTTCATGCCCCAACAAGACTTGGAAAAGATCTTCAGAGGAGCAAATCCCCTGGGTAGATGCATCGTTTTTTCATTAACACATCTGAAAACCTGCAAAGAGTCAATCTAACCTGATTTCAGAAGTTCATTTACAGAAGCAGCTTTTCAAGTTTGTTTCCATCTTCCAATCACATCCAAGCGACTTCCTCTACCTGTTTGTGTCTTTTTGTTAGCTGTTGATCTACTAAAGCGCATGCTGGTTCTGGACTGTGATGGGAGGATCTCTGCCAGTGAGGCTCTGTCCCACCTGTATTTCTCGCAGTACCACGATCCAGATGATGAACCAGAGGCTCCACCTTACAACCAAACCCTGGAAAGTAAAGACCGAACTCTAGAAGAATGGAAAGGTAGCAGCTAACAGCAGATATCCTTACATGCAAATCATCCTCTTGTCTTTTCCTAACAACGTTTTCCCTCACTTTTTCCCCAATGTATGTCCTTAGAGTTGGTATTTGAAGAGGTGAGCAGCTTTAAAACACCAAGCAACAAGAGTGATAGCCTTCAGGTGGAGCAGTGAGCCTCTCTGCTCTCTTGTCCTTTGTCTGGGGAAGACCACATACTCACTGAATTGGAAAAGAACAGTGAAAAAGCAAGTGAGGGAAACAACTTGTGTCATGAGTCAATCTGAGTAGCGGGGATTGACTGACTCCATGGGATCAGACGTTCACATGACAAATACAGGGAGTATTTTAGGAATAAAAAGGACTACTGCAAAAAGTTGCTTCTGGCTATGTTTCCCCTCACAGAGGCTAAAATGAGGAACTACTCAACATCAGGGATTGCAGAGGATGTGGGGATTCATATGAGGGAGCAACTTTAGGTAACTGAACTGTGTTTGCAGACTGTCAAAAGGCTATCAAAGTAAGAAAAAAAAAAAGCACACTAGGATTTCCAAAGCAACGACAGGAACGCCGTCTAACATAACAACAATCAAAAATGGAGATGATATAAGTGGAGAAGCTAATTACAACGAACAAAAATTTAGCTGACAACAAAACAATAAAGGCAATAAAGACTCTTTCTTCTGATAAAGATGTTACTTGGAGAAATAAGTTTCATTGAAGAAGCAAATTCTCTGGAATAACATAAGCAGGGTGGTTTTTTCATCCTTAATGCTGTGTGAACAGCATGAGTCCCCTCATAGTTACTAATATTAGCTAATGTAAAAACCTTTCTGCAGATTTTTTTTTTTTTAAATGATACTAAATCAGTCTGCTAATGATGTAACTCTGCTATATTTGTGTAACTTATGCAACAAGTTGGCTGTAAGCATCATTCTGTGAACAGGACCACAGCGACACAGCTTTGGAGCTCTTGCACACATTTTGATGAGAAGACTTACAAGTAGAAAAACTGGGATCAGGTAAACTAAACACTGAATTAAACCTCACAAAATTCTGTTTTTATAACATTGATAATTTGATGAAACAACGTGAGAAGTACCTGTGATCACACTTCTCACAAGAGGAATGCAAATCATTTGCAGCATGTTCATCAACAGATCAGCCGGAAAGTTGATGTACTAAAGTTGACTTTCGGACAAAGGCAGGTAGTACTTGAGAATAAGCCCCAGACCAAAACCTGCAGGACAGAACAGACACTTTATAAACTGATCCAAGATATGTTAGTATGTTCTTAGGTTTTTTTTTTCCATAGCCAAAACTTCTTTTTTTTTTTTTTTTTTTAAATTTAAAAAGATGCCAACAAGACTTGTGTGGAAACGTGGTGATAACTAGGATTTAAAATCAATTTATACCAGCCTTACAGTATCAGTCTTTGAAAAATTACAACTCTGTGTAGAGACAAAAAGTAAGTTCTGGAATAACTTAATGTTTTTCTTTCTGGATGTCTCATTTTTCATTGTTTAACCCATGCAGAACTCCATTATGACACTCATACCTGTATTTTTTTTTTTTTTTTTTTTTTTTTTTTTTTTTTTAAACGTACAACACAGACACCAAAACATTTCAGAGTTTTATTGCAACCTTATTTTTCATAATCTCGGCTCTGATTGTTTCTAAAATGCAAACAGAATAACAACACTCACATTAAATCAACGAGTATTTTCAGCTGCAAGGTGCAAATTTACACACATTAACATCAAATCTTATTCTCATTTTAACACCTTGAAAATCCTTGTCAGTTATGCTTGTTAACGGAAACGATTCATGTTTTTTAACGGTTAAGTCTTAGCATTAGTCTAATGTTTTGGTACCAACATCATTAACAGATTTATACACAGTTTATGAATTGAGTATAAAATTATATCTCACCCAGGACGACAGCTAACAGGCTGAAAGCCTGAAATTTGTTCCTCACAAGTACTCCCCAGCACCAGTTCCTGCTGACTGGACAGCAACCGCCAGCGGTGGCGGCCTCGTTATTCTCCATGTCCGACATTGCTGGCTAATATAGAGAAATTCCTGATTATCCGCCGTCAGTAGTAGTTTGATTAAACAACCGAGGGAACTGTCAATAAACCAATCCTTGATCATTAGATCAAAATAAGTCGTTGCTTTAGCGGTCTTGCCACTTCAACTGTACGAATTCTGATTCAAATTTCTGTTTATATCCTGCGACCTTTTAAAGATAAACGCGAGTCTCCTTAGCAACGTCCGCATCATACAAACACCATGGTCAGCGAGAGTTCTAATCATAGACATCATATATACGATATATATATATGTATATATGATGTCTATGGTTCTAATGACAACTGGCATGCATTATTTACTACATTAAATCACTAATATCGCTGAGCCACGGGCGTCACCATGGCAGCGTAATTACACAGCTGGGCGACTGGCTATGTCGACTTTGCAAAGATTTGTTTTATGAATGACGTCTGAGTTGAAATTCCAACTAAATATAAGTTATATTTCTTAAAGAAATTTTATGGAAAATCATTTTTGGTAAACTTGGTAAAGCAAATAGTTACTCAGTTCAACAATTCTATAGTTTTCTATTTGTTTAAAACATTATCCTTTCACTGTCTTAATCTTCAAGTTTAAGATCACTTGACAATGAAGAAAACTCATTTAAATTTCCAAAATTGATCAAATATGATGAAGCTCTCGTCCTCTATCTTCCTCAACGTGTATAGGACCTCCTCCAGGTGAAATTCCCTCCATCTTCATCATCCATGCTGCTCTGTTCAGTCTGCTGTGGTCTCAGTCTCCTCAACACGGTGCCTCTCTTCCTACGGTGGGCCATGGTGTTCATTCTACTCCTTGATCCAGTCTGACTATTTAACTCATCTGGGCCTGTCCAGCTTGCTCCATCCTTCTTCAGGAAATCAGCCACCACTCTGAAATACTCCAGAACTGTGATGTGGCTCCACATTTCTTCACCTTCCTCTGTCTGCTCACGGCCCTCCAGACTGAATCCACAGTGCCCTCCTCTGTCTGTCAGCACCAGGAGGAAGTAGGGATTGTTCAGGAAAAGGGAAAAAGGAAGTGTGGAGGCAGGTGGGAGGAGAGGGTCATCACTGCTGCAGATGCAGAGGACAGGAACTGCCACCTCATCTGCATCTCTTAGAGGTTCGTTCCTCCACCAGTAGCTCTGCCAGTCCTTGGGTGGGTAAGCCCTTTCACCCAGTGTCCAGGCCACTGAAGGTGCCAGCCCTCTCAGGGAAGGAGATCCAGGGTTTACAGAGCCTCCTGGAGATTGAGGAGCTCCATCATTCTGATCTGAGGAGCAGAAAAGAGCTTCTTCAAAGTCTCTGAGGGTGGAACAGCTGAGGGCACGATCCACATCCAGCACTCCTCTGAAGGAAGTTGCATATCTTATACCAATGACATGTGGAATAAAACACATATTTAATGTTTCTATATTCTCTTCTATCACATGCTTTTAATACATTCATATTTTTCTTGAACTTGTCTCACCTACTGAGTTGCAGTTTTCGGTGAAACAGCGCCCCCCAGCGATAAATAGGAGGCATGACTGTTTCAAACCACATTTGGCCCAACAGGACAGGTGAAATGGCTGCAGCTGCTGTCAGATAGGTGCTTGAGCCACATTCCCCCAAGTAGGACAGCAGAACCCCCGAACCTGAACCTTCACTCACAGCCAGCAGCACAGAGGATGGGTGGCGGCTGTGGACATAAACCACTGCCTGAAGATGGAGGAAATAATCTTAAATGGAATTAAACAGCAACTAAATATACAACAAAAGAATGTTACATTAAGAATAAAATAAAAATGTGAAAGCCTCTTTTCATGACTATGTTTCCAGATCTTGTGCCAATAAATTACTCTACTTGTGAATTTTACAGTGGTTCAATTTAATCGTTTTTTAGTGCAAAGTTTCCAAAGATTGTTTGTATAATGACAGCAGGGATCTCTAGGCTGACAAATAGCTACAAACATATAAAAACTCACACATCAACTTTGCAGCATTTATGAGCAAACATGGTGTCATCAGACAAAACGATAGTCTAGTTTTCTACCTGTTCAAGATCAGCTGGGTCTCCAAACTCTGTCAGCCGTGTTGTGGTCAGCGGGGACCCCGCTGTACCTCGATGGTGAAACACCACCACATAAAAGCCCTGCAGCATGGCCTGATGGCAAAGTAATTTTAAATGGGGGGTCATCCCTCCCCAGGACTGAGGAATCAGGAGCAGAACAGGAGGCGTAGAGGTAAAGCAGCCAAGGGCCTTCCTTCCCTCCCACCTCCTCCTTGCACCTCCGTCACCAGGTCTTGTCCCCACAGCCCAATCCAAAGCTACAATCCCACCGTCTTTCAGCAACAGATGGTCTCTGGTAAACCGTATTGTGTCTCCATGTTTCCCACACAGAAGGCTGGATATGGTCTGGAGGTGGGGGTCTCCTCTTGGCCAGGCAGCCAGTTTTGGCTTGGCCAGAGAGCCACAGTGCTGCAGGAGATACTTGGCCAGCCCTGTGGGTTTGCAGATGAGCCTGAATCCATCCGATGTCTGACCTGACCTCGACAAAATATCTGCCTCTGGTGGTTTGACCTCTGTGAGCCATTCCCTTGTATTTCTGTATACTGGCAGCTCCAAGATCAGGCAAATGATGAGCCACAGTCTGCAGCCTAAAGCCCTGACAGCCCGTCTTATCCAACAACAAACTCTGGACTTTCGTAGAACCAGTGGCAGCAGGAACAGCAGCAGGGATGGGAGCAAACAGAACAAACAATCCCATACAAACGATGCCATGGGTAAATCCACAAGACTAAAGTTAAATCCAGTGAGAAGTTAGACTACCGTGATGTCTTCTTCTACTTCAAACCCCCATTTTGTCCTCGTTGCAGAAACTCAACATGTCAAAGTCCAGCCTGACAGGTTGACTGATGTTCCCTGATGCTCCCCCCTTTCTCCAGCTTATTGTGAGGAGAAAAGGAAGAAGAGGGAGAGAGAATATTTGAATAGGCTATAATAAAAAGACAAAAAAAGATGTTTTCAGCAATTTGTAACAAAACAAAGAAAAAAGAACAGTAAAAATGTTTCTCCGCCCCCTCTGTTGCCCCTACCTTATAAATCATTTACTACTAGCCCAGACTCAAACTGAACAAACACAGCCCACATAAATCTGTCCTAATAATATGACGGGACTATGACCTTCGACCTTCGACCTTGTTCCATGTCTGCAATTATTTCTTTTGGATTTTTGACCCAGTGACCTGCAAATACTCAACCTGTTCACTGCACAGTTTGTGTAGCTTTTCCTTAAACTCTTTTAGTATCACCCTGAGTGACAATGTTGAGAAGTGTAAGTTTGGGGGGCCAATGTTTAAGTGGAGATTGATAAAATGATGACAATATTATTTTACAGATGTCATTAACGTGGCCCTGCGATGGACTTGCGAGCCGTCCAGTGTGTACCCTGCATTTCGCCCAAAAACTGCTGGGATAGGCTCCAGCTTCCCCACGACCCTGTATTGGATTGAGCGGTTGGGAAAATGAATGATTGAATGAAGATATCATTAACCTCAGAATCTGAAGTTTTTCCAGACTCATGAATTAGTTAATGAAATGTGTTGCGACCCTACAATCTGCAGACAAAAATAATAAAGAACAGGTTTTCTTATCACCTTCAAACTCCCCAACAGAGATTTATTTGCAAACCTTGAAATTCAAGGACATGATTCACTATGTCCCCTGGCATGAATGCAAATTAAGAAATATTTTATAGTTAAAATATTTCATTTTGATTATTTAAAGTCGCTTTAAATAACTTATGAATTAATTTATTAATCTCTCTGGAGAGTGTGCTGCAGATTATCAGGTTGAAGGACTGTAAAAAAAAAAACGATGGATTTTAGATTTGATTAGACTGTAACTAACAGTAGATTTTAACGTTGACATTTGGTACATTTGTCCAGAAAGGGGTTATAAAACAGAGATGTTATTATTACAATTCTTTAAAATGACCTATATTTAAAATTAAGATAAATTCATTTGAATGATTTAATATAATTTTCCTTTCAAGACCTTCCATGAAAAAACATTTTTAAAATTTAATTTTAACATTCACTTGCTGCCTAAACCAAACTAAACTGCAACAGGAAGCTGACAATATGTTCATTCATTCATTCATTCATTCATTATCCAAATCATTGTCTGATGAAGGGTTGCGGGGAAGCTGGAGCCTATCCCAGCAGTTTTTGGGCGAAAGGCGGGGTACACCCTGGACAGCCATGTGTAGAAACCAAAAAGTAAGTATAAATAAGTATATAAGTATAATTAGAATCAGGAAAGGCTGAAGGACAAACTTTTAATAATTTTATCTGACAGATTTTCTTTCTAAATGTCCTGTAAACCTTTCATTTTTATCATTCATTTGATGCAAGTGCTTTCAGTTTCAAACATCAAGAAACCAAACGACAGCCAACTGGAAGCTGCATTGAGTCAGGTCCGCTATTCCTGTCAGGTTTCATTCCTTTGCTCAAAGACAAACTGACAGAGTCACGCATTTGTTTTGTGCGTCAGTATATCACTTTTACTCATCTGTGACGTCTTTGCAAATCTCCAATCTCTCTTTTTTGTACATCCATCCAGGGTGATGATGTTGTTTTCATTGCTGTAGTATATTGTATGATGTGAAACAGCCACCAGACAACTGCAGGTCAGCCTGAAGCTTTGTGATGCTGGGACACCTCCTGATAGAGGTACAATCTGCTCCAACTGAGATGTCTAGATCTCTGTTAACTCTAAAATGACACAGTTTTATTTTTATAACAAACTGGATGCACCCACACACCTCCTTGACTTGAGAAAGTAGCAGGACAATCCGATCCTTCATGTAATAAAAAGCTGAACTGATACAACTTTCTTCTTCTTTTTCTTTCTTTTTATTTCAAACCTGTTGGAGGAAATCAAATCCATTAAAAGGATAAATAACCTATATATTCAACCTTTTCCTGTAGCCATATCTATTTTTAATTTACTTTTATTAAAGCTTTTTATTCTTGTGTATGAAAATATTTTTTGGCACAATTACACAATAAAACCTTTTGCACCGCATGGTAACTTGTCTTGTGAGTTTTTTGTTTAAATAACTATTATTAGCACAAATGAATTTGCTTGCTTAATTCAAGTAATCCCCCCCCCCAAAATTCTTAATTTACTTTTATTCTTCACTTTTACATTAAATATGTTATATCATTCAAATATGTCATCTTATCCTTAAAGATGTCTAAACTAAAGTCTTCAACTAAGGTCGAGCACTACCTAGAGATAAATAACATAATGAAAGACTTTCAACATGCTTACAATAAAAAGCACTCTACTGCCACAGGGCTGACATCGAAGGTTGATAACTGGTTACCAGACATCGATGAAAAGTTTATCATTGGAGCAGTAATGCTTGACTTCTCTGCAGCAGCTAGATATCACAAACCATAACTTATTGTTAAGAAAACTCCAGTATTATCGAGTAGATCAACTAGCCTTATCATGGTTTAAAAGTTATTTGTCAGACAGATCACAAACTGTTTTTTTCAATGGATGCTTCTGTGACGTCAGGGATGTAACATGTGGAGTGCCCCAGGGAAGCTGTTTGGGTCCATTATTGTTTACTCTTTTTACAAATGATCTACCGCTAGCACTGAAAAGGTCTAAAACTATGATGTACTCTGATGATTCCACTATATATTTCTCTGGTCCCACAATTACTGAACTGAACAAAGTCTTGAATAATGAACTGAAAGTTGTGACTCATTGGGTAAAAGAAAATCAACTAATTATTAACACAACGGAAACAAATTGTATGATAATTGGCTCAACACATTCAATCAGCTTAAATCCAAAACTAAACCTGAAAATAAATAACATTGTCATAAAAAAAAGTGCAAGAAACTAAACTCCTTGGTATTATTATAGATAACTAACTAACTTAGAACAAACATATTGATAAAATTACAGAGAAAATGGGAGGAGTAAGCACTGCACTTAAAAGAAAAGCAACACTTTTCCCAACAATTGCAATGAAAGAAATGATCCAATCATTAATATTATCAAACCTGAATTACTGCTCAGATATCTAGTCTGGTGCATCAAATGAAATACTCAAGAAACTTCAAATACTACAGAGTTGTGCAGCATGTGCAATACTTAAATCTAACTATAGGACAAATGTTATCATAATGCACAATCCTTTAAACTGGTTATTGGTAAAAGATAGACTATTGTACTTACTACTCACTTTAATCAAAAGCATCTCCGCAGCAAAAACACCAATGATACTTTATAAAGGCCTTCAGTTCAGTATAAATATACATAGGTATTGTACTAGGCGTGCAGCTGGAAATAATTTCATATTAACTAAAACTAAGACTAATGCATTGAAAATACAGTATTTTACAGAAGAAAGTATGAGTGGAATCATTTACCAAATCATTTATCAACAGTAAATGGTATTATTGAGTTAAAAAAAAAAACACTACATCAGTATCTGTTTAATAATGGAACTGCTAAATTTGTACAAGTCTATGTATGCACATGCATGTGTATGTATATGTATGTGTGTATGTACATATGTATATATGTATGTATTTGTGTATGGATATGCTTTTGTATGTATACAGTACAAGTGTATGTGCATGTATGCATGTAGTATAAGTATATGTATATTGGTATGTGAATATGAACATGAATACATGTAATCTTTATTGTATGTAACTAAGGACCCCAGGAAGAATAGCTGCAGCTAGCTGCTGCAAACTAATGGGGATACAAACAAATGTAAAAAATAAATAAATAAAAATTCATCACCTGCTATTGTAGATTGGTCAGATTGATATAATAATAATAATAATAATAATAATAATAATAATAATAATAATAATAATAATAATAATAATAATGAGAAGAAGAAGAAGAAGAAGAAGAAGAATGTCACCTTGTTATTTATCATAATTTTTTTCATATATGAAATTATGTAACAGCAAACACGTACACATACATAAACAGATTTCCATATAGGATTTTCATGACACCATCAGACATTAAAATTAGGCAAGGAGAACAATGGATTTAGTAAAACAAACATTGCATTTTACTGTTATGACAGTAGGACAAGTTTGAGAAACAGAAACTATTGGAACTATTCACTTGACAGTAATGTCATTGTGCTGCGGAACAAGCAGATGTCCCAGTTCTCAGAAATATAAACACATGATCACACAGCCTGAAAATGAAAACAAACAGACACACACATGTGCACTCACCCCACAGTAAAAAAAACAAAAACAGCTTGAAACAGCAGGTCAATGGAGCTGGAGGGGATTCTTTTTTTTATCATCAGCTCTCATTAAAACTAATTTATAAGGAGTTGTCACCGTTGCAGTAAGGAGTATGAGCATGCTGGTCAAAAGCTGTACAGAATTAAAGCCCAGACTTTCCCAGTGGCAGTTCTGGAATTTGGAATAACCTGCCAAATTTACATTACATCTAAAAGCACACTTTTTAACCTTAGCTTTTAATTCAAGCTCAGTTACAATGCCATCAGGTGTTTCGTTAAAATCCCATTTTTCTAAGTAACTAGTTTTGGTCAGTTTTACTTTTTTTTTTTTTTTTGCTTTTATGCCCCATTTTATTAGTTCTTGTTTTGAACATGTTGTTGATCTTAAATGTGCTATAAAAATCAATTTGACATTAAAGATGGAAATTCTCAATCGAAGAGGGACCTTGAAAAAGGAATAATTGCAGATGGCACAACAATTTGTTCTGCAAGATAAAGACTGCTGCCGACTGTAAAAAGAAATACACCTTTTAGAGCTATTCGGAGACAGAGTTACAAAATTTTATCATGAATAAAAAAAGAGGTTCTACGTGCAGAGTTTATTTATAGAGTGTTGGTGAATAATGCGATTGATTATCTTGTGATCTGCGTCATCCACTGCTGAGTTATGCACACCTATAAAAAGTAACTTGTCAAACAAGACAAACAAACAACAACAAAACTGTTCCCATCAAGACACCACCTCTGACGGAACATTATAAATTTAGAAGCATTAGCACACCTAAAACATTTCCATCAGGGCAGCATCAGCATCAACAAGGTATGGGGAAACCTGTTATCAAAACCTTCAGATATTGTTCATGATTATAAGAGTTTTGGTAAAATAATCTAGATTTTCTTAGATTTATTTATTTATTTATTTTTTACCAAATTTCATGAACGTGGCAAAAATAGTCTGGAAAATATTTTTTGACACCTGACAAGAGAATTATAGCATTATGTACATATTGAATGTATTCATCTCTTAAAATAACACATCAGTTTGTATCAGAAGAAAACCAGGTGAAAAGGGTTGCTATTTCTGGGATTTTTAAACCAGTTTTTGTTTGTTTGTTGGCCTGGTTTTACAATTATGTTGGTTTGCTGTTGACTGGACATAAAACAAGTTCAAATATTGATGCTAATCTAAACTAGATGTATTTTAAATAAATTTCAAAGTTGCCAAAAATTTCTTGGGTCAGGCTTCAATCCTTTATCAGGCAAGTGACTGATCACTTTGTTTTCTTTCATTTTCAGCATAAAACAAATTCTTTAAAAAAAAACAAAAACAAAAAAACAAAACAGTATTGGGGTGTTGGTACATGCCAGAAGTACAATTTTAGGTTAAAATTTCTAATTTCAAGGCATTTCATTGAGTGCCCTATAGATAGAAAGATGTGATTTGGATATTGTAGTCTGAATTATATAAGTAATGAAGTACAAATACTTGGTTACCTTATTTAAGTAGAAATTTGGGGTATCTATACTTTATTGGAGTAATTATTTTTCCGATGACTTTCTACTTTTACTCCTGACATTTCTGTGTGATTATCTGTACTTTCAACTCCTTACAATTTAAAAATACGAATAAAAGTAGTTTACTCCTTCATCTTTCTGGCATATGTCTGTATTTGTCATTTGCTGTTTTGTTTTGTTTTGTTTTTTCTCATCAATTATTACTTCATTTTTTTGTCTCCTTATACAAACCTGTTGCCCTCACTGATTCCTGCAGCTAAGCTTATATTTACTTATATTCTAATGAAGGTTGTTGATAACGTGCCTTTTGAAGTTGGACTTTTTGCAACATTACAATGCTTACAATCATCATATCATCCAGGCCATGAAACGTATATTAATGCTCACATATGGTTCTTTAAAATATTTGCATTGCGCCCAAATGTGTGAAATTTTCATCAGCATCTACGTGGCTGAAAAAGTGCCGTACTTCCCAGGTTTTGCAGTATTAACATTCTGATATGACATTATAGTCATTATAACTTGTAGAAAAACGTTATTCTGGGGAGTGCACTGTAGGCTCTGGTGTCACAGTTTAAGCGTTCCTTTTTTAATGGTATTTTCCACATCTGCATTACTGTTACTTTTATACTTTAAGTGTTTTTTTTAAAATCGGTACTTTTACACTTTTACTTAGGTAAAAGAATTTGAGTTGGTACTGTTGAAGAATAAATATTATTCCTCTTCATCAGAAGGGATTTTTAAGAGTGAAAGATTACCCCTCACTTCGTACAGACCTGGAGAGACTTGTTCCCCGTCATGTTTTACGCAGGTACCAGAACACAGACTGACCAAGGACTCTCGTATATAGGAAAGACTATTTATTTTACATAATTACAGCTCAGAATGATGAGACCCGGGCAACTAAGCCCCGATCTCCCCCCTGTCCACTCTTTTATCCATTCTCCATATCCCTCCTCTTTCCAGCTCCCCAACACACACACAGTTAAAATGTAACATTGAAAGCACACACTCTTTTCCCGGATAGGGCCTTGCCTGTGAGGTAACTCATGACATGGAATGTGGTTCTGGGCAGCTTTCCAGTGTAACCAGTTGCAGCTGGATTGTACTTTCCAAAAGTTCATCTCGACCTTTAACTGTTATTGTATGCTATGTGACCTCGAACACTCCAATGGAGTTATTAGTAAATCACAACAGATTTTCCCCCTTTGAGAGCTGATTAAGCTCTCACATCTAGCCATAACTCTTGTAATTAACCAATTTCTGTTTGGGCCGACTGTAAACTAAAATGAGCATAAATGATTGAGAGTGTGTGGGTAAAAAACATCATGACATAAGAAAAAAATCAACCAAAACAAATTATGGCATCAAAAATCAGTCAACCTATAGTATTATCTTTTTTTTTATTTTTTATATATAATAATTCACCTTCACCATACTTCATTCACTCAAAATGGTTCTTAGTCCATTCTGAATCCTGTAAAACAAAAGTTATGACCTCACACCCATCTATTCGGGGCTTGTTATGATCAAAAATATATATTTCATTTTAGAAGACAGTATGTGCAGTAATATTATCAGTTATTAGACCTTTCAAAGCAAAAAATGAAAAAAAGTGCCAACTCATGTGGCCTCAAAAGCATTTGGGTGATTTCCGTTTTGCATCCACGTTTCATAACGATTATCATTGTATCATTCCTTGCATACAATTTTCATTACTTCATGCAATTTTGACCACAATCTCAGGTGTCTTTCCTGCACTTTCTTATGAGTCGTTTCACCAAATTTTCATTCCGGATGTTAGTGTAGTTAGTGAGTGTCTCTGGTTGGTCTTAAATACTGGTGATGACATGCTGTAGTACGTTAGCATGTGTAGGTGGCTCCTGAGTCCACCAGCATCTGAACTTTTATTCCGTTTACGGTTGCTTCGATGATGGGGTCTTCTTAGGTAGAATTGGAAGGAAGGGAGAAATGTGGGGGAATCTTGGGGTGTACTTCAGTTCTACTTCTCTCTCTGATGCACACACACACACACATATATATGTATATATAACAATTTTGGTACAGTAAAGTTTTTGATAACTTTGTTACAGGTTGTGCAGTGATGTGTGGGTCGGCTGTGTTGTGTCTGCTGCTCCTTCAGACTACAGTACATGGTTTTAAAATTTTACCAGGAAGACACATTAATCACCAAGCAATCACTGAGAGAGCGATCTTAAATGTAACAGCACAGACATGCCGGTCTCTGGCCCTGGCAGAGGGAAGGGATTTCACTTTTCCTGTAAGTATTACATTTACCAAGTGAAATAATTTTTACACTTTTTTTTCAATCAATGTAATTTCAGTGGTGATTAAAGTGTGTGTAACCAGTACGTGTCTGTGTGCAGCCAGAGCCTTTCACTGCTACGTCCATTGCTGCTGCATGTGGAGCGCCAAAGTCAGTCAAGAGTTTCCACAACTCCATCAACACCATCCAAAAGAAAAACTGGCTAACAGATATTCGTCATGTCTTTAACTCCAAATACCACTTTGATGATGAGACATTTACAGAGGGAAAAAAGATCATCACAGATGTCTTAGATACTCTCAGAAATGCTATCAAGAATGAGGACAACTTTCTTGGGCCAAAAATGGCAATATGGGCAAAAGAAAATCTGGGAGTGATACTTCACCCTTTACAGGTATTTTCTGTCCCAGTTTGTTTTCATCTGACAACACTTCCTGACTCTGAATCAATGTTTTTAAACTGTACTTGATCAAGACCAAGTTGTGTTTTTAAAATGTACAAGATCTTGATCCAACAAGTCAGACAGAAAGTTGAATATAATCTCATTTCAGAGAGGGTCACATTTCAAGAGTTATCACCTGTTTATTCACTTCCAAGTAACCTTGCCATTAGTGACAGAAGGAGAGAATGTGCAATAGGCTGATGAACAGTTAGTTTGCAAGAGGAGGGGCAACGGGCCATCTCTGAACCCTGACTGAACATGCTCGGCACCCAGTGACTGGCAGGTTACTGGAGGAGGAGGGAAGACATTTTCCTTCATGCACACATATACCACCATTCACCAGTGTTACACCACTTTAAAATAAATTGTAATTTCATAATTAGACAAAAATATTTACATTTTTCTGCAGATTTCTGAAGATGAATGTCTTGGTGCAAATACAACTACTGTGTGTAGGCTATTCACACATTCATTTTTAATACTAGCTGTAGCTGGTCTGATTTTGTGTGAGAATAGTTAAAAATAAAAGAGATGGAAAAATGTCTTTCCATTATTGTAAAGAGAAAAAACACAGGCTGGCATGAAACAAACCCCAGGGCATAAATTCTCTTTTCGGAATAGTGGCATGATGCTGTTAAGCTGCCAGTTGGGTAACTCGGTATATTATCTGATGACTAACATATCAGCCACATTGTCCTTTTCTTGTTCTTATAGCTTGTTGTCAGTGTGGAAACTTATTCAAAATCTCATGTCAAGGAAGAAGATTTGTTAAGTAATTAAGAGAAAAAGAGGTGCACTGGATTTGCTACTATGTTTTACTCTAACTGTAAATGCAAGCTTTTATATGTAGGTCATATCTTCCTTTTTGTTTCTTTTTTCAACCTGAAGGATTTCTACAGTCACAGTAACTGGGTGGAACTAGGAAACACAGTTCCAAACTCCAATCTGATCATTAGAGACAAGAGCATTGGAAATGTCGCAGGTAAAAAGTGGGGTCTTTGGGTTAAAGCTGAGGTAGGTTATCTTGCTCAGTGACATTTTTTTTACTCTGGGTGAAGTGGTTCCTCATCCTGATATTAATCTATACATTTTGTAATCATGAACAATAAGAAATATAGTTAGACCCTCAGTTTACTGCAAATCTGTAAAAAATCTGACCAGTCCAAACGTTTGGACCGAAATGGAGTTGTTCATTTCTTATAAGAAAAAAAAAAAGCCTTGGATCAGGGAAGGAGCAAAACCAGACGGGGAGGAGCCAGAACAGAATGCTACTTTCAAATCTTGCTAGCTCCCCAACATTACCTACCCCAGCTTTAATGAGTTGAGCAAACATAAATGTTGCTTGTTTGTTTGTTTGATACTGATATTGTTTGCTAACCTCCAGTGCATTTACTCTATCAGTGTCCAGTAACATAAAGTTTGAATTCATTGTTGTATCTTCAGCCAAAACAAGAGAAACATGCCGCAACTGTGATGGAAACAACTGCACGAACAACATTTTGGAGGATATCCTGACAGAAAAGTTACTTACTTCAGGATACTTTTCTATCTTTTCCTCCAAAAAATTTCCAGGTAAACATACTCAATACAAAATATAAGAACCGAACTATGGTGGATTAATTGAAAGCAACAAGACCTTGGTATTTCTGTGCAGTATTAAATAATTATATTAGAGACCGCATTTGTAGGTGAACATTGTTTGGAGAAAAAAAAGATGTGTATACTAGATTACTATCTTAAAGAATCTTGAAGTCAGTATTGCCATTTTAGGGACTTGGCACAGGCCTTCCAAGGCAAAGCCATCAAAAATAAAGGTAAATGCAAAACTAATGTGATAGAAGTCCAATAAGGGCCATATATGAAAAGATGCAAGAGTGATGGTCTACTTGTCTTTTATATTCAGTATCCCATTACTTAATTGTATAATATAGTTACATTGGCTTGAGAGTCGTAGAAGAAGTCTCCCTCAATACAACCCTGCATCCAGAAAGGTGCCGTGTCCATATTTTGATGAGTCTGAGTTTTGTTTGCAGGTGGGGAAACAGTAAAATACACAATATAATTATTGTGTATTAACTTCAGGATAAATATGTTTTTTATTTGGACATAAAAGGAAAATGTTGAGAAACTCTATTGGACCTTTTAATTTTATTCTGATGATGAACAGGAAAGTGCAGCCATGGAGACTTCCCTGATGCAACACGTCACACTGAGCCAACAGGTGGGATTAACAAGGACACTTTCAGCTCCAGCCATGGGCATCTTCACCAGCAAGCAGCAAATCTGGCTATAGCTGCAACCAGTGAGCTACTGGAGGAAATCCGACGTGCTGCTGGGGACAAGCAATTCCTTCAGTAAGATTTTTAAATTTAAAGATTTAGCATGTTTCAGGTATTTACAGCAATATAATGAGATAGAGCAGATAAGAATCTTCTGCATTTCTCTTTTCATTCCTCAGGATGATGGGACTCACAAGAGGTAAATCCCTCTGCTTTGTGGTCGACACGACAGGAAGCATGGGGGACGACATTGCAGCTGTGAGGACTGTCACGTCCTCTATTATTGACAGCAAAGTGGGAACAGAGGATGAGCCTTCAGTTTACATTCTTGTACCTTTCAATGATCCAGGTAAATTTAAAGCTTCCAGACTTCCAGGTGGGGTCTGTGCTTGGAGGTGGCTGCTGGCTGCCTGGGTCTTGGGGTTCTCCTGGCCTGCCTTCTGCCTGCTGGTTCTCCTGATAGCTGATGGCTTCATCCTTCCATAAGGAGAACATAAATTCTAATGTGTATATGTGTATGTACATGTGTATGTAGGCAGGTGTGTATATATGCATATGTAGGTTGTTCACTTTCTCATTCTTTCTCTCTCTACAAGGTGTTTTTTTTTTTTTTAATTCTTTTCCATTCTCTTTCTGTCCCTCTTCTGTCCTCTCTGGTCCGGTCCAGCAGTACAAACTCTTTAATACAAACAATTATGCAAAATAAATACAAAATTAAAATAAGAACCCAGAATATCGAGGGGAGCATAGATAGATAGATAGATAGATAGATAGATAGATAGATAGATAGATAGATAGATAGATAGATAGATAGATAGATAGATAGATAGATAGATAGATAGATAGATAGATAAACAAAACAATCCTTTTGAACCACAAAATATTTATCAAAGAGAAAGAAGAAACACTAATTATCTTTCTATTTTGTCTTGATCATAGATTTTGGGCCACTAAAACAAACTACTGACCCTGAAGTCTTCAAGAGTTACATTAACGCACTGATTCCCGATGCTGGTGGAGATTTTCCAGAGATGAGTCTTTCAGGACTTCAGGTGCTGTAATGTCTTTAAATGTGTGCCATGAAATTGATAATGAACAATAAACTGGAACATTTCTGATTTCATATAGCTTGCTTTAACTGGCGCTCCTCCGAATTCTGACATCTTCCTCTTCACGGATGCCACTGCTAAAGATGCACACCTGAGAAACACAGTGCTCGCACTCATAGAGCAGACCAAATCAGTGGTGAGTACAAGCACAAGATTGGGGACACTGATTTAAAATATGCTGGTTTTCTTTATTGACAATTATCATTTAATCTCAGTATATGCAGCCCTACATTTAAGGCCTCCAACTTCTTTTGGACTGTAACAATTTTTTATCTCTTTCAAATCATGACATCCCTTCACACAACAATTAAAATAACTTCTGGCACTACGGTACTGATAGAGAATGTAGAAGTGGTTTTTTTCTCCATTTTTCTTGTTAACATGTTTTCAGGAAAACAGCAGATTGATTCCTGTGCTACCAGGAGATAACAAGCACGAGTTAGTCCAGCTTCTTTGGTAGAGCTAAGCACAGCAACAGAGTTGACAGGACTGTTAACTTTATAGATTTCTAAGGGGATCATAAACCATAGTTTAGAACAAGAAAGACTGTGGATTTCCATACAGGCAAAGGTGTTGTGAGTCCCAAAAGCAGAAAAGACTCTGCATTACTCAATTTGTGTCTCAAAATACAAAACTTTGAAACAACATTAAATGTTTCTCTTTGGTTTTAAGAAAAGCATTCTCTTAAAACCACTTGTAGAAGACAAGTATGCGAGGATTAGCTCACAGATTTTATTATGTAAAAACATTCAACTTTGTGTGTTTGAAATGACGGATAACTCCGTTTTGGACAATGGTTTGTCTGGAGAACCAGCAATCTTCACAGTCATGGTTTATGTTCCCTGTATTCAGAATGCATTAATGATAAATAAATGTGCTTTAATAATTTTATTTCAGGTGAACTTCATGATAACTAACATTCTGGGGTTACGTCGTCGAAGACAGGCTGACAGCAATCAACAACAACAAAGCCATCGGATGTTGAGATCAGATGGTCAGCTGTACAGAGACCTGGCTCAGGCTTCAGGAGGTCAGGCCATTGAAGTAACAAAAAGTCAACTGCTCCAGGCCGTCAGCATCATGACAGAGTCCACCAGCTCCTCACTGGTATTAACAGCTCTTACTGGAAATGATCAATTCCTATTTAGGATTTGAGTGATTCATTTTCTCGGTTATTTTTGGATTTGTAGGTGACCCTATTGCAAGCAACCAGGAGCCCTGGGAAAGCTGAAAATTTCACTTTCACAGTTGATGAATCAGTGACTAACTTGACAATTTACATCACTGGAAATTCTCCAAATTTTATCCTCATCAATCCTACAGGTAATTGCCTCTTTGAAACTAGATGTAATTTGTATTAACCAACTGGTTAATAAGCAGCAATTGACTCCTTATATACCGTAATTTTCTGTACATGTTTTAAAACTTAATCTTTGTTTAATTAGCTTTGGATTGTTTCTTTGCTTTAAATTTAGGTGTGCAACAAAATCTTTCCAGCATAACGGGATCATCGATTATTTCATATGAGTCAGTGGGTAACTTTCAGACCCTGCGGCTGCAAATACAAGTGGGCGTGTGGGAAATGAGAATGTTGTCAACAAATCCTTACAGTCTGAAGGTTGTAGGTGAGACTTCAGTAATCATATGGTTGAAATAAAAGGAAGTAAAAGCTCCTTATTATTGAGGAATATTATTGATCTCAAATGTCTTGTTTACTGTCACAAAACAACAGAGTTTAAAAAAAGACATAGATGTCTTCTTTAATTTGTTTGTTTTTCACAATACGTGTAATGGTAAATTTTATATTCACAATTAAAACCAACTATTTTTATTTCAGTGCAAAATATTCTGGACACACATAAAAAGCCGAAACCATATATTCTATGACTTTTGCAGGAATATTTTCAGAAATAGTGATGGATCTGCAATGTTTGTTTGATTTTATTTTTAGTGAAAATCAATAAGGATGGTTTATATGTAATTGTGTTCAAAGAAATGGGATGGCAGTCCTCTGTTTGAAATCCCTTGCTGATGTTATTCATTTATTTCCACTTATAGGTGAGAGTCCGATTGACTTCCTGTTTGACTTTTTGAAGGAGTTGCAGGGTCCATTGGAAGGATTTGATCTTGTAGACAGTCGTCCTCCAGCTGGTAAAAAAAAAAAAAAAGAAACATGCAGGGTTTTCAGTTTATCTTTTTTTTTTAAATTAATCATTTAATCAGTCCCAACACACATGAATGCATTTTCTTTTTGTTAAAGGTGGTAATGGCAGCTTGTTGGTGACTCTAACTGAGAGCGACACTGTGACAGTGACAGAGGTCACTCTGGTTGAAACATCAGGATCAGGGCAGGTTGATGGTCGTGTGGAGTCTCAGGGTGATGGAAAGTTCCTTGTCAGATTTGACAATATGCCATCAGCTGAGTTTGTCATACTCGTCAAGGGGGAGAACAACAGCACTACCTCCAGATCATCATCATCAGTCTTCCAGAGACAATCATCCACCAACCTGAGAGCTTCTGCTCTCACTGTTACCGCTGTAAGCAAATGCAATCATGCAAAACCCACAGCTTCCATCAAAGATAAAGCTGCATTCCTAAAAGGCTCTTTTCCTTTTGTTTTAGGGTGATTCAGGTGATGTTTTAGAGCCAGGAAAAACTATTTCAGTTCCCTTTTCTGTCATAACAAGCGGTGCAGGAGGAACCTTCTCCATCCAAGCAACCAATGACCAAGGCTTTGATTTAACTTCCCCATCAACCTTAATCCTAGAAACTGGGGGCAGTGCAAATGGTACAGTGAACCTCACAGCACCTTCCAACACCCCAACTGGTACCGGTGTCACACTAACCATTCAGGCTGTGGCACCAGGAAGCACAGACACCAACTATGCTGTGCTGCGTTTCACCGTCCTTAATGTAATGCTATTTTATAAGACTACAACATTTCAATTCATTTTAAAAGCATAATAGTAGCAAGTTAACATGATTGTTTTACATCTTCCATCCTCTCATAGGTGACAGATTTCACTAAGCCAGTGTGTCAGTTGCTCAGTCTGCAGTCCAACTGCTCTGATAACTGCAACCAGTCAATGTGGGAGCTTTCTGTCCAGGTGACCGATGGAGCTGAAGGATCAGGTGTGGGCAGCATCACCCTCAGAGAAGGCAATGGCACCTTGAACACTAGCATAGCAGCCGGCAGCGGTAACATTAATCTGGTGACCTACACTGCTTCCTGCTGCTCACCTGATGTCCAGCTGCTGGTTGTGGACAGGGTGGGTAATGAGGAAACCTGTAGTTTCTCTGCCCGTACAAACACCACCACCACCGATACCCCCGTCACCACCACCAACACCACCACCGTCACCACCAACACCACCACACAAGCTGTGACCACCAGTAGCCCACAGAACCAGACAGCAGCTGTTACATCATTCTCTACCAGAGCTGTTCAGTCTCTTATTCTCTGCATCAGCATCACCACTGTGGGACTCAAGTTAACCTGATATGGGGATAAACTAAATATCAAAATTTTGAAAACCTGTTCTGGAGCAAAGAAACTTTCCACTCTACATGTATGCTACAATAATACATTCAAAGACCAACAGTCTTGCATATGATTGATTGATTTTTTCTCATATACTTGTTTTAAATAAACAGAGCACAATTTTACAAAATTCAAAGGGAAGACCACTTCTTTTGACCAATTAATAACTAACATCTTCTTTATCTAAAGGAAAACTTCAGGCTTTGAAAAATATTTTAACTCATTATATCTACAATGGAATTAAATCAGAATTAAATGTGTTCCAGCTTGGATTGCTGCTTGCTGATATACGGGGATTTCTCTTGGTGAACTGAATAACTGAGTATGTGTCTGTAATAAATACTTCATGTGCCACCAGTCATGAACCATGGACCATACAGTGATAACCATATGTGATCAATACATTGAGAGTAACTTAACGATTGAATATGATTTAAATATAATTAAGACTTGGACTGTGTGTTGGTTTAAGTACCAGATGCTGATGGAGGATCAGCCATTTTTCTTTTTTGTCTTACTTATGCTAATATGCAGTGTTGTTAATCAAATCATTGATTTTACATGTATGTGTATTACTAGTAATGTGGGGCTTGCTTCTTTTATGATGAAATGTGATTTGATTTTAGATTAAATATTAAGCAGCAACAACATGTTCACTGTGGTTATTGAAGAAGCGCTACTGAACTTTGGCAGATATTCTCAGTGAAGCATCCTCTTACAATGATTCATTTTGTATCCATCTTATCCTACATCTTCTCTGAACTCTCTCCAACTAGTAAAAGTCTGTCCAATGTTGATTCTTATCTTATCTATTGCTTTGTCACTGTCTCTATTTCTTTCTTTCTTCTATTCCTTCCTCCAGTGACATACTATTGTGTTTCTTTGATTAATTAATTATAGAGCATATTCAAAATGGCCAGTGTGTTAAGATCAAGTTGCTAGTGTGTCATGCAGTGCCGTTAAGCAAAAGGCTGCTGTAAAGAGATGCAGTCTCCGGGCCCTTCAGTACTTGATCATGATGTAAATGCTTTGTTTAATCAGACTAATTTATATTTTTGTGCAGCAAAAATGTATTCTAGTTAGAATAAAACTGAAATAATTTATCTGCTCTAAGCACATATATCCCTCTGCTTACTCAGGAATAAGGCACAATACTAACGCCATGCATCTCCTGGATTCCCTAAAACTCTTGCTAATTCCTCTTTACGTCAGCTACTAGTAACAAAAATTGTTTCCGATGTTGTTTTGTATTTGTTTTCCGCTTGCTCTGATGATCTAGTTATAACCTAGCTCAATCTATATTTTTAGATAATAAAACAATCAACTCTGTAATTTTAATTAAACTTTTAACAGATTTCTGTTGACCAGAAAACTAAGTGCTGAATCAGTTTCTACAACCCAGGATCTGGAAACCATAAATGACTTGAGCATCATGCAAATGTTCTGTAGGCCTCCATTTTAAAAAGTAATGATTTGCTTGTTTCACATCACACAAGAATGTTTTATCCTAAAAACAGGTGAACAACAGGTCAGCACAGTCGTGCAGGAAAAGCACAAAGGCCCAACATTTACTGCTAATACTCACATACACATGTCTTAAAATGATGAAAATGTAAAAAAAAAAAAAAAAAAGGCCCAGTTTAAGAACACGTTTCATAACAATTATTAATTCACTAACATGTATGTGACTCTAAGTGTGGTCTCTCATTATTGTAAAAGGTTTGTAAATTTTTACGACAGGACAATTTAACAAAGAATATTTTTATGTATTTTCTATTTTTTTGCACATACCGGAGGTTTCAGTTCTCCTCCCAACCCAAGATTTGACTTTGTCACACCATAACTTCTCGTTCTTTTTTTTTTCTAAGTCATTATATTATATATGTAAACAAGCCAAGGTCATTATTTGGTATGTTCTAATAACAGTTTAACTCTATTAGTTTTTGATATAACACAGTGTTAATGAAATGAAAAGGAAAATACGTATTTTATCAGAGTGAAATTTCCGCGTTGTAGTAGGGTGTTTTTCTTTTTTTGAAGAAATAATTAAAAGATGAAGAGGACAGTGACTTGTTCTGAAGGCTGAGGACTGCTGGCAGGAATGATTTCTGATTTCTGGTACCTTTCCATGTTGCACTTTAGTTTAGAAAAAAAGTCTCCCTTGAACACACCTTGTTGTCTCTGTAGAGAATGTCAGGAATCCATATTTTCAGCAGCTTGTGCAGCATTTTTTTCCTTTAGAAGAATCTGCTCTGTCCCTTCTAATAGATGCTTCTGTGTTGCATTTCTATTCTGTTGTCTCATTGAACTCCAAGGTACTTGTGATCCTCCATCACCTCACCTGTTCTCCTGGCATGTAAACATTTTTTTTACTCCTGTTTCTCTTGAAGTCATCAATAATGTATTCTGTTTTGATTGCATTCAAGTGGAGGTGATTGTTACCACACCATCTGTTAAAATGAGTAACCAGTTCTCTGTACTCAGCTGTCCATCACTGATACACTTTTCATAAATCCAGGTGATTGTGGATCCACCAGGAGTTTATGAAGCTTCTAACTTAACAGAGCAGGCTAAATTGTATTAAAAGCATTTGAGAAGTCAAAGAACATGATCCTCAAAGTTCTGCTTGATTTGCACAGATGAGAGAAAGCTCTCTGATGCAGGCAGATGTAAGCATATTCAATGCCAAGTCCTTTACGAAGTGGCTCAGAGTTTTGGTTCTCCCCCTGCAACATGTCTGTGCCCGCTTCATTCTTTCTACCTATATTATTTCAAGCTATCTTTAAACTATTATTTCTCTGTAGCAACTGTGTTATACCAGTAGAGCTGACATTTTGTCATACAGTAAGTCCAATTTAAAACTTTCTTAAACTCTCAGGCAGCAAAAGACAAAAAAATATTGACAAATTTGTGCAATTTGCCTCCAAGTAAAACTTCACCTAATGGTTCTGTGATGTTGGAACATTTCCGAAGCCCCTGAAAATCAAAAGGCATGCTAGGACAATATTCATACCTGAAATTATAAAATGAAAAGAGATTCTTCCTACTTAGATTTTCTTCATATAACTTTTTAGCAGTCAGGCAAATGAAAATCAAATGGCTGAAAAAGGAAACATGTCAGGACCAGTAGCACAAGACTGGAATGCATTCATGAGGGCTTAAACTTTCTGCAGCTTTGATATTATTTGTTGATATTATTTGGGTTTTTTTTTGTTTTTTTTTTGTTTTTTTTTAGATATCAGTTTAGCAGAATATCTGACATGCTGCTTAGTGTTGATTAGGATTTTACAGTCAATTGTTAGTCATTTGATGAGTTATATATGTCTGTAAATGTTGCAAATCATAGTCCTGTACAGTAACTGGAAAGTACTTTTTCACACAGCCTGCACATGAAAATAAAAATGAAAGAGTCTAGATATTGCTTAAATATTGAGGTCTCTGTCATGCAGTTATGGTTAAAAATACTTCCTGAGAAACTGACACAACAGTTGATCATCAGTCACAGTGGCATGAAGGACAACAGACACATGTTAACACCCTTTAGCTAAAACCCAGTGGTAAATGAAAACAATAAGTAAATAATTAAATAACCCACTAGAGCATAAATAAATAATGTTTATATATATTGTTGGGAACTTAACAGAAATGTAGTTTCACTTAAACTAGAATTGTGATCCACTGTAATAAGTTCAACAACTATGACTGATACCGTTTCAAGGTTTTCTGATTAGAAGCTCATGTAGAAAAAGTAAATAATCAGGAAAACTTACAAATGGCTCTATTTTTGTTGTACATTCACCATTACATATTGTGATAGTCACACTCCTTTGGTTTTTGGTCATGTGCTTTTGGTTTTTGCACACAATCAGAGACAAATGTCAGCTCCTCCCTCCTTCGCTCATATCATAAATACAAGGTGTCCAACCCCCCTTAACAAAAGGAGCAGGACAGCAGCAAGACTAAAGGTACGGTTATTTCTGATGACTATTTGAAATTTAATGCTATCTTTCAATGAGTGACAAAATTAACTTATGTAACTTTTTTTTTTTTTATTCTGAACAACATTCACATATGATTTTATGTGTTATTTGACCAGAACAACTGAGGAAATATTTCTCTTTGTGCACACTTGATCCTACTATTGTCTCATTAAAATGATGGACTCATTTTTGTCATTATTGTAGTGAATCCAAACAAAACCTTTGCAGATATTTATAAAGGGATATAGATAAAAAAAAAAAAAAAAAGAACTCATTTCCAAGGATAATCCTTTACCAGTTTGATGTCTCTGTTTATTTTTATCTCCATGTTTAGTTGATTCTTCTAGGAAAATGTTAGAGAAAAATCTCTCAATGAATGACAGACACTCAGATCACTGAGAAGTCAACAGACAAAGTGAACTAACATTCAGTTTAGAATAAAACCCTTATATACTTTCATCTGTTACATGCTATTTCCAAATGGAAGACATTTCTCTTTAGGATTGTCCCAAGTTATCAAAGTAATTTGCTCGTAACATATGTGAGTACACATGGACATGAAAGAAGAATGTTATTATCATCTCAAATAACAGACGCAACAAGTCCAGTCTCAGACGCTCAACAACAACATGTACCTGTCCGAGCAGATCCCAGACAGTATCAACTACCAGTGTATTTTCACTACACTAACCCAGAGGGATTTAAGGTCCCAAACAATTGTGCATTAGATAAACTGAACACAGAAAGTAAGGAAATTTGTGTTTGGTCTATTATTGTCCCCTTTAATATTAAAAGTTAGTGTTTTACTATAGACTGTGTAGTCATCTTCAAAATTAGGCATGATTTGCAAGGACTGTGCTTCTGTGCAATGAACAACACAACTAAGTGTTGGTGGTGCTCTCCAAGAATGTGCCAAAAATTCACTGCAATATTCTTCTGTTGGTTAAGCAGATCTGCCAAACATTAGCAGATTTTCCTATTATGATGTCCCTAACAACATCATCATCTTGTACCCTGGCTGTAGCATTTACTCTCTACAGACAATAAAAGTCAGTCTCACCTCAGGCCTTCGCCTTATCTCTTTCTCTGTCCATTTCTTTCTTTTCCTTTCGTCCTCTGATAATGTCATTGTCCATTTCTTTGATGAATCAGCTATGTTGTTCGTTTGAAACAGCCAGTCTATGGACAGCCAGTTGATGGCATGTCATGTATAAAGTGAAACTCGGCAGTAAAGTAGTTCAGCAACTCAGAAGAAAGAATTGCAAAGTGCGCTTTTTATTTTAGCTTTGGGATGTTGCTAGGCAACAATGACTCCAGGAATATAAATATATCATGAATGTCACTATGCCATAAAAACAGAATCAGAAACACCTATTTTTCGTGTCAGAAAGTTGGCTTAAATCTTGTTTTGAGATTCAGATGTTGTCAAGTGTAAACCAGATGGAGGACTGGGAGACAGACATATCAGAATCAGACTCTGGAATCAGTGGTGATCCCATATCGTCAAGCCCAAGTGCAGAATTAACAACAACACCTAATTTGTTCGAGGTCATTTCAGATAAACTGTTATGAAGACAAAGATCTCTCCTGTAATCTGACAACCTTGTATTATTTAGAATTTGAATATTTCAAAGTTTAATTATCCCCAAACCATGTGTGTCCTTTAGACTGAAAACATCTGACTTGTTAGCACACAGATGTAGCATTAATATCGCTGATACTATAGAAGTGTATTTGTGAGTAATTTACACATCCGTGAATAATAGTAAATCATGTTTATTGTTTTGGCGCTGCATGTGTTACCATCCAGTCAACAACTTCTGCACTGAAGGCTCTGCTTGCTTTTTCAAGACAATGTCATCACTGATCATGTAATCTAATCAGTCTAGACCTCGAACTTCAGACCCACTGAAAACCTTTGCCACAACTCGTTGAGATGACTCTGAACAGCTGAAAATCTTTATCAAGCAAGAATGGGATAGCAATTTGATTTTCCACACTCCAGCATATAAAAGCATTTGTGACCTCAGTTCACAAGCGCATCATGTGGAGTTTTGCTGAAAGAAGAAGGGATGCATAATCACTCTACACAGCCATACAACTCTTCAAATTTTATTTATAGAGCGCTTTCTTTACAAAAAGCAGCACTCAGTGCTTCATAAAAAAAAAACAAAAAAAAAAAACATTTTTTTCCTGTTGAGAATACAAGCCTTCATATACCAAAGTATTTAACATGACAATTTAAAAACACAAACCCAATTCTCTGTCACTCACACACATACTACTTCACACGAAGCACATTAACCCCAATATCTCCTTTGTTTTCCGTCACTGTCTGTTACAGGTTGTGCAGTTATGTGTGTGTTGGCTGCTTTGGGTTTCCTTCTTCTGCAGACTGGAGCTGCTGGTTTCACTATATTACCAGGAGAGTCTCATAATCACCAGGAGATCACTGAGAAAGCAATCCTAAATGTCACAGTAGAGGCATGTCATGCTCTGGCAGTGGCTGAAGGCAAAACATTCATTTTTCCTGTAAGTATTCAATCTATTATACACAACCAACCACGCACATACACATCCATCTGTACTACAGAGTTATAATTATGTAATATCAATATTTTTTATTTGAGTTGTTATTTATGTCTATGTGTCTGTACCTGTGTCTGCAGCCACAGCCTTTTACTCCTGAAACAGTTGCTGCTGCATGTGAAGCATGGAAATCCTCCAAGAGCTTCCACAGGTCTATCTTCCTGATCAAAGCCGCAAACTGGAAAACCGACATACAAAATATCCTCAACCCAGCTTATCACTTTGACGGAGAAACATTTACAGATGGAAGGAAACTCATCACAGAAGGGTTATCTGTTATTAAGGCTGCTATAAAGAAACATAGCTTTTGTTCAGCAAAATGGAACCTGGGAGTAATACTTCACCCCTTACAGGTATCTATAACAATAATAAAAATGCTCCTTTTTCCATTCAAATCTGCAGCTCCTCTTCTGCAGCTGAACAAACAGATTTGTCTTTCAGAATAAGTTATATACTAATGTCATTTTAATAAGTGTCTGTGACAGCATGTACTTATTAAAAGAGGAAGAGTTAATTTTTTTCCAGCTGAGAGTGTGTATAAAGCATAAATCTGAGGTTTTTCTTCTCCTTTGTTTCATTGAATTGGAAGGATTTCTACAGCCACAGTAACTGGGTGGAACTTGGAAACAAACTACCCAACTCCAACCTGATCAGAGCAGACACAAGCATTGGAAACATAGCTGGTAAAAGTCATTTGTTTGAGTGATGTGTTAAGCAGAATTTTCCGAAAAACCTGCCAAAAGATGTTTCTTTTGTTCTGTGTAGACTTCTGTGTACATACTGGCACTTACACTATTTCATAACTATATCTTTTAATGTTGAATCCACAGCTAAAACCAGAGCTACATGCCGCAGTTGTGATGGAGATGATTGCAGGAACAACATATTGGAGGATATTCTACAAGAAAATATACTAACTTCAGGATATTTTGGCTTTCTTTTCTCCAAACCCACAGGTGAACATCTTCATTTAAATTGGTCATTATATTTATTACTCAGTGTAATGTCGTGGGTAAGAATTTAGCTTGTAGCAAATGTTGATCATTGGATGTAATTTTGCCACTTTTAAACTGTTGGAGACCAGCAAAACTTCTCTGAGTTATAATGCCGTACCACTCTGCAGGTATTTAGTTTAGGACTGTGTTCAGTATGTGACAATAATCCAAAGGATTAAGAGAAAAGTAATTTGACTAATTTGAGTAATTAACTTGCATGGTCCTGAGCAGACCTTTGCAGCATTCTGTTTCTAGCAGAGTTGGTGCCAAAAATTGATGTCTTTGAGCTGGTAGGAAGCAATCACAAATCTACTATTATTTGTGTGCATAAAAGAGTCAGGACAAGTCTTTTGACCATGTTAAGGTCAATTTGGTCCTCAAGGGCCACAGTCCAGAAAGTGTTTGGAAATTCCCTGCTGCAACACACCTGACTTGTGCAGAAGCCTGCTAATTACCCATTGATTTGATTCAGGTGCGTTGCAGAAGGGAAAGTCCTGACACTTGAAGAATTTGAGCCCTCGAGAATCAGTGTTTTCCACCCCAATGTTTCCAATGTTTTTATATATATATATATATATATATATATATATATATATATATATATATATATATATATATATATATATATATATATATATATATATATATATATTATATATGGGGATGTGCATCCCCATCCGTTGTTAACACAGTGCATAAAGCTGTCTTACCTTTTCACTGATTTTTATTTTAAAAGCAATCTGGATCCAGAAGTAATAGCAAATTATAGACCTATATCTAATCTCCCGTTTATGTCCAAAATTCTGGAGAAAATAGTTTCAGCTCAGCTACATGCCCACCTGAGCAAAAATAATTTATTTGAAGAGTTTCAGTAAGGATTTACAGCTCATCATAGCACTGAGACAGCATTGGTGAAAGTTACTAATGACCTTCTTATGGCCTCAGACAAAGGACTTCTGCCCATACTTATCTTGCTAGATCTTAGTGCTGCATTTGATACAGTCAATCATAATATTCTGTGAGATTAGAACAGGTGGAGCGTCAAACTGGTTTAAGTCATATTTATTCTATAGTCATTTAGCAGACACTTTTATGCACAGCAACTTACATATGAGTGAAAGACATGATCTAGCAGAGTGGTGTAAGTCCATCAACCTCTGGATTATGGGCCCACTCTGCTATACACCCCAGATGGGACTTGAACCCACAATCCCTGGTTTAGGAGGCCAGGTTTATCCTTTGGGAAAATCTATCACTCATCTGATAGACTTCAGTTTGTTCATGTGAATGACAGGTCCTCCTCGCAAACTACAGTAAGTCATGGAGTTCCTCAAGGTTCTGTACTTGGACCAATACTCTTCACACTATATATCCCTTTGGGCAAAATTATTAGACAACATGGAATAAACTTTCATTGTTATACAGATGATACTCAGATATACTTATCCTTTAAACCAGATGAAAAAAAATCAGCCCTATAGGCTACAAAATTGTCTCATAGACATAAAGACTTTGATGACTAGAAATTTTCTCCTCTTAAACTCAGACAAGACTGAAGTAATTTTCTTTGGATCTGAAAAACTTAGACCTAAATTGAACCTGGTTGGCATTACTTTAGCTTCCAGTGCTACAGTGAGAAACCTTGGAGTAATATTTGGCTCTGACCTGTCCTTTGGCCCACATATTAAGCAGGTTACTAAAACAGCCTTCTTTCATTTACGTAATATAGCCAAAATTAGGGACATTCTGTCTCAGAGTGATGCAGAAAAACTGGTTCATGCTTTTGTTACCTCAAGACTAGATTACTGTAACTCTCTATTACTGGGCTGTCCTAAATATGCCCTGAAAAGCCTTCAGCTGATCCAGAATTCTGCAGCCAGAGTCCTGACCAGAACCAGCAGGAGAGATCATATTTCTCCAGTTTTAGCCTCTCTTCGTTGGCTGCCTGTTGAATCTAGAATAGAATTTAAAATCCTTCTTTTTACATATAAAGCCCTCCACAACCAGGCACCACTATATATAAAAGACCTCACAGTTCCTTATATACCAAGCAGAGTACTTCGTTCGCAGACTGCAGGCTTACTTGTGGTTCCTAGAGTCTCAAAGAGCCGAGCAGGAGGCAGAGCCTTTGATTATCAGCCCCCCCCCCCCCCCCCCCCCCCCCCAATAAAAGTGTTTCATTATTAACATGTATGTCTCCTGTCTCAGCAGGTCTCCCTGGCCTGGAGTAGCAGTTCCTGTTGTCTGTTGTCTTTCTGTCCTCTTCCCCCCACACAGCAGAGGCAGATGGCTGCCTGTCCTTGAGCCAGGTTCTGCCGGAGGTTTCCTTCCTGTTAAAAGGGAGTTTTTTCCTTCCCACTGTCGCCAGTGTGCTTGCTCAGGATGGGAGATTGAGTTGGACTCAACTCAATCTGTTGGTTTCCTCATATAGGCTATTATGACTTGGCTTTCATTATGGGTTTTTTTTTTTTTTTTTGTCTGTAAAGCGTCTTGAGATGGCATTGTCTTGATTTGGCGCTATATAGATAAAGTTGAATTGAATTGATTTTTTTTTTTTTTTTTTTTTTACCAATGCAATTGCAGAAATGCATCTCATAAAAAAAAAACAAAAAGAAAAAAACACACACACAAGGGCAGGAGTACATAGTGGACCAACACAGCAAAGTGAGATTCATAAAAGAATGGAGCACAAGCTCACATAGCACTTTCGTGTTGCTGACTAGTTTTCTCACAAGAGCAGCTGAAGAGTTCAGACTGAAAAAAGTTAGTTTTTAAGATTGAACAATATATTTTAATTGTTATCATTGTGATGAGCAGGGAAATGCAGCCATGGAGGTCTCATTGATACAACAAGTTTAATTCAGCCTAAAGGTGGTATCAACAAAGACACATTCACCTCCAGCCATGGGCATCTCCACGGTAAAGCAGCAAATCTGGCAACATCTGCAACCAGTGAGCTACTGCAGGATGTCCGAGAGGCTGCTGGAGACAGGCTGTTCCTACAGTATGAAAATCATGTTTGTTTGTTTGTTTTATTATTAAATTCACTATATGAAATTAAATTATGTAATTAACAAGTTTATTACTCTGCTTGTCATCCCTCAGGATGTTGGGAATCAACAAGGGATCCAGTAGACCCATTTGTTTTGTGCTGGACACAACAGAAAGCATGAATGATGACATTGCAGCTGTGAAGGCCATCACATCCTCTATCATCAACAGTAAAGTGGGGACAAATGATGAGCCCTCATCTTACATTCTTGTGCCTTTCAGTGATCCAGGTATTTACTCATTGCATGCTAAAACGTCAATGTGAAGACATTTATTTATTATGTGGGAATATTTCATATTACCTATCAATCATATGTATCACAAATACTGAACATTGACACAATTAGGAATAAAAACAGATAAAGTGTTTCTTCTGTCTCCCTCTGTATCACAGACTTTGGGCCTTTGATGAGGACCACAGACCCAGAAGTCTTCAAGAATTATGTTAACTCACTATCAGCAACTGGTGGAGGAGATTTTCCAGAAAAAAGTCTTTCAGGACTTCAGGTGATATACAGTGTTAGAAATTACTTTAAATGTTTACATTTACAAATGATCCAATGAGCAGAAGCTGAAACTGAAGCATTTTTTTTTCAATTTTTCTTTGTTTAGCTGGCTTTAACTGGAGCGCCCCCTGATTCTGAGATATTTGTCCTCTCTGATGCGTCTGCTAAAGACACTTACCTGAAAGACACAGTGATGGCCCTCATAGAGCAAACTAAAACAGTGGTAAGACACATTTTGTCTATGAAATGTGGAAACAAATTGTAGATACTGTGTGCCAGTTACCTAAAAACAAAATTTACAATATAAATAACCAGCTAAACAGCTCCTTAAGTCTGTACTTTGGCAAAGTCCTCCATCGTGCTGAAGCATAACAGTATAGCAGTTAAAATGAAGTATTGCTTATTTGGACGTTTGGAAAACTTTTCCCTCATTCAACCCCCCCAACCTCCCCTGGGTGGGTGGCTGTTCATCTCGAACTTGGGTCCTCTACTTAAGGGTACTGCAAAGTGACTAAGATGTTCCTAGAATGGGGTTTTCTGGACAGAGAAGTCCGAAGTGTCTCAAGGTATCTGTTGGAGCCCTATTTCCTGTGGGGAACACTGACCCCAGAGCTTCCAGTGCTCCCAGCCCTATGCAGTTTATCCATAATCACAATGCCTGGTTGGTTGGCCATTACCATTTTGTGGGTCTGTATCTGGAAGTCTGACAGGATCTTGGCTGTTGCCCATTATGACCTAGGTGTCCTCAAACCATATTCAGCACAGATGTTCCTATAAACTATGCCAGCTACTTGATTATCCATGTATTCTTCCCCTGAAAACATCTTACATCCTGCTGTTAGATGCTGGATTGTTTCAGGGGCCTCTTTGCACTGTCTACCTCTGGGATCCTTTCTGGTCTGGTATATCTGGGCCTCTTTGCTCTGATGCACAAGGCTTGCTATGTGATGACTTGATTAGTGCCTCTGTGCAGTCCTTCAGTCCAGCCCACCAGTCATTGGTAGGATTTGCTTATATCTGCCACCATTTGTCAATGGTCCATTCACACAGGGGTTTTCCCTGCCAAGAAGCTGCTTCAATTTCCTCCAGTTATCATTGCTTGAGACATTTACGAAGGGTTTCATTTCTTTGGGAAATCTGGCTGATGTATTCATGGAGCTTGGATATTTAATCCTGGATAGTGGTTCTGAGGCTATCCCCCTTCCTCTAGTCTATGACTTCTGTTTTAATGTTTACATATGTCCCCATCTGTCATGATGTGAAGATGCTTGACCCACATGCAAGATCAAGCAATCATGGAGAATTAGAATAAGTTTTATTGGAGAATGAAGGGGGTGGTTCCAGAAGACCCAAAGGCTGGGTTCTATGCAATGATAGATATAAGTGACAGAATGATGGAATAGATATCTGGGGAAGTGATGATTTTCCGACTTGTTTGGAGTTGCAGTGAATTAGGGTAGTGTCAGGTGATCCGAGAAGACTAGTGTTGGTAGTGGAGCCAGTGAGGGTCTTTACAATGGAGGGCGGACATGCAGCACCAAGATGATCAGATCCAGAGGATTGCCAGTGAAGAAAATTCCAGGTTGTTGGTTTTTGAAGAAGTGATTGCTGGAGACGATTACCGCTGGGAGAAAATCACAGGCAGCACAGGAGAATCCAAGATGTGGTTTTCTTTTAAGAATTCTTAAAAAATTGTCAAGAAAGCTAGAGTACACAAGAAACCCCTAGAGGGCTTAGGTTTTGCCACAAGGCTCATCGCCCAAGCGATGAAGGACTGGCAGTCAGCTCCAGATATAGTGCTGGGTAGTTGATCTCAAATCCTCCACAGGTGCTGGTCTGCACACCTGTGGGGAAAAACATCACCCTCCAGAAAAGGTTCCTCTGGCACCCTCTGGTGGAAAATACCTCAGAGAACCCCCGACCCCTGACACCATCAACTATAAATGTCAAAGTGGCTGAATAAATATTCCCTCGTGGCTCACATCTATGTCCTGTACATATTAAAGCTGTTTCTGAAAAACTTAAATTAAAACATTTGCAAGCAAGCTTTTAGCTTTTGTTTTGTTTCAGGTGAACTTTTTGATTACCATTCCAGAGGAGTTTAGTCATCACACACAGGCCAACCTTCCACAAGGAGGCAGTCGGATGGCAAAAGCAGACATGCAGCTGTACAAAGATCTGGCTTGGACTTCAGGAGGTCAAGTTATTGAAGTCGCAAAAGTTCAGCTACTTGAGGCAACCAGCTTCATAGCAAAGTCCTCCAGCTCGTCCCAGGTATTAACTGCTATCACAAGCTATTCTCAGTTATTTCATTGCTTTGAAGCATTTTGCCTTTAATCGCATGTTTAATTTCTCAGGTATTGCTTTTGCAAGCATCCAGGAGCCTGGGAAGGCCTGAAAGTTTTACTTTTACAGTTGATGAGTCAGTGACTAACCTGACAATTTACATCACTGGACATTCTGTAAATTTTACACTCATCAATCCCTCAGGTAATCTGTCTTTGACAAATGCAGTGTACTTTTGTTTACACTTTTGATAACCAATGATTTACCAGTTACATGCCAGCCCTGCAATGGACTGACAACCTGTCCAGGTTGTACCCTGCCTCTCGCCCAATGATTGCTGGGATAGGCTCCAGCTTCTCTTAACTGGACAGCGCAATTAAAAAATTTGATGGGTGAATGGATGTAAAATGCCATTTTCTAAGTTATGACTGTATCTTTAAAGCATGCATTTAATTAAACTATTTTGGTCCATCCATCATCATAGACAGGCATAACTGGATATTTCCTGTGTAACAATCAAAATTCACACAGTCACTGTAGAATGTTGTTGAGTAAAACTGAAATGTTTTAACACATAAATCTGCATACCTCATGAAGTCTGCTAAGAAACCATTCAGTAATACAAACTGGATTTTTTTTTCAGATAAATAAAACTTAGACCAACAAATTTTGGTTTCTTGATGTTTTACAACTTTTAATAAAAATGGAAATGTTCTGAGATTAATGTGGCCATTGTAAAGTAAAACTAACCATTACCTACCTGTAACAACTGATAAAAATGTTTTTTGTTTTATTATTATTATTATTATTATTATTATTATTATTATTATTATTATTATTACTTTTCTGGCTCACCTCCTGGCTTTGTCTCAGGTGTTTTACATAGCACTGACACAAAAGGATCATCAGTCATAACATCCCAGACTATGGGAAACTTTCAAATTCTGCATCTTGAAACACAAGTGGGAATTTGGAAAATGGAGATGATATCAGCCGATCACTATTCCCTGAGGATTGTAGGTAAGACCCCATAATTCAGAAGGTTGAAATCAGAATTGTTTTTATTAGATATGACTCGCTTTTAATATTTAATTTAACCAAATTACAGATAAAACTACTCCATATGACACTTCTTTTTTCAGATATCTGAAAATACACAGCAATGAGGTCTATTTTATTTTATTTTATTTTATTTTATTTTATTTTATTTTATTTTATTTTATTTTATTTTATTTTATTTTATTTTATTTTATTTTATTTTATGCTTTTGGTTTCTTATTCCTGAGTAAAACAGGATTTTGGATGTTGAATTGGTAAAGAAAAGAGGAGCTATTCTTAATACAACTAAAATGATAGAGAAGACTTATATGGCTAATCCTCAGAGAGCAACAAGAAGCATGGCAGACAAATAACAAACTTTGACAACAACTACCTAAAGAGATGGTGTTTTTCCTGCCCATAGGACTGACTCAGTGCCCCTCATTGTTTATTTTCAGCTAAAGTATCGCGGATTTGTGCCAATTAGTCAGTTTGAAGATCAGGACTCAGTTTGCCTTTCAAAGATGTTTTGGAGATAAATACTTTCATAGAAACAGAAAAAAAAAAAAGGTTTTGTGCATCCAGCATCCTTGGTTCTCTCTTTGCAGGTGAGAGCATGATCGACTTCCTGTTTGACTTTTTGAAGGAGCCCCATGGTCCATTAAGAGGATTTGACCTTGTAGACAATCGTCCCATAGCTGGTAATGGAAGCATAATTTTGAGATTTGTAAATTGATCTGACCAGTGTAAACGTACTTGACTGAATTTTCTTTTCTTGGAAGGTGGTAATGGTAGCCTCATGGTGACTCTAACTGGGAGTGACACTGCAACAGTGACAGAGGTCATTCTGGTTGAATCATCAGGACTCGGGCAGGTTAAAGGCCTGGTAAAGGGTCAGGGTGAAGGAGAATTCCTTGTCCAGTTTGACAGAATACCATCATCTGAGTTTGTAGTACTGGTGAAGGGGCAGAGCAACAACAGCAGTTCCAGTTTATCTGGGATTTTTCAAAGACAGTCCCCCACCAGCCTGAGACCCTCCACTCTCATTGTTACTGCTGTAAGCAATTCAGCTATTTTAATCCAAGATAACTTGCACTTCATTGGTCTTATAATGGTGTTTTACTTTTTAAGGATGATTCGGATACTTCCTTCGAGCCTGGAACAACTATTTCAGTTCCCTTTTCTGTCATAACAAGCGGCGCAGGAGGAACCTTCTCCATCCAAGCAACCAATGACCAAGGCTTTGATTCAACTTCCCCATCAACCTTAATCCTGGAAACTGGAGTCATTGCCCATAGTACAGTGAACCTCACAGCACCTTCCAACACCCCATCTGGTACTGGTGTCACCCTAACTATTCAGGTTGTGGCCCCAGGAGGAACAGACTTCAACTATGATGTGTTGCGTCTCACTGTCTTTACACCGGTAATATTTCAGATGAATGAAAACACTACATTGTGTTTTTAGTCATTATTGTTGTAAGCGGTTGATATATTAATGTTTTTACATCTTCCATCCTCTCATAGGTGACAGATTTCACTAAGCCAGTGTGTCAGTTGCTCAGTCTGCAGTCCCACTGCTCTGATAACTGCAACCAGTCAATGTGGGAGCTTTCTGTCCAGGTGACCGATGGGGCTGAAGGATCAGGTGTGGACAGCATCACCCTCAGAGAAGGCAATGGCACCATGAACACTAGCATAGCAGCCGGCAGCGGTAACATTAATCTGGTGACCTACACTGCTTCCTGCTGCTCACCTGATGTTCAGCTGGTGGTTGTGGATGGTGTGGGTAATGTAATGTCCTGTAGTTTCTCTGTCCGCACAGCCATCTAACAGACTGTGAACCCAACAACAGCAGCTGCTGTATCTTTCTCTACCACAGCTCTTCAGTCTGTTCTTCTTTGCTTTGGCATCACAGTCCTTGTAATGAAACACTTTAATTTATTTTGCAGGATCGTAGGAAGTCGGCAAATAATGAACACACAAATTCTTAGCCCAATGATTAACTCAGCGTTTTATTAATCTTGCAGCACAAGAGTAAGCAACACATCATCAGTTAAGGCACTTTTCAGTTTCCAGCTCTTACCGTAACGCGATAGGTTGGGGAGCCCACAACCCCTGGTAGAGAGCCCAAAACCAGCTGGGCGTCCTGATCAGATAGACCCGCAGCAGACTCCACCGAAGTCCGGGACTTCCCCGCTTTAATACCCCTCATTCTGCAACATAACGTGGGAGCACTAGGGAGGTGGTCAACCATCCCCACACACACACACACACCATGAGACCATAACTTTTGTTGTTTCACACGCAGCAGTTGACCTTCTTCAGTTATATAAGCAAGCAGCTCTGCAAAACAGGATTCCCTTCCCACAACACCATTGAATGAGGGCACACAACATCACCATTAAAGTTTATACTTCAGTCCTGAGACTCTGTTTATTGTCTGAGATTGAGATCAACTGAATACTTATGTGTCAAGGTGTGATTTTGTTGTTAGAAGATCAACTACACTGTTTAGACTCAGTTCATGTATAGCCTCCTAGTTTCATAGCCCTACAATAAATGTTCTACCCCTTTTGGAGATGCACCATATGACTCTGCTTTATGGTCATTTTTTAAGGCTCCTCTAATGATTTGATCTGATTCCTTTCATAGTCCTAAAGAATAAACACAATGTCTTTGAAATGTTGTGTCTAACTATGTGATGGGTGATTTTTACCTGCGTCTCTACCAAGTAAGCTGATAAATATTAAACTGCCAATAACTATTTTTATCTAACCTTTAAGAGAATGAGATGAAAGCGGAAGGAAAAAAATTATTTTAGTTTTTGGTTTGAGTCAAGCTTCGAAAAATGTGAATTTATCATGCAACTCAACTCTTTATGGTCCCACAAATAAACACACACACATAGCCTGCAATAAGGAAATAAAAAAACAAACACACATATACACGTACACAGTACAGGTGAAGTGCAGAACAAGCCCAAATACATGATACAAAGAAAAAAGAGATAAAAGGATGTGCTGTCAGGGTTGTCAAACTGGTCTTTTTTTTCACCTTAATGCACACAGCCCCTCCTTTGCTCTTACTGGCTTCTGCTCCTGTCACTGTGTACCATTGTTGAAATGGAAAAGATTGGGCTTTGACAAACACGATACACATCATGAGAAGTTTTACACCTCATGTTGTCCCATGAAGAGTGGCAGACTAACATGGGTTATGAGGATATTATATAGCTGGCTTTGTGTAATAAATATGCTGTAAAAATGCAATAGATATATGATCCAGCATGAGAAGCTCAGTATTTTTATTTTGCTCTTTAATTGTGTAAACTTACTTTTTTATTGTGTGTGTTGGCTTTTTGTTTAGTTGCTGTGCTTTTAATTCTGCATGAAAACTGGTCCACCCCTCTTTATGTGGCTCTTTAACAAAATCAGAAAGTTTCTTTTAACTGGCAACTTCTTCATTTTTACTTTTATTTATTTATTTTTACAATTTATTACCATGTAATAGGTCAAAATTATTGTCGTATAATCTTCTGCTTTCTGGCATCGGCTTTTCATTCTTGATTTTTATCATTTTAAAATGTTAAGATTAGCTGTTTGTTACAAGCTGAACTTCATCTAAATAATCCTTTGAAAGAATATTTATTAATCCAATTTATAACACAAACTTAAGCTTAATAAGTCTGTGTGACGTATGAAATCCATGACCAAAAAGTGAACTCTTATTTCTCCCACAAGTGCAGATAAGCATCCCTGTGGTATTTGCAGATTGCAGCTTACAAACTACAATGACACTTGCTGAAAACTTGTAGGAATTTTCCAAGAAACAATTGTTTCATTGTAATGCAGCTGAGTTGCTGCAGATAAAAAGCGTTTTCTTCATTTAAACATTTAGTGCAAACACAAAGAAGCCTTATCGGTCATGGTTTAAATTCAAGTATTACAAATATCCAGTCAGATGACCTTTTCCCTTAAAAAGAAAAGCAAAAAAGAGGTTAGAAAACAAGAAATAAAGAAGTAACCATAAACACTCACGTGCTCCTCAATTTCTCTCTGTGAGCACAAACCTTTAGAAGAGTTGGAAAATTGATTAAATCAGTTAAACAGTTGTCTGTTTAACTGTTTAACATGTTTTGTTCGTCTGAAAAGTGTGTCTCATTTTAATCAGTTTAAACTTTTAAAAAGATTCAAAACATGTTTTTGTAAATAAATTGTCAAGTTTAATTTTGACCAACCTTTTTGCAAAAAGGAATGTTCATCAAAACGATTACTGAAAATATAAAAATGTACTGGAATTGTTTTGGGGTTTTTTTTTAAACTATGAATTTATTTTTCAATAATGTCAACAAAACTGAAAGTATTGTTTAGCACTGTTACAAAATTTCAGGTAAAACAAGTTCAGCAAGTCTGTCCTGAGCTGAACCAGTAAAAGGCTGATGTTGTGATGACAACCTCAGTCAGCCGCAGCAGTCAGGTCAGTCGCGTCTCCTTTCATATCCTACAAAATATTTGCAGTACACTGAGGTGGTTAAGAAAATGTAAAGTTGTTCTCAGAAAGCATTTTTGCATTTTTCAAGTTTAATTTGTGATATTTGTAAAATTTCACTGATGTGCTAGAAAAGTAGAAGTAAATTAAATGAAACACTAAAAATATCTCATAGAAATTGTTCACAGAAAACTAAACACCATGAAGTAGTTTACAGAGCTGATTCTGTTCATACTGCTGAAAGAGAGATGTACTTCATCATTATGTTTTGTGTTTTAACAGCTTTCTGACATGCAGCACTGCTGGTAATATCATCTATCATCAATTTCTGTCAAGTGAATGAACCGATGAGTAAATACTTATCCTGTGCTTTGATTCTCTTGTTCCTTTATATTGTAGCTTTTGGCTAAAGCAACAAGAAAAATACAAAGTAAAACCGTTTTATACTTACATACTGAAAGTCAGATCTGATTGAAATGAAGTAAAATCAGTATTATAATGGATAATAACTGAAATCCAAGTGTTTCATTCTCCTCAGACGTCGGTGATCATGTCTCCAGGATTCTCTGCATTGTGTCTCTTGCTCCTGCAAACTGGGGCTCATTGTTTTGGGATAGTACCAGTTTTTCAGAACGATGAAACTTTGAATCATCTGGAAATAACAAAGCGAGCAGTTTTGAATGCTACTGTGCAGACATGCCGCACTCTGGCCCAAGCAGAGGGGACAAACTTCAACTTTCCTGTATGATTTGAAATTTATTACAAATTTTTCATTAAAAATAAGTTCACCTGTCAGTAAAGTTGGACTTTCCTTATACAGGCTTTCACTGCGGAGGCTGTTGTTGCAGCCTGCAGTGCACCACAGTCCACCAAGACTTTCCAGCAAGCCATTAGATCCATCCAGTGGAGAAACATCCGAGTAGACATTCGCCATGCTCTTAATGCAAGCTTTCACTTTGATGAGGAGATGTTTGTTCAAGGCAAAAGTATCATCACAGAGGGAATAACAGCGGTCAAAGCCAGCAACAGTCAAGAAAATTACGAGACAGCAAGGCAGAAACTAGGAGAGATTCTACATCCTTTACAGGTATTTAACCTCATTTTCAAACCTTCAGACGGGAACGTTTATGGACACATTGTAAACTGTTTTCCTCCTTTATCACTGCTTGCAGGATTTCTATAGTCACAGCAACTGGGTGGAGCTGGGGAACACACTCCCAAATTCCAACCTTATCAGATCAGATTCCAGCATCGGTAACATAGCAGGTAAGGTGATGCTTTTAGATGAAACAATGCTGTTTTGATAACGCTGGAAGAATATTTAAAAGATTGTGTTTCTGCTTACTTTGTCTCAGATAAAAGTAGAGCCACATGTCGCAGCTGTGATGGAGATGACTGCAGGAATAACATTCTGGAGGACATCCTATCAGAGAAAATCCTGACATCTGGGTACTTTGGTATCTTTCCTTTCATTTCAACCAAACCAAAAGGTAGGTTATTTGTTGATTTAGCAGCATTTATATTCACATGAGTCTTAATACCTCAGATCAACTTGATAAATACCTTTTACTTGAGGCTTGCCGGAGATATTTAAATTTGATGGCCAGCAGGAGATATTAATTAAATGCACAGTACTAAACCTATTTTAAGCAAGCAAAAGTAATGAAAGATAATATCTGGCCAGTAGACAAGTCCTTAAAAAAGAAACAGTTTTACTGATTACTCTTTTCTGTCCACTGAAAAGGGAAGTGCAGTCACGGAGGAAAAATCGATCGAACAAGTACAATTGAGCCTAAAGGTGGGATCAACAAAGACTCTGTTGGCTCCAGCCATGGACATCTCCACATTCAAGCAGCAAACGTAGCAATAGCTGCAACCAGTCAGCTACTGGAGGACATTCGAAGAAGTGCCGGAGACAGACAGTTCCTACAGTATGGCAACCGTGTATCAGTTATATACTAGGAAGTGTTTTTCTGTTTGAACATTTTTTTTACCATCTTTTTCCATTTCTCAGGATGGTGGGGATCTCCAAAGGTTCCAACAGGGCTCTCTGCTTTGTCATTGACACTACAAAGAGTATGAGTGATGACATTGAAGTGGTGAAAACCGTCACTTCTACCATAATCGACAGTAATGAAGGAACAGTGGACGAGCCCTCAGGTTACATTCTTGTACCTTTCAGTGATCCAGGTAAACTCTTCTACTTCACACAGTTTTACTGATGATTAATCTGAATCCAAAAAGAAAAAGAAACAAGTAAATAAAAATCCTTCAATGTCAATGGCTTTCAGGATTCGGCCCCGCGACAAGGACCACAGACTCCACCGTTTTCAAGAACATTATTAACTCATTAACAGCAAGTGGTGGAGATGATGATGCAGAAAAGAGTCTTTCAGGATTAGAGGTGATGCACTAGATGTTCAAATATTTCCAGTGCTAAGTTGTTTTATAAAAACTCCTAACTAAAACCACACTTGTTTTCTCATATAGCTGGCTTTAACTAGTGCACCTTTCAATTCTGAAATCTTCCTCTTCACGGATGCGCCGGCTAAAGACAAACACTTGAAGAGCACAGTGATCGCGCTCATAGAACGGACCCAAACAGTGGTGAGCTAATGTTGCTGAATGGCTGCTGGAGGGAAGGTGTTTTACAGGCAGAATTGTTTTACAGGTGGTGACAGACTTGGCCGACATTTCTTGTTGAAAGCAAAAATAAAACTATATTTTGCTCCAAAGACTTGAGCTGCCCTGAATTGTTTATATACTTCAGTAAAACAAGACGTGGGATTTACTGAACTGTGCAAACATAAATAGAAAAGCAGTATAACTGGTACATATTTCTATTTAAATTTCTGATCAGGCGTCAGTAAATAGTAAATGGATCAACTGAAAGGTCATAAGTATTTATTAGGTCCATTATCAGTTCTTTGGATTTTTATCCTATTTCTAAAGGAAATAACTGTCAGATCCTGTCGATTTGCTTAAAAAGTTTTTCCAAGGCCCAGCAGTAGTTAGTAGTAGTTAGTATTAGTACTAGCTCCACTAGTCTAGTCTTGTTTGTTTATTTGTCACATGATGCTGAGATATACCAAGTTTCCAGCAAATGGTGCTTGTTGAATTAACTTGTTGATGCAAATAAATTCTTTATGTTAATGAAACAGCCACAGCTGCAACAGTCGCAAATCAGGAATAAGTAACACTGCACGTTGGCGTAGTGGTTAGCACTGTGGCCTAACATTAAGATAGTTCCTTCCTCCTACTGTCTAATTGGTTACCCTACCCTAAATTATCTCTAAGAGTGAGTTGAATGGTTTTTTGTCTCTCTGTGTTGGCTATGTGATGGACTAGGGTGTGCCTCCCGCCCAATGACTGCTGGGATAGGCTCCAGCTTCCCCTGACCCTTAATCGGACTAGGCGATTGTGAAAATGAATGAATAAATAACACATTAGCTTTCGGTCAATTTATTTTATGAGTGAAAAGGATCAGTTGATCACTGATGCAGATAAAAGTTAGCATTAACTGTAGTGTCTAAAAATACGATGAGGAAGAAAGAATAGAATGAACATTTGGTCAATTATTTGGAAGAAACTATTTTCTTCTGTGTTTCTTGGTTTACTCTCCTAGTGGTGCAGCAGAAACCTCCAATTCAAGTTGTTTTTCTCTCTTCTGTTTCCAGGTGAACTTTATGATTAGTGACTCAGTAGTGACTAATCGTAATAACAACATGAAACGGACCAGAAGGATATCAGCATCAGATGCTCAGCTGTACAGAGACCTGGCTCAGGTGTCAGGAGGACAGCTTATTGAAGTCACAAAGGCTGAACTTCCTGCAGCCACAAGAATCATAACACAGACTGCCACCTCCTCTCTGGTAATGTCATCATGCTGGCTTCTCTCAGCTGTAAGATCTCAGCTGCTTAGTAAAAGTTGATTTTGATCTTTCAGGTGACTCTTCTTCAAGCAACAAGGAGCCCAGGAAAGGCTGATAGTTTCATTTTTCTAGTTGATGAAACAGTAACAAACATTACAGTTTACATCACAGGCCAGTCTGTCACCTTCACATTAGTCAACCCAGCAGGTAACACCGCCTCACAGCCTGATTCATAGCATTATAACCCTAACCAACCCTACCTAATTCTCTTCTTTTCATCTCAGTCTGTCAATCAATCATAGTGTTTCTGTCTGTTTAAATTTAAAGGCACTAAATATTGAGTTGTTTTGTTATATTTTTGGAACTTTTAAGCATTATAATCAGCATATCAACTAATACATACTATTATTTACTAATACTTTTAACTAATATGCCTATTATTGTTTGGGTTTTTTTCAGGTGTATCTCAGCAAAGCAACGACTCAGCAGGAGCACTGATCACTGTGTCTGAGTCAGTGGGTAATTTCAAGGCTCTGCAGCTTCAAAGACAAGTTGGACAATGGGAAATTAGAATGGTGTCAACGGATGCGTACACTCTGAGAGTTATAGGTGAGATGATTAATTGACACTTCAGTTTTCTACTTCAAGCTTTCGACAGTAAACAGAAGAAAATCTCAAGAAGAAAAGCAATATAAAATTATGCACATCACATGGCAGATTACTAATTTGTGTCCATATTATCATGATATTGGTTTGAAACTCTGTGGAATTGTGGTTAGCACTGTGGCCTCCCAGCAAGAAGGTCACTGGTTTGATCCTCAGTTGGGGTGAGGGTTGGACAGTGGCCTTTTTGTGTAGTTTGCATGTTCTCCCCGTGTATGCGTGGGTTCTCTGTGGGTACTCCGGCTTCCTCCCACCGTCCAAAGACATGCAAGTTAGGTTGATTGGTTACTATAAATTGCCCCTAGGAGTGAGTGTGAGCATGAGTGGTTGTTTGTCTCTGTGTGGCCCCGCGATGGACTGGCGAGCTGTCCAGAGTCCTTTTGCCCAAAGACTGCTGGGATAGGCTCCAGTTTGCACACAACCCTTAATCAGACTTAGTAGTAATGAATGAATGAATGAATAGTTTAAAAACTTGTGCTGCTACGGCTGGGATTCTTGTTTAAAAAGAGATCACGTGATATGTGATTTTGTTTCTGTTTTCTTGAACTGAAAAAAACACCTTCTTCAAATAGTGACTACATAGAGGTTAGATTAGTAAGACATAAGGAAAGTTAATTTGGTAAACCTTTCACAGCTAGTGTCACAAATTTGGGACCGACCACTTCTTGACTTTTTAAAAAATTGTTTTTATTGGTGTTTTTTTTTTTTTTTAATCATTAATTGAATATCTTAGTTGATTTTTATTTGTATAGTTATTTGTAGTATTAATTTTTATATTTTTCTTATCTTTTACCAGTTGATTTTGTACTGTCTTCATATAACTGTAAATAAATTTAGGTATTTAAAAGTTAATGTGCACTGCACATCATACCATACATAAAAGCGTAAAGTAGATCACAGAACTCTAATGAAAGATAAAATAAGAGACAATAAAAAAATTAAAAAAAACTGGTGATCAAAAATACAAATCAATATTCAACAAATTTTCAATTTTCAACAAAAAGACTGTTTGAAGAAGGAAGTTTTAAAGTGCTTTGTAAAAGAGTCCATAGAGTCATGTAAACACATATGTAGACTTTAGCCAGTTTAGTGCCACCAGTAGCACTGTCCTGCTGGGATATACATAAGAATTTGAAAAGAAGTCCTCAAACATATTAGAAGCCATGTATAAATAATACGATATTCATCTAGCTTTTTTTTCTACTTTTATTGGCAGGTCAGAGTTCTATTGACTTCCTGTATGACTTTGTGGAGTCATCTCAGGGCCCATTTGCTGGATTTGATGCTCTTGACACTCGTCCCAGAGCTGGTAAAAAACCTCTTAAGATATTAATTTGCTGTTCTGTTAAAATATAATCAACTCAGACATGATTAATTAATCATTTTAATTTTTTATTAAAAGGTGTCAATGGCAGTTTGCTGGTGTCTCTGACAGGCAGTGACTCTGCCACAGTGACAGAAGTTTCTCTGATTGAATTGTCTGGGTCACATGAGATTCAAGGAGTTTTGGTCCCACAGGGAGGCGGAAACTTCTTAGTCCAGGTCAACATGATACCATCAGTGGAATTTGTTGTGCGAGTCAAAGCAAGACTGTCCAACTCATCAGAAGTCTTACAGAGACAGTCACCCACCAGCTTCAGAGGTTCTAATCTGACTATTACTGTGAGTGGACATCCCAGACATCAATATGTAGCAAGAATACAACGTCCCATATAAGAGCATCCAAAGATTTTAACACTTTTCCTTTTATATAGGCTGATTCAAACAGCATCCTGGTTCCAGGCACACCTTTTATGGTGCTTTTCTCTGTGGCGACTGGTGGAACAGGTGGGAACTTAACCATTCGAGCAACCAACAACAGAGATTTTGACTCAACATATCCAGACAGTTTATTCCTGGAAAGTGGAAACAGCACTAATGGCACAGTGGCCCTCTCAGCACCTCTCAACACCCGATCTGGTACGGACGTCATTTTGACCATCAAGGCTGAGGCTCCGGGAGGTGCAGACACAAACTACATTGTGTTGCGCTTTTCCATTGTTAACCCGGTAATTACACAGACAAATTACACATTAACAAGGATTCTTTGGAGTTTTTTTTGTTTGTTTGTTTTGTTCTATCATTTTCTCTAATATATTTAGGAAGACCCAATCAGTTAGGGAGGAGGTGAGAATGGACTATCCCGTTGTAAAGAATAACTTCTTTCTTTCTGCCTCTCGAGTCACTTATGTAAAACTGAATTTGTGTCTGTTCACCTCGTAGGTGACTGATTTCACTAATCCAGAATGTCAGCTGCTCAGCCTGCAGTCCAATTGCAGTGAAAACTGCAGCCTTTCCATGTGGGAGCTCTCTGTCCGGGTCACTGATGGAGATGAAGGGACTGGTGTCAACAATGTCAGCCTCAAAGAGGGGAATGGTACTCTGACCACCAGTCTGGTTCCTGGCAATGAGAATATGACACTGGTGTCTTACACTTCCTGCTGCTGTGCACCTGACGTGGAGCTGCTGGTAGTGGATCGTGTGGGAAACATGGGCTCCTGTCTCTACAGTGCCCGCGAAGGTTCGTCAGGAGCTCTTTCTGCGTCCACAAGGCTCACTCTGTCACCTTTCTGGTGCCTGAACATTGTGATACTAGGATTAGTTAAATGACAGATGTGAGCCTTTAAGGTGTCTGTGTAAAAGCAACAAAAAAATTAAATAATATTTACATTATGATGTACTTTGACTTTAAACTGGATATTGGTCATATGAACTGTATAACATTTTTATTGTAAGGGACTGCGAGCGCAGCTGCTCTTTTCCCTGACAACAAAGTGTTGGATCCATTTGAAATAGATGTGGAGAAGGAAAACATCTAATGGATGGATGAAGAATCTAAATGTAATTCAAATCAATTATAGGATAAAAAATGTATAAATTAAATTTAATTACGTTCCAAACAATGTAAATGTGATTATTTACAAAGTTTATATATCTAAGTATGTTCTTCACATACCATTTTGTACATAATGTATAAACTCTTATACATCTGTGTTATTTCAGTGCAGGAAGCACACCTAATTTAAGTTAAACAACTGCGACTAGTTACTAATTATAAACCAGTTTATCACTCTGGATATACATACATTCATTTTTTATACATGCTTATTCCAATGCATGGTCTAAAAGGCGCTGAAGCCTATCCCAGCTGCTACTAGATGGGAGGCAGAGTACACCCTGGACAGGTCAGTAGTCTATCACAGGGCCATAGTTTTAAACTGTGGAATGAAGTTGGATCCTATCTATACACTAGACAAACAAGTTAACTCCACACAGTGAGGCCAAACTCAAACCCATACCCCCAAGCCAAGGCTCGAACATTCATTCTGAGAGGCAACAGCATTAACCACCACACCACCACGCAGCTTGAGTTTGGAGATATGAATTCAAATTTAAGTGTATAAGTCAGTCGGTGTCTTAAGTGTGTCATACAGTTAACTGAGGTTCAGACAAGTCATCAAAATCATCAAAGTTCAGACAAGTCCTTTTTTTTTGTTGTCTATAATGTGGGTAGAACTAGTTTCTACAGTAAGGCAAGCAATCCTAAACCAACCAGAAAAAAGCATCTTTCAGGTTTTATGTTTTTCATCTCTGATCCAGAAAGTCTGTTCACACTGAAGCAGTTATCTCCCAAAGGAAAAGGAAGCTGTTTGCATCCCAGCATAAGTGAACCTCACATGACCCTTCAGTAGCTTCATGTACTGCATTGTATTGTTCCACCCAGCTTTGTTTTATAGGAATTATCTCCCTAAATCTTACCTCCCAACTCCACTGTTTGCTGATTCACTGGCATCATGAAAATTTCACTAACAAATACATGACTATCTCAGTTTAGAGTTATTTGTTGTCCTCTTTATGCTTTGTGAAAGAACAGGTGAGTATCCTGCAGATTGTTCACCAGGACATTTAATCAGTTGGATTAAACATTAAAAAAGCATGTTCCATCTGATGATTTTTGGCTGATGTTTCAGCCAATCACAACAACAGCAGATATCTAATAGGCAGCAACATGACATCATCACTGTAAATATTTCACAAAATTAATAAAATAATGACACAAGATCGGCTGAGTCAGTGATCTCTTTTAAAAAGCAGCTCAAGACGTATCTTTTTAATCTTGCTTTTATGTTCTTTCTTAAAATGTTTTGTTTTTTATGTTGTTTTAATGTTTTGTGTTTTGTTGTGAAGTCCTTTGTGATTTTTATCTTGAAAGGCGCTATATAAATAAACCTTTACTTACTTACTACTTATACTGTTTCCTTCTCATTCATCACTGAGACTCAAACACTTTTAATAATAGTAATAAAAAGGCTTTGCTGGAAAAGTTCAGGATCACTTTACTGTTCAGGCTATGAAAACAACCAGAAAACTATTCAAGTATGAGTCACTTCACCAGGATGAGTCATAACAGTTACATTCAGCGTTAGTTACACTGTGTATTACTGACTGCTTTAGCTTTTATATGGCTTAAGAGGCTCATTCTGTTGTATGCAAAAGCACTTAGTCACCTTAAATGGAACTACAGATGCCTTTTGTGATCTGTCTGCTGCTCACTTAATGTAATAATGTATTTCTCTATATATAAGCTTAGTAAAGTTTAAAATGACTTACTGTTTTAAAAACTTTGTCGTCAAAGAAATTACCATTTCGGGGAATTGGGAGTAAAAGCTGCACTGTAAACTGTAAAGTAACCCCACCATGCTGCTCATCTTTTATTCCAACCTGCACTGTTTGGATAGTTTCTCAACAGGAAATTTACTGAGATAGCGTCAAACAAGGAATGAATGAGGTGGAGAGTTTTAAAAAACACAGTTTTTATTGTTGTCATAATGTGTCTAATGTTCATTCTTTTACAGAAAACAAAACTTTTTGCTTTTCACATTTTGCTACATGTTCAGGTTTTTTTCCACCTGCTTCCTTTGTCACTATTTACATTTTGAAAAATTTTCAGGGATTTTATGTTGTGGTCATCTGGTACAGAGAGCAAGGCTGCAACTACTGTTAACGTCTGTCCATATTCTCCAGTCATGGATATGTGTGGGAGCATTATTTCTTTTTCTGGTCTTTGATTTGTATTCATGTTTCTAAAAATCCTTCTTTCTTTTAAATAAGTCAAAACAATTTTGACTTTCTTATGACCTTTAACCCAACTTGCTCATATCCCTCAAACTTACAATCTCTACAGCTCCCGTCTCATAACGTTCATATCACCAAAACTATGTAACCAGATTCATTTTTTCTCCCATAACATTAAAGATAAATCAATCTAAAACTTGGATTAGAGTTTTGGATTCTGGGTGTAGCTGTGATTTCTACATTTTATCAATTGTCCAGTTTCATACTCTTACACAACAATGCCTTTTAAGGAGGCAAAACTGTTCGAGTATTTAGAGGTGTGATTTTATGTCAGCACATTGGAAATAACAGTGGTTCTGAAATTCTGACCAGTTCCTTAGATGGTGTGTTCTTGTGCACATCAAGCAGTGCCATTGGTGTACTGGGAAAGCTTATTCTCCAAGTCACAGATTCTCTTCTCTTGAGACAAAACTGTGGCCTTCAGGTTCTGAATCTCCTCCAACAACCTCTCAAGCAGCTGAGGCTGGACAGGAAGAGAGGGGAGAAAAAGCACAGAAAGGGGAAGGAAAACATAGGAGGAAAAGTAAAAGAATAGTGGTGAAATAAGGATGAAGGCTGAAAGGAAAATAGGTCAAGGATAGTGAGCTACTACAGAAAATAAACCAAAACAAAGACGGGAGCTGTGGGAGGTTAAAAAAAAAAAAAAAAAAGTGGTGGGCAGGTACAAACAGAAAAGAGATCAACAGAAAAGGGTTAAATAGAGAGACGGATGCTGGTATGAGTAATGGCACAAATTACAGGTAAAAAGCTGAAGAAAATCATGGATATCATTTAAATTTGAGCTATGCTTGAAGTGAAATCCAGCTTCCATTACTTTTAACGCTACTCTGGAAGCCCACGCTGTGAATCTACGTTAGGATTGATGACATATATTAATATGTGTAATTAGTAAAAGTCGATAATGTAACAGACTGTTTAGGATGTGAACTCCTAACAACAGGAATGATGCAGAACTCACCGGCAGGCTGTTCGTGTCCAGAGTTGACATGCTGCGTCGGGTGGTGGGCCTGGAGTCCAGTACATTCTTCTTCGCCACTTTGAGCTCTCGACTCTTAGGCGGCACGTAGCCATCCCTCATGGATATCAGGATGGGGTCTTCATCCCGTCCATCCAGCCACTCTTCAGGCTCCATAGCAGGCTCGGGCCCTGCTGTATCTGGGTAAAGGTCATCCTGGAAGAGGTCCGACTGTACAAGAGGAGTACAATAAGAGTACTTCTTCATCGTCCATCCTGTCAAAGTCAAGACCTGAGCAGTACCTGTAGAGTATGATGAGCTGTCAGCTGGGCTTACCTTCCTGGGTACTGTCATCGTGATGGGCTCACATTTCTTGTCAAGCAGCTTGTATAGCCTGAGAGGAAAATTTAAAAGATGAGGCAGAGAAAAACATGATGACTGGGATCCATTAGTAGTGTGTTTGTTACAGATCCATTTGTATTTTATGCTGGTAAAGACTGATTGATCAGTTTTATGCAGCCATGAAAATACTATTTATGCTTAAGCATATATTTAACTAAATTAATTTTCAGTGATAGCATCTAAAATAATTCCTATATTAAAGTAATTTACCTCTACAATTTTTAACAGGAAGGTGACACACGGGCAAAAGAATAAAACCAATGAAACAAGTTAAAACATGAGATCAGATAAGTGAAAACATCTCTCTGAAACCATCCAGCTTGTTTCATCGGACAACTCATGACACCAGTACAAAAACTTACTTAGCCCTTAATCACACTCAGCAAATATTTGCAGTCCTTAAAGTGTCATTTTGTTTAAAAAAAAAAAAAAAAAAAGAGCAAATTTTTATTCTTTGATTATTCTTTTTTTATTATTCTTTATCAGTTTCTTACCGAGCAATCTCACATTTGGTGACATCAACACCTCTCTTGGGCATGAAGCCCATTCCTCTCTGGGGCTCCTTACTGCTGAAGGTGCTCAGGTAGTGCACGTAAGGCGGCTCCTCCGTGATCTCAAAGTAACGGATGCTGCTGTCTCCCTGCACACGCAAATAATAAAAACACATATAAAACTCTTATGAAGCACAGATAAATAACCTGCTGCAATTATAAAATCCAGAAATATATTTATGCAAAAAGAGACCATTATTTTCAAACAGGATTCAAATCAATAAACACGTTTCAATACCTTTCCACACAGGTACACCATGTTTGCATCTGCATCATAATAAGGTAGTAACACTCCATTACTTGTGTCCAACTCCAAAAGTGCTATAGGTTCCTCGAAATTTGTCTGTGGAAAATAAAAAAAGTCAATAAATCCTGCAGTCGACTGTTTACTTGCATATTTGCCTTCATATAAAAAAGGAATGTCTGAAAAGAGCTGGTTACTGGGTCCCAGAGGCCGAGTTCTCTCTGGCTCATCCTGGTGAATCCTGTAGTGAAGATATTTCCATCTCGGATGAAGATGGCTCTCATTGGCCGGATGCCTTCGTGTGGAGCCAGACGTTCCTGTTGGTCAGCAGATGGACTGATCTCATTACAGATGTTTGTTTGAGAGCAGATTTCTCACATAAGACTGTTATTCTTCTGCCTTTTTTCCTTTTATTATTCATTTATTTAATTTTTTGCAACTTTGGGAATCATTTTACTTCAATATACATTTTAAACTGTTATCTGATTAGGTTTTTCATTTCCACTGTGAACTGAAGCCCAGGTTCCTTCATCAGGGTGACATTTCAGGCTGCTTTTGGTATAACTCAGAAACTTGTAAATAGTTCTTGCAACAGTTGTAAGATAAATTTTACTTTTGTTTGTTATTGCACCTCTGGGAATTTTGACCAATTATAATTTATAAAACTGCTTTTGTGGTGTCTTTTTCTTTTTGCATTCCCTCTTCAGATTTGGAGCTTTCCAAACAGTATTAAAGTGATTCATTCAGACAACACAGATGTAGTGATGAGGTGAACATATCTACTGTACAACAATTCAACCCATCACTTATTATCTTTGTTAAAAGCTTAAAATACGAGCAACATCTCTACACAAAGATTCTAAAAGCCCATACAAAGCACAGAGGAGTGGAGTAACTGTGAAGCATGGGGTTTCTAAAGTCTTTATGCAACAGAGTGTGACGGCATCAGAGCACCTGGCCGTAGCAAACCTGCACATTTAATACTGTAAGCTCTCTCTCTCTGTGGGTTCTCTTCAACAGCTTGCTGGTTGGTTTTGTTTTTGTTATAAATGAAAAGCCTTTTCACAAGATCATTTTATTTAAAAATACAAAGCAGGACAACTGACTTTAGTGAAGGTTGTGGTCTGCAATTGTCTTTTTTAGTATTAGCACAGTGTATCTACGTTGAATGACAAGTTTAACAATTTGGGAGGAACACAATAATATTTTTTTCTTTAGTTTTGATGCATATAATCTGGCTGGCAGGTGAAAACTGACAAATTAGTTTAAAAGATAGAAGCAGTATCCAGTGGTAGGCTGTGGTTACACAGAAAAAGAAATGCATTTTAGCAAGCACAGGGCAAGCATAATTAGGTTATCTTGATTTTATAGAATCCTATGATAGCATAGATATAAGAATGCAATTTAATGGACATTTTGTGTGTTTAGAAAAAAATCTAAAAAAAAAAAAAAATACTGTTAGCTACAAGTCAGGCTTCAAGTCAGACTGATCCAAAATAGATCTGCAAGTCTTTGCGTTGACTTTGCGTTGACAAAAACTGCTGTATGGATTAAATACTCCGGCTTTCCTCTGGCTTTATATCAAAATTATACTTCAATGCTTTCAAAGTCATTTAGTAAAGTTAGATTTTAGTTAGTTTGGTTGAGTCCATTACTTTCATTAGCATTTATCTTTCAGTATTTTCCCTAACACTCACCGCCACCACCTCCCTCTTACGGGGGTCACAGACACGCAAGCGTCTGTCTTTACAAGTGGTGCAAAACAAGCTGCCATTTCGGTTCCAGCTGATGCTGTAGATGAGGTCTGGGTGGTCATCCATGGAGATGAGGGGTTCACCCGTCCCCACGTTCCAGATGATTATCAGGTTATCACTGCCTGAAAAGTGGAGGGAAATGAGTTGTTGTTACCATGTGGATTTTGTTCTCACTCAAACATCACTGTGTGCTTTTGTGGAAACTAAGACACAGTGAAGGATGTGTTTGTGGAAGTGACTCATACCCGCAGTGAGTAGGATGTTGCGTGCGGTGGGGTGCCAGCTGACAATGCCAACTCGTTTAGAGTGTCCCTCCAGAACGACGACCGGGTCAGAAAGGGGACGAGTCAGTACATGATCTGGGATCTGCCACACCTGAAAGGGACATAGATAGATAGATAGATAGATAGATAGATAGATAGATAGATAGATAGATAGATAGATAGATAGATAGATAGATAGATAGATAGATAGATAGATAGATAGATAGATAGATAGATAGATAGATAGATAGATAGATAGATACTTTATTAACACTCAGGGGAAACATCTGGTTAGCTGCTCACCTACATATATTAATGGAAATGGAAAAAAATACTAAAGCCACATATGAAAAGTGCGTGTGTCCTTAAAATAGATTCTATACCAAAGTACTTGTATACTATCATTTCTGTCATTTTAATTGATTGGTTCCTCATAGTCCAGGGTGTACCCTGCCTTTCACCCAAAGACTGCTGGGATAGGTTTCAGCTTCCCCGCGACCCTTCATCGGACTGAATGGTTAGGAAAATGAATGAATGAATGGTTCCTCATAATCAAAAAGAGACCCACCACTTAAAGTTCATACCCATATGGGGACTTTTGCTCCTCAAACTTAAACATTAAATCATGCATTTTTTTAGTATATGACAGATCTGCCTTTGAAAAGTCACTATATTTTTATTTTTTATTTTAAAGCTAAAAAAAAAAAAAAAAAACTTTGAATGTTTAGTTTAGTGATTCAACCAAACAAATCCCCAGAAAGGACAGAGAACATGTCAGTATTTTCAGAGGAAGCTTCTGCCATACAGGAGCAGCCACTGTATATTCAATCTTTGAATAGATTCTACTTTTCATGGTTTATTTTAAAAACATATCAGCACGTCAGGACACAAACCAGTGTTACTTTCTACTGTTGCTTGAAAATGAGTTTGTTATCCATCTCAGCTGGTATTTTAGCTGTTTGCTTCAATATGTCCTTTCCAGTGATATGCTGCAGCAGGTGATGACTGAGCAGTTCTCAAGAAAACACACATGGCGAGGTCTCCTAATACTGAACCCCACTCACACACAGTGGTCGTTTTCTCTGAATCAAAGCAAATTACGTCATCATTTTCTGTAACTCCACTGCAGCAGCGCTGCCAAGACAGCTGCAACTGTCTGTGTGTATGCTGCTGGATATCAACAAAGCCAACATGCATACACACTCAACGCACACACACTTACACATTCACACAGGGGTAAAGAAAACCTCAAACAGCATCCAAGCAGCTGTTGTCAAATAAGAGGCAGCAATTCTATCATGAGATTCCAGCAATGTCTGTATGAACAAGTGGGCAAATCTGTCCTCAGTGACGTCACTGCTGATGCACATGTGTTGAGACGTGATCTGATCATAAAACTCCAAAAATATTTTAGAAATCCCACATGCTCACATATTTCACATGTTTTTGTGGCTACTCAAACACACACTAACAAAAGTTGCAGAATATTTAATCTGTCATTGTTACTGTAACAAGAACGTCAGTAGTTAATGTGACATGATCTTTGTTTGCTTCATCGGAGTCCAGTCTTTGTGTTTACTGACAAACTGAAGGATATTTTTTCCCCTTAAGGCCACACAGCTGTATATATACCCGAGACCGTCTACAGTAAACTGTCTTCAGTTTTGCTTTAACAAACTTTTAAAAGAAATCAAAATAAATATTTCAGTATTTTCCTCCTCAGGAAATTGGAGGTTTTTATAACGCAGTTAGAATTTCTTAACCTAAATTTAATTGGTTCATTAATCTCCTTAAGATTTTTTCTTGATGTAGGCCTATAATTTAACCTTACTGAAACAAAGAAACATCTGTTTATTCCTTGAATGACAGGATGTGTTTTCCAAAAAGGTTGTTTATGAATCATAAGAAAAAGTGCTCACTTAATTAGAAAAGATTAAATAAACAAAAAAATTATATTCATATGAATGTTTGAGAATTCTGAGAAAAAAGTAAAAAATCAGTTTTGTTTTGTTTTGTTTTTTTTCCCCAATACTGAAATGAAATTTTCTTTTAGGGAGACTTTTTCTTTGTTTTTTCATTTCTGAAAAAGTCATAAGTTAAAAGTTACCATGGGGATCTCATGCATAAGGTGCTTGAGTAAATATGTGTTTTTAACCCTTTCATGCATAGTGGCCATATAGTGAACACCTATTTATAAGCTTTTTTCTTGCATATTCATGAAGAGGATAGTATTTTTGGACATGAACCACTTCAATGGATGTTAGTGAGTCCTCCAATACATTTCCACTAACTGAAGGATAAATAAATATATTATATAATTGAACCTAATGTAATAATGCAAGTTTGCCTTTGCAGTCAATAGGAGAAGAAGATGTTACAGCTTTATTTTATAAGATTTAAGACTTACGTAATTATGATTATATATTATTTAATAAATGTTTTATAGAATATATTAAAATAAATCATAAATCATGATCAATTCTAAATATCACTAATAAACAAATAAGGTATCATTGCATATGACAAACCTCTATGACAGGTTAACATGCATGCTTTGATGTCTGTAGTTGCGCATTATGTACTTACATTTGGATTCATGTCTTGGTTTATGTGGTTTGTGTGAGTTATTTTATGTGTAGTATTGATATATAGATTTAGAAAAGCAGTAGAAACTAACACATTTTATACTTCTTATTCCTTTTTGAACATGTAGATTGCTCCTTTGTTAATTTTTATTTTCATTTTTTTGCATCACGTGTTACATTTTAATTTTGTTGCTTTGTTGTTTTGTATCTATGTCTGAGTTATAAACTAACTACTGTTCGTAATAAAGGAATCAATCAATATGTATGTAGAGGTAAAAGACTGTTTTTAACCCTTTATAGGGAACTCAATGAAATACCTTGAAATTAGATATTTTAAGCTATAATTGTCCTTCTGGTATGCACCAAGACCTCTATTCTGTTGTTACATTAACAAATAAAAATAGTTTCATGCTGTTAGTTTCATTAGAGCTGTTTTAGGTTTATATTTTCTAAACATATCACAGATGTATTCTGGGCCTAAATCATTCTGAGATTTTTAAACAATCAGTAGGGTAAAATCTCCTCTCTGACTGACTGGAAACCAGTGTAAAGATTTGAAAACTGGTGTGATGTGTTGAGATGTGTAGTCCCAGTTAAAAGCCCTAGCAGCAGTGTTTTGGGTGAGCTGCAGATCTACTGGAGATGATTGATGATATTCTCCTGGCATGAGGAGGAGATTTCCCAATGGATCATATTGGACTAAACAGACTTCAGAAACTGAAACTTTACAGTACTTGAAATACTGTGAACAATTCAAAAAGTAAAAATTGAAATATTATGAAATAAGAATGCAAATGACATTGTTTATGGAAGTGTGAAATCATAGCCATGCATTTAAAGGCACACAGTGACCTCTGCTGATTAAACACAGATATCTGCAGTTCATTTCATCCATGCTAATTATATTTTTCCAATTTAGCTGATAAAGAATGCTTAAGACTAATTATAGGATATGTTATTATTGATCCACCTATGCTGCAATGTGCCACTTGCTTAAAAGTTTGATTTTTTTCTTTAGTTTTTTGTTGTTTTGAGTCATGTTTTAAATAGTTAGACTTTTGTTACAATGCTGCCTAAGCCACAAGGCATGTTTTGTGAGATAACGTGTTTAGTGTTTCCACATTTTTGGGACATAGGTACATTGAGTACAGAGTTGCTGGTTATGTTAACTTTTCTCCACATTCTGTGTTCACATCCCCACTCAGTTAGAGAAGATCTATGAACAAAGAAACTGAGAGGCTGGGAGAGATGTAAGAAAAAAGCCCACTGTGCCAAAAGTTCCCTCAAATATGCTATATATTCTGTGTTTATATTTTTTATCTGACATTTAACTTTCATGGTCCTTGGACAAGTCGGAGCTGCAAATGTAACAGCTGTGTTACAATAACAATGTAACTTCCAGACAACAGGCAACGACTATCATGATAAAATATGCAATGAAGAGATAACATTTAGTGGGTGGACAGTCATAACAATAAGGATGCTGATGACTTGACTGATTCACTTTACTCAATGCTCACCAAACAGGTAAGTAGACGTGACCAACTGCAATGGCCTCTGTGACTCCATTAGACTCTTATCTGAGTCATCATTCCTTCACAAGTATTGGCTGCTTTGCTCATGCACACCCACCCACCGACACACAGGCAAACATGACATTACCATTGCAGTGCAGTCTTCTGAACAGCTGGCCAGGATGTTGTCGTCATGGGGGCACCAGTCGATATCTAGGACAGGTCCAGAGTGGCCGATCACCAGTGGGTAGTTCTTATCCACTCGACCTGTCTGCAATACAGAGGACAGAAATTAGACCCCTTTGTGCCAACATGTCAGAGGAACATTATTTGTCAAAAACATACATCGATTTATCATAAAAATACCAATAACTTATTTAAAATGAAATGTGATATATGTTACAGATCACCTTTACCTTAAGTTGTTTCACAAAGTATAACATAACCATTTCAAAATTAGACGGATTTTTCACACATACTGTGGTCACTGATTAGACAACCAACTAATGAGCAGTTCGGTGGCCACATTTTGGTTCATAGTGACTCTCAATAAGGCTATATATATGTAACAGAGGGCTTAGAGTGAAAAACATGACAGAACAATCAGCAACAATGCAAATGTTTTGAAGAGTGAGTGAATAATCTATTTTTTTAGGGAAAAAAAATTTCCATGCTGAGCTTAGAAACAATGAAACCCTGAGAGAAAATAACCTTCACAATATCCAATTTAGAGAAGAACACACTTCGAGATGCAGGCACTGATGCAAACTAATAAGAAGCAGTGGCGACTGTGTGATGTCGGCCTGTATGACTATCGACAGAACAAAATCTCTTTTATTTACGAGCATGGTTGCCACTTAATAAAAGTAGCACTTTACATTTTTGGTTGAAATTTAGCAAATTCTGAAACAAGGATCTAAAAAAATGATTTTACAAACTGGTCAAGTCAGTCTTGAGTTTGAAAAAGGCATTTCACATGTTCCAAACATAAAGCAGAGTGCAAATAATTTGCTAAAATACATCTACAACTTGGACAGTTTTTAGTTTATTTGCCTGTAAAAAAAACCAAGCAACAATTTAAAAAGAAGGCTATAAATCTAGATGAGTAATGTTATATTTTTGTTGGTGCTTTAATGGTTGAAACTTTCACTCTGATTCTTCATTTTAAAACCAGAATAATTGAAACTTGCTTTTGTAAAGACTGCTGTTCTTCAGACAGTGACAACTTTAGCATGCTAACATACTTACACTACTCACAAAAAGTTAGGGATATTTGGCTTTCAGGTGAAATTGATGGAAAATGCAATATGTTCATGCTACAGTGATATAATATCATAAAAGTAAGACATTTGAGTAGAAGGATGCACTACTGATTTCCTCATCTCAAAAAATTCATTCAACACAAAAGGTAACAACAATGGTAGTTACACCACAACAAAAAATTTGAACGTCTCAGTATCTCGTCATGTGCCCTTGAGCATCAATTACAGCTTGACAACGACGTCTCATGCTGTTCACAAGGCAACTTATTGCCTGCTGAGGCATGGCATCCCACTCTTCTTGAAGGGCAGCCCTCAGGTCATTGAGGTTCTGGGGTGCAGGGTTTCGAGCCTCTACACAACGGCTCAGCTGATCCCACAGGTTTTCAATGGGATTCAGGTCTGGAGAGAGTGCAGGCCATTCCATTTGAGGTACACCAGTCTCCAACAGCCGTTCCCTGATGATGCGGCCTCGATGAGCAGGAGCATTGTCGTCCATGAAGATGAAATTAGGCCTGTGCTGTTCATGTAGGGGCACAATCACTGGATTAATGATGTTATTCAGGTAGTATGGGCTTGTCACTGTACCATTCACAAAGTGTAGGGCAGTTCTGTACCAAGTGGACACCCCTGCCCACACTGTAACACCGCCACCACCAAAAGCTCGCCTGGTGACAACAGTGGCTGATGCACAGCGCTCTCCCTGACGTCTCCAACATCGTTGCCGGCCATCATTTCTGCTCAGTGTGAATCGACTTTCATCAGAGAACAGCACTGAGGCCCACTGGTTCCTCGTCCAGCGTAAATGCTCCCTGGTCCATGCAAGACGATGATGCCTGTGCCTGGTGGTGTGGTCAGGTACCCATGCAGGTCGTCTAGCACGCAGACCACGCTGATGGAAACGGTTTCGAATGGTCTGACGTGACACTTGGGTGCCTCTCACCTCTCTTAAACGTGCCTGGAGTTGAGTGGCATTCATCATCCGGTTTCTCAGGGCAGTGTTCACAATGTAGCGGTCATCAGCACGGGATGTGGCCAAAGGACGTCCACTTCTAGGCCTTTCTGCGACTCTTCCAGTCTCTCCATATCTCTGTTGCAACCTGCTGATGACACTCTGTGACACTCCAAGCTCAGTGGCCACTTCTGTCTGAGAACGTCCTGTTTGAAGCATCGCAATGGCAAGGGACTGTTGTTCCATTGTTAGGTGTCGTCTTGGTCTCTTGATGTCAAAATGTGAACAGCATGATGAGAACAACTGTTTAAACACCAGCTCTAATTGAACCAGGACATTTATTGGTCAATTCAAGGATCACACACCTGCTGTGATTTTTGCCGTTAAGCTCCTTGTTAGAGAACAGCAACTTGTGCAAAATTTATTGAAACATTTAACAGTTGGACATGTGCATTTAAAAGCTTAGAGAAGATCACATTAAGTTCACCTGTACAGGTTTGAATGCATTTTAGGCTTGTTGTGAAATTTCACCCAAAAGCTGAATATCCCTAACTTTTTGTGAATAGTGTATAAACATGTTAGCTAACGGGGTATGGCAGGTGTTATTGACCATGATTATTACCTCAATTTTGCCTATAAACATACTGTCAAAAAGTGCTCATTAGCAACAAAAAGAAAATGAATTTTTGGTCTGAGTATATTTCTGATCAAATCCAAATCTGAAATAGTGCTCAATACCTTAGATGTGTGAAAAAATAAACATATTAAAAAAAGAACACTTGGTAAAAACTCAGATGCATTTTCACTTTTAAGGTACACAGTGTGAGAAAAGGAAGTCTCAATGCAGAAGTTCTGAGATTATAAAAAGTTTTGGGGCGTTTTTTTAAAGCAAAAAAGTCCATTAGTTCATATATCTTCATTTCTATGTATCCTATCATGAGAACATGTGTATCAGCTTGAGATATTGCTCCTCCATACCCATACCCATCCCCACACACACACACACACACACACACACACACACACACACACACAAATCAAGCGAAGTGTATTTATAGCTCCAGTGACGAGGTGATGAAAGGGGAGTTTTTCTTGTTGGCTGTTGGGGACCCAGAAGGGGGAAAAGGAGGATGAAGAGCACCATGGTGCATATTAATAGCATGTCTGTTCATCGTGACTTCTTAGCGTGTTAAAAAAAACAAAAAACTAGGCATTACTCTGTGTGTTCCAGCGCGTCTTCAGGAATGAACTAAGCTTTTCAAAATATTTTTTTCCCCAAGTCAAAATGTGACAAAACTTATTTATTCACTGACTTATCTATACCATAGTCCAATCCTCCGTACCATGCCTACACATTAGATGGCACAAGGTCAGAAATTGGGGTTATATAAGCAAATGAATACAAAAAACCAAACATATTTTTTCAGACCCAAGACATTGTATCTATCCTAATCAAACTGGGCCGTGATGTGGAGATGTTCTTCTCAGCACAGCTCAAATGAAATCTGCTGAGTGAAGGCATCTCACAGGGCAGGTCAACTACGTTTTTGCAGACTTGTCTGAGCACAGCAGTGACAGCACTTGTTTGCAAACGTCCACCTTGAACTGTGATCTGCTTCTAAGTGACATTTGCTTAAAAAAAAAATAGTTTATTATGACAAAGAAACAGAACCACTGCTAAACCAAGGCTTGCACTTTCTCTATCAACATGAAGCAGCAAAAAACAGAGGAGATAGCTCCTAAAACTATTGTTTGCCAAAGATAAACTGCTGTCATCTGTCTCTATACCACTGCATAAAATCTGCTGTTGATGCAGATGACTTTTAAAAATTTTATGTCCTATGTAACCTGTGAACTTGTGCATTGTTTATGCCTTCTAGGTCCAAACTCACATGAGTGGATATAGACTTTTCTCTGCATTTCAAATATTCAGGGTCACAGAAATAATTTGACCTCCCGCAGCTGCACACTAAACACTTTGTCATGCATGGTCAAACCCTGTGATACTGTAGCCGGATACTAGAAAACATGCCCCTACTGAAGCAAGTCTTCAAATAGTACTGAGAGACCTCTAGTCAGTGTCCATCATCAATACTGAAAGTTGGGGTTCAGTTCTTGAGTTTTTCTTCTGTGGTGGAGATAATTTCATTTGCATTTATTGTTAATTTATTTGTGATGTAAATGTACTGTCTTTGGGATATATCTTATTACACAGAACAATACTAATAATTAAAATATGAAGATTTTATACTAATGCAACCACAAAGTATTCAACATAACGCTGATCATTAACAGCTGCTTATAGACACTGAAAGGTTAAGAACTGCAGACTAACTTTACTTCTCTTTGTTTTCTTCCTAATTTAGCTATAATCTTCTCCTATTTCTCTTAGGTCCCCTCTTATAGAAGAACCGGAGACTGAAACCCCAGTGTGAAACATCCAAAGTTACAATTCATTTAGCACGCTTTTGGTTTTTTTTTAAAAAAAAGAACATCAGACATGCAACAGGTAGCAGAAACTGTATAAAAGTCAGAGGATCGCCAAACTTATTTACCTTCATCTGTATGACACTAGGAATTATATACAAATTTGTGCAGCATTTGCTGAAGTGGCCGATTCTGGATCATACAACCCCAGATCAGAGAAAGCTGTGATGGTTTTGAAAATATAAACAGAGGAGAAAAATCCACTATTATTTCACTAATTTGACTAATCTTATTGCAGAGAATCATGCTGTGGATGTCATGTTATCGTTTGATGCTAACAGGTGATTGTGATACAAAAACAGCATCCACTAAAGAAGCAAAAAGATATCAAGTTTGTCTTTAAGTGTGTTACGAGAGTATTTAGCTCTTTGAAAAAGAATACAACATGGGCAAAACAAGAAACGCCAACTTTTGTGGGTTTGAAGGCATGATGGATGAATCACAACACAGTGGAAATATCTGTTTAAGTCAGACCAATCAGTCTCTCCAGGCTCTCTGTTGGTCTGGACCTGTACCAGTGCTCCTATGATTGCAACATTATTGCAAATAAATAAATAAATCAAATTTACACTTTTGAGCATTAGAGACATATATACACTTAATCAACAAGACAATGCAAAATCATTCTTCACACTAAAGATGAAGAGGGTACTGGACCAGCCAATCTACAACACTGACCAATACCGAAAAGGGAAAGTTGATCTAGACTTTAAACTGCTTTATACCCTTTTTTTTTTTGCAGGAAAATTAAAGCCTGACATGCTTCATCCTTTATTAGCAGAACATGTTTCATGTCTTGTGAGAGTAGGTGACAAAAGTATAAATGGTAAAAGCTTCATGATCCCAAATTTGTGTGTGTGTGTGTGTGTGTGTGTTGTATAATCCACCAGAAACATGACTAAGACGGCTTAAGTTTGATTTACAATATTATTAACATTCATTCTAAAGAATGAAAAGTTACAATTCTTTTAATTCCACAATCTCCTTCTCATTTAGGACTCATTCTTGCCATCATCATTCTTTTGGACCAAAGATGATCAACTCCAGTCCTAAAGGGCCTAAAGGTCCTGCAGGTGTTGTGAGTTTCCCTGCTGAAATTAGCAGACTTGTGCAGAGCTTGACCTCAAACTCTGCACAAGTCTGCTAATTAGCCATTAATTTGAGTCAGGTGTGTTGCAGCAGGGAAACCCCTAACACCTGCAGGACTGCGGCCCTTGACGACCAGAGTTCTTTTTCTATTCAACATATGTAGCAACTGCTTCACTTAGATGTCACTTACATGTGAATGGCTCAACATTTTGTCAAGTTTTGTAAAAGTCATGTTGTGCTGTGACAGACTGACTGATCAGGTGATCACTCTTTCCACCTTACTAACCTTCGAGAGGGGCAGGACCAGAAAAGCTCCTCCTCCACTGGATTCGATGATGACCGCCAAGAACTTTGGATTGACCGCGCAGAAGGAGCTGTCCCACGTCACCTTGGAAACACGGATGTCATCATAACCTTGCTCAGCCTTGACCGCCTGCCCAAAGACGTGGCGGAACTTACTCTGTCGCACGATGCTGCGACTCATGGCTGTCAGGAGGATGCAAAGACGGGAAAAAGCACAAGAAGGGAGACGATGTAAATAAATAAGATGAAGAGACATCATAAGTGAAGGACAAACTATTTTGTTTGCTTTGTTAGTTTGTTTTTTTTTTTTTTAGTTTACAATATCGAAACAGTAAATCATCTTTCACATTTGCTAGCACTCATTGCCTTTTTTCCATGAAGTCATGATTTCATGTCCCAGCACAAACTGATCTAACTGTACAGTAAACTGTTCACTAATATATGTCTCATGTCGATTAATTTATTTTGACTGTGTAGGTGCTTATCTATTTGTGTATATTTCATACTTTCAGAATTTTTATTTCAAATGAAGCTGCTTTAAATAACCTGCATAATCACCCCTCTATCCTGTTTATAGGCTGTTTGCTGACTGACATCTTGCTGTCCTGCTGCCACCACTAATCCTCCAAAACACAGGGGATATTGTATAACAGTTCCAACCACTGGTGTAGATATTAATAGTTGATTGTCCCACCAAACACTATGTGAGAGCAAAACATCAAAGACAAACATTGAGAGGCAGAGAGCAGATTTTAAAATGAGCAATTTGCTGCTCAGGAGTTTGCTCGCACAAATTTGATGATAATATTTTAATAATATGTGGATTCTCAGCAAGTCCAGTTATTTTAAGAAGAATACAGACGTGTCTCAGAAATAGTTTTATCTGTCACAATGTAGAAAGTCCTTAAGGACCAGATGTTGAGATTAGATAAAAAATAATCTCACATGAACAACACATGAGATGTGTTATTCCAGTCTTTATTTATTTAATAAAAACTCATGTAAAATGGAAAAAAAAAAAAAAAAACCAGAAAAACTTAGGTCATCCCATAATACAATAGCTTATAGACCCACCTTTTGCACACATAAGTCTCTAACATCAATAATAAACAGCCACCACTGTTTTTTCCATTAGTTCAGTTCACAAATAGATTTTTTCTGCACAACTCCAGCAGTCAGGCCTATGGCTTCATATTTGAATCAAGAATAATTTAGTATGTTGTGGACTTCATAGGAGAATCGAAGACTTGAAGGTGTCCAACCTCTGTGACAGCAAAACAAGCCCAAATAATCACTCTTCCACCACCATGCTTGACAGTTTGTATGGAGTTAGTGCTGATATGCTGAGTTTATTTTTCATCAAATCACAATGCAGTGCATTGCAATGAAACATATCAAATTTTAGTTCATTTATCCACGAGATATCTGCAATCCGAGCATCTGAAATTGGTGTGAATTTGTTGTGATGAACTTGCTGGGATGCCCACTCCTGGCAAACCTGACAACTTCCTTAAATCTTTTGTACTTGTGAATGATTTTCCTATTGTAGAATGATGGGATCCAATACAAACTCCTGAAATAACTACATTTATACAGGCGCTCACACTTGCTGATGAGCAGTTATATGAAGTGAACTTCATTAGCAGCACCGGGCTGCTATTTACATATGTACCCTCTTCATTGCTATGGAAACAGAAACAATGTAGTAAATTGTTGTATCATAGGTATTAATCCTTTTTTAAAGCCATATCCCTATACATTAAACCTCTGTTGTGATTGTACTTCCTCACCGCAATGCATGACACACTGCCTGGCCAAAAAAAACAAAGTTGCAACCTAGAATTAAGAAAACAGGTACAAGCCTTTAGTTGGATAAGTACTGCTCAAACAATTATCTTTCAGCTGGCAACAAGTTATTAACCCCAACTGATCCACTGAGATAGTCATTTCTTAAACAACCATTTTGAAAGACACAACTTGTGGTTGTGGAAAAGATGTTTGTGTGATTTAAGAAAGGTGAAACTCCTGGCATCATGGAGAGAAAATATGTAAGGAGATTGCAGAAACAACTAACATTGTCCACTGCATTAATAAAATATAGAAAGCTATTGGGAACCATCGTCTTTGAGGAATAAATGCGGTCGTAAAAAGATCTTGAATGATGGTGAATGCTGACCACTTCAATGTTTTAAGAATCAAATTGAAGAAAAACACCATTAGAAATCAGGGCTATGTTTAATAGGAAAAATAGTAAAAGTGAGAACATTCCTACATGCAAAATATGAAGAGAACTCAAGGGATTGGGACGGAACAGCTGTGTAGGCATAAGAAAACCACTGATCGGTTCGGCTAACCAGAAAAAAAGCTTCAATTTCCTAGGAAACATAAAGATTGGATGGAAGAAGGTCATGTGGTGTAAGGAGTCTAGATTTATGCTGTTTCAGAATGATGGGAACATCAGGGTAAGAAGAGAGGCAGATTAAGTGATGTAGCCTTCATGTCTATAAAAAAGCCTGTGGGGCAGTCTATGATCTGGGATTGCTGCAGTTGGTCAAATCTAGGTTGAGCAATATTATGTACGCAAAGAATGAGGTCAGCTGAATATACTTAACAAGTTATTTCATCAATGGACTTTTTCTTCCATGACACAGCCGTATTCCAAGATTACATTGTTAGGATTCATGAATCATCAGTATTCATTCATTTTCACACATGAATTGACCATTACAAAGTCCAAAACCAGAATCCCACTGAGAATCTTTGGGAAGTGCAGGAGAAGGATTTTTTTTTTTTTTTTTTTTTTTTTTTTTTTTTTTTGCAGTGGTTGGACTCAAGTGTCATCAATCCAAGATCTTGGTTAAAAAAAAAAAATCAAATAAATGTGACACTTGATGGAAACAAATCTTGTGACATTGCCAAAACGATTCTGTAATTAAAGCTATAGACCATCCAATGAAATATCACCCCTTTTTTTAGGTGGCATATTATTGGCCAAGCGGTAAAGCCAACACTAAAACCCCAAACCTAAAAGTATGGCTGCATCAGTCCCTTAGGACATCTTATAATTTCAGGTTTTTCTTCTTAAATTCAACAGATTTTTACAAACAGAATCAAAGAAATATATTGAAGACATATCTATCTATCTATCTATCTATCTATCTATCTATCTATCTATCTATCTATCTATCTATCTATCTATCTAAGAATGTATTAGCAACATTTTAACACAAAAGTGATCTTAAAACACAGTGGATACATGACTGTGTCAAAGTGACAAGAGGACAGGAGCTATTTGTTTTCCTGTAAACTCTGTATTATCCAGAGATTGACTACATTCCTACCTGTGGTAGGACACAACATGAAAACTAAACACTGACACTTTTCTGTGCTTATAACATATCAGATTTACAAAGAAGCTGAAGGAGCTTCTAAGCTGCCATTGTGATCCTTTGTCGTGATTTTCTCATCTTAGACATTAAGACAGAGCTCTGTGCTATAAAAATATGAGGTAGAAAATGTCTTTTTTTTTTTTTTTTTTTAAAAAGCAAAATAGCCTCCAACCTGCTCCCTTACTTCTTCCTCAGGTTAATGAGTCTTGACTGACGCGCATGGCACAGAGCGAAAGAATGACACTGCCACTTTCCTAATATAGACAAGACAAACTGCTCTGTCCCACCCGAGTCGACAGCTCCTCCTACCCCCCACTTACAGATCCCAAATAGTCCCAGAATGAATGCTGTGGACTGTGTGGAACTTTATCCCTAATGAACTGACAGTAAATTTCAACAGCCTCTTCGCACTGCCTGTACAAATACACATAAACATTGGAACATAACTTGTAGCGGACGCAGGGAAGGGTGAGGGAGGGGGAGATTAGTTACCATACAACGTGCTGCTTTAAGTAGCCAACAGCTGCTGTACACGACCCAGGATCTTTACATGAGGAGTGGGGGGGGGGGGGGGGGGGAAGCAGAGTGCGCAGTCACAATGTGCCCGCTCCGTCTTTTTTTAGGGTTTCCAAAGGTGGGGACGCGCTCAGTCCTTTCCAGCAGTGCAGCAAAGACGCTGACGCACCTCTCACCCCACTGCAGCACAGACACTGGCACACAAATTCGGACACAAGTCAGCTCACCTCAGGTTTTGGGGAGACCCCTTTTCCCTGGACTATTGTAGCGGTTGTTTAACCTCCTCCTGTCGCCGCTGCTTTAGTTGCTGTGAATGGATTATATTCCCTGGCGAGCCGGTGTCCCGGAGTCTCAGCAGAGGAGGACGCACTGGAAAAACTGCGCGACGCTCCTCGGCAGGAAAGAGAGAAGGGAGAGTACCGGGACAGAGCACGAGAGGAGGGTGAGGGTGGGTGGGTGGGAGGGTTGCCGGCTATTTTGGAATGGGCTGTGTCAGAGCAGGAAAACGCAACGCGCGCTCTGACAGGGAGGAGCGCGCATCTCAGCGACACTCACTACTGTTGGGCTCTGACAGACATACAGTGACTTTAATGGATTATTAGATTGACATGCTGCATGTTTAAGGATGATTAAAAACCTTGATAGGTTCAAGATCAAGCCACAGGCCGTTTTATTTAGATGTTCTGTTCAAATGCTTGTCAACACTAACAGCTAACAAGCAAATCACATGACAAACTCAATGTGCAACTTGTCCTGTAGGCATGGTCAAAATGTTGAAGATCAAACTCAGTATCACAATAGGGAAGAAAGAGGATTGAAATCATTGATCATCGATCTAAAGTTTTCTAAGTTTGGTCTGAAAAGGAAAAATAATCTAGTGAGGTGCAGTTTTCTGGGCAAAATGTAGTTCATGTCATAAATCAGATGAGGATGGACTGAGTGGAAATTTTATGAAGACAGCAACTCAAAAAAACACTCATTCAAACCAAGGTATACAACTTCGTTTATTCATTCATTATCCTAACCGCTTATTCCAATTAAGGGTTGCGGGGAAGCTGGAGCCTATCCCAGCAGTGTGCAAAAGGCAGGGTACACCCTGGACAGCTCGCCAGTCCAACTCAGAAGTATACAACTTACCATCTCTAAATGCATAACTCTTCAAATCTGAAAGGAGATGGGCTACAGACAATATGACCCAGTCCCTCTCCTGACAATAGAATAGTGGGAAAAGGTTGCCTGGTTTGCAGCTGCAAGATTCAGATGGTAGGGTCAGAATTTACTATGAACAACATGAAAGCATGAATCCATCCCAGCGTGTGCCATTTCAGGCTGGGACATATTTTCTTGACAAACTTTGGGCATCTTAGTAACAGGTGAACATAATTTAAATACTACATCCTACTACTTGTCAACCCTGCCCTTGTAACCATAGTGTACCATCTTTTGGGGTCTACTTCCAGCAGGGTAATGCACCATTTCACAAAGCTGGTTTGTTGACCATGATGATGACTTCACTGTCCTCCAATGACCTTCAAAGTCACCATTTGACAAACAGACAGAAACTGTCGCAACTGTGAATGCTGTCATGTCAATATGGACTAAAGTCTGATGAATTATTTCCAACAACTTGCTAAATGTATACCACAAGGAAATAAGGCAGTTCTAAAGGGAGAAGGGGGTCCAACCCAATAATAACCTAGCTGGATCTGTGTGTGTGCATTATGTACATTTACTCCACACGCTACTCAGAAATAAAAGGTTATATTTTCATGCTTCTAATGAAAGTGAAGGTTTATTGGGAAGGGTCTAAAATGGAAAAACAAACAGTGTAAGTCATCACTCTCCCAGCTCTTAGTTTCTGTCACAGTAGAACTCCCAGTATACAGAAGGCAATGTTTTTATCAGTTCACTTCAGTCACATAGATTTCAGTCAGCGTTATCACAATATGCCTAAATATCTGATGAGCTCTTTTGCTTTGTGAGCATACTTTCATTTTTCCAGTGCTGCACAACTATCAGTTCCTAGGAGAATTTTATAAAGCTGGTGTTTGGATAAACTGGTCTTTTCTAAAGTATTGTGAACATAAGTCACAGCTCTAATAACCTCTCTCAGATACCTATAATTTAATTTTTATTTTTTTTTGTACATTTCTCCCTCCTTTTTTAATCTGTGTAAAATATAGCAGCAGCATAAAATATTGAAACTTTAAGTACTTAATATGGTAATTGGAGATAAATTGTTTTAATTTTATCCACGTCTGCCCCAAATTTTTCATGTCACCACATAAAAACTTCATAAAAATACAGCATTTGTGGTTTGTTTAAACTAGGGTGCACATTAACAACTTTTAATGAACCAACTGAATGAAAGTGGATGTTTTCAGTGGATGAAGAATTTATACTTTGACAGGCCTTTTTTTGATGCCACATTCATATTTATCATAGGCATATTAAAAACTTAAAACACTGGCACTCTGGATGTGCTCCTATGATGGTGCTATAAGAACAGAGCTAAAATATTTAGCTTAGTGATAATACTGTACACCTTTACTACTTTGTGTTTGACATCACAAAACGTCTTTAAACGTTTTTAACGTTTTCTAACAGTCATGTGTCCCCATAGCCCCATAATGTTTGACGCCCAAGACGGACCAATTCTGTCACCGCTCACTCTTGCTTAACCGGCTTTTCAGCAAATGTGTAGTTTAAACAGGTGAATCTCCATTTCCGACCACGAGAGGAAATAATCACATCACCTGGTAATGGATACTACCATAAACCAGTCCCTGAAAGTGGCGTAGAGTGGGCATGGACAGGCATAGCTCATGAACATAAGTTCAAACATAAAAACAGCCTGTTGTCAGTAGAGCTCAGCAGAACCACTTTAGTTGAAATTAAAGACCAAGATTGAATTTCAGGAAAGACACTTTGAAAACTATGTTGTTGGATTTCTGACACAAATATAAAATTATTGAAAAAAAATGTATAAAATGGGACCTTTAAGACATGAAATGACCTGATTTAGTCTAGAGATAAAATACTGCAATAAGCAGAATATACAAAAACTGACTCACACAGTCACTGTGGTCTCGTAAAACTACATTTGTTATCTTCAGATGTTGCTGTACACACACACACACACACACACATTCACAGTAAACATGGCTTTCAATAATCTCCATCGTTTAATGGTCACAGTTGAACCACATGATATAAAAGCATATTTACAGTGATAGTTTAAAATAAAACCAAAAATATTCATGACAAACCACAGACATACCCAACACCTGATGCTACCCAAGCATGCTCCCCAAATTAGCGAACACACATAAAAGAAAGCAACATTTAAAATGAGAAAGGGAGTAAAGTGCATGTATGACAGATGTCCCTGTACAGACATTTCTGATTGCAGAGAAACTTCACTTGCCAGTCACAGGCACACTCCTTAAATCTGTACAAAAGATCATTTCAAGGGGAAAAAAAAAAGAAATAAAAAAAAAAATTTAAAAAAAAAAAAATGTATAAACCCACATGGTAAAAATTGTGCTACACAGTCCCACTCACTGACAACCAGATATAAAAACAAAAACATATACATTTCCTAAAATGTTGTCACAATATAGACCTTTACATCCCAAAGATAACACAGAGGAAAACTCACAAATGTACACTCTGCTTTTAAACCCCCACACCGATCCTTTCTCCCTAACTGGTATACAGACGTACTGAATCTACTTTGATTGGCGCCAGAACTGTAAGGATACAAAATACACAGATTTATTCCAGTTTATCATGTGATGAAAGTCAAAGTGTTTCAGATTGAGGACATTCCAGGGAAAATCCAGAGCCTGACATTTGCAAAAGTCAGATTTGGTTGAGGTATTGTGTAATTTAGAAATAAAGAAAAATGAATTGCGCCTCCATTCATTTTGTCCTGAAACATGTGTGCAACTGTGATGTTTGCTGTTCAACCTGAGATCCTGCATGTTGACCATTAACTATGCTGTTTTTTTTCCCTAATACAGGGTATTACTTCAAATTTTAGACAATCTAAAAAAAGAGAAAGAAATTAATAAAAACAAGTCTGTGTTGATGCGATGAGTAGATTCATCTAGCTGTCAGACTGAACCAGCTTCTATCAAGCATAACTTCCAAATTTTTGGATGGAGAAGTCTTGGAAATACAGCAAATGGAAAACAGAGGTGACATTCCACTTAAGTTGGACTTTTCAAATATCCAACCAGCCACAATCAAGTAGACTTTGGGGGAAAAAAAGGAGAAACCTGCAGTGACGTACACATTGAGAATGTGCAGGTTTGGGAATATTTACATTTAAAACCAGACAACATACCTGGATGACCGTTTTTGCTGCTTTTAAATGACTTCTGAAAATATCCCATTAAATCTGATTTCACTTCGCTCCACTGGAACCTTCACAGTCTTGTAACTTGTCTCATGTGGAGTCTGGTATTATATATTGGAGATTTCACAGAGGCTCTGGGAGGATCTCTAGGTAATGTACAGAAACTACTAAACGCATAGTTTAAGGCAAGAGGCGTTGGTTTGATTTGCTGAATAAAACTAACATATGCACTTGATTTCTATGTCTCATAGGTGCCCAGTTTCTCCCACAATCACACACACACACACACACACACACAGATACACAGTGAGAGGGTTACATGGTGTGGTAAAGGGTGGTAACAGTTCTTTTCTTAAGCCGCCTCAGGGGGTGAGTTCTTCCATACTGCTGCTTTGTCGTCGGGAGTGTCGGCCCAGGCAAATTGCAAAAATCTTGGCTGGTGTTTGGAGGTTTTTCTCTTTCTAGGTTTAGATTTGACTGTAGAAAGGCTCCTGGTGAGGTTTCTCCAGCTTTAGAAAGACTCTTCGCAGTAGTATTGAGGGGGCCGGGTTGTCCACGGCTTAAGGAAGGAGAGTTGTGGACCCTCTGTTTCTTGGATTCATCGGTGACCATGTGGACTGCAGCTTGTGCTGAGGGTGGAACAACGGTGGAGCGGCTGAGCTCCCATTCATTCAGGTCATTAGCGAGCAGCTCCAAGCAGCCCAGTTTGGCCAGCGAGGCTGAGCGCTTCATCAAGGATGGCGGCGTCAGCCCTGCCTGGCGAATCCTGGCCTCCACCTCTCTAACCCTCTTCTGAATGCTGCTGCCTCGCTCTTGAGCGCTTCCCAGAAGCTGCCCGGCAAGCCTGACCTTGCAGGCTGCACCCATGCTCACCTGCTGCAGGAAAGCACCCAACTCGCACAAAGTCTCCCATGTCTCCCTCATGATGATGTCACGGCGGGGTCCCTCTGTAAAGCAGTCCCAGTCTGTGCCCGACTCCAGCTCGGTTACACCTTCTAAACACAGGAAACTGACAGAAGCAAAGGGAGACTGGGCAGAGTACAGAAATGAAGAGGTAGAAAACAATCTTTTATCAGCAGGCCAGAGTTTGCGCTCTTTTGTGCTTTTGTCATTATCTCCTTGGTTTCCTATCTCAGCTACAAGAAATGGGCCCTTTTTAACTGGTTCAAGCTTCCCATCTGCCTCTTCCTGGTCTTCTTGCAAAGTGCTGTCCACCAATACATCCTGAAGCGGCGTCACCGTTGTCGAATGGATGCTGTGTGGACGCCGCGGAGAGCAGGAGGAGACGCCAGACAGGGACGGAGGCGAAGACGAAGGTGACGGAGCCTCGTGCTCTTGTTTCATTCTTTGCTCTAACTGTTGCGTGACACGCCGCACAGACCCCCTCGTCCAGTCGCTGTAGAGACAAGCAGGAGCCTCATCCTCTTTGTTTTTCACTTCCTCTTTTACATTCTCAGCTTCCTTCTGTGAGAAAACATCTCGATCCCCCGTATCCTGCCGCAGCTTAGTCACTTCCTGGTTCTGGGAGCCTTGAGGCTCTGGTTTGCTGAGAGTCACTCCTGTGGCCTGCACAGGAACATGGATTTCCTACAAAACAGAGACAACATAAAATATCATTTTGGTTACAAAACAAATAAAAAAAATCTAACAAGTCATTAAGATATTGAGAAGATAGTAAAGTAAAACACATTCAAACAAGACAGATCTGATATTCCATCTAAGAGCCACCAGGTGGTGCACCCGATCTCAAGAACCCAAAGGCCCACTTAAAACAAATATGAATGAAATGAGGAAAAACATTTAACTACTGTGGAATTTTTATCTGAAAAATACTTTAGTAATCCATGTTAAATCCTCTGGGCCTCTTACACAAGCGCAGCCTAGGGGGGGGGGGGGGGGGGGGGGGGGGGGGAAACAAAAAAAAAAAAGCATTCGTACATGCAGCCAAACTCAGACCAGAGAAGAAATTTGAAAAGAAATCTTATCTCACCCAAAGTCTTTACAAATATTTTGTTGTTTGCCATGAAAGAAAAAAAAATGGCTGAATTATTGTTAAAGTTGCCATAAGCAAAAGTTACCTTTCCTTTCTCGTCCTCTTCTTTCCCATCACCACTAGAAGCCGCCTGAGGCAGCGGCTGAAGCTCCTTGCCGCAGCTCTTCAGCGGCGGCAACAACTGCGCCGCAGCACAGTGGCTTTTACCATCTTCACTCATTCCCTTGAACTTTTCCCTGGCACTGAAGAAGTTAATGTGATCTGCGCTGTGGCCGAACAACAGCACGTTGTCTTGCGGGATGGCACTGGGATAGCTGATAAAATCATTCGTGGAGGGGGCATGGGCTGCTAAACTTTCCACAGACGAGCTACATATCTGTTGGTCACCGTCGGCGTTTTTGACGAGCGCTGGCACGGGAGGACAGTGAGGTGCAGCTTGTTGTGGGCTTGGAGTTTGTGTCGCCCCGGGTGCGGGTGACACGACGGATGCCTGTGGTTTGATAGCTTCGTCAACACATGCTGGAGCTGGGGATGGAGTATGGGGAAGGTGGTGAACAGTAGAAGGCGCAACAGTCACCGTATCCGTCTTTGGAGGCTCGGGTGCCGCAGTGGCAGCTCTTGGCTTGGAGAGAGGAGGTGAGGAACGCTGCTCCTCAGAGTCACATAGGCCATTGGAGAGTGGGGGTGATAAAGACACAGAACCAGCTGTGGAATCAAGACAAGGGGGGTCCTGCTGGTTGCCCCGGGCTACAGCAGAATGAGAGGGAGCCTCGAGGCTCCGAGCTTCAGCGGCACCTGATAAAGCCGCCACTCTTTCAAAGGAAGAGCTAAGCTGATTGGAGTAGATGCCAGTATCAGGCTGGCTGGTGGAGTGTGTTGCTTTGCCACAGCTGGCTGAAGTTCCCAGTGATTCCAGCAGCTCTTTGGCAGAGGGACCAGATGCACTGCCTGCCTGGTTATGGGGGTCTGAGCGACCCAGGCTGTGGGGCTGTGCGTAGGATTTAGACAGTGGCTCGTGGTGCTCAGACAGATCGCTATCAGAGTGAGAACGCCACAGTTTGTTGTGTCGCTGCTTGCTGCACAAGAAAACACAAAAAAGTATATGCTTAATGCTTGACCTGTTTTTTTCTTTTTGCAAACATATATACAACCTAATTTTACTGTTAAATGTCTCAGATATGAAACCAATAAAGTAGATGTTTGTTCCCATGCGTATAAAAAAAGCTCTGAACCCAGCTGAAAATGATCAAGTCTGCATGGACCGGATTGTTGCTTCACATCTACTGAATGTATCGTTTTCCTAACGTGTTTGCCATCACAACTTCATAAGAAAAGAGAATGGAAAGATATTTACAACTCATTCTGTCAATTAAAGCATCAGAAAACATAACTCAAAAATGAACTCAATCGTAATTCTAACCGACATCCAGGCTGTCCTTGCAGTGTCAGGTACACACACATACACACACATAGTTTGAAATAGAAACATAGGATTTCATTTGGAAAAAAAGATAATACAAGACTGTTTTTTGTGTGTGTGTGTGTGTGTGTGTGTGTGTGTGTGAGTGTGAGTGTAAATGCTCAGTAGCATTTCTGGATTATTACCTGGCCAGAAGTATGCCCTGATACTCCTCCAGCTGTCTCATAAAAGAAGGGTTAGGTTTGGTCACAGTTCGGCGCTCCTTGACGTAATCAAATGCCTTTTTCAATTCCCAGCCATACTCCTTCATGGCATAGGCAATCACCGTGGCTGCGGACCGACTTATTCCCATTTTACAGTGCACCAGGCACTTGGACCCAGACTTCCTGATGTAAATATAAAGAATCAAGTGACTCATTATGGATGTTATGATAATACAAATTAGCTTCTGCATGCAGAACCAACCAAATGCACAATGTGATAATCTTTATCTGCAGATTTCTTGTACAACTATTGTAGCCTAAGCCTAGTTTTTTTCTACAAAACACTTAAGTATATTCCAAACAGCACATTTAATGCTCCGGCATGCGAGGACGAGGAAATACACAGAACATGCTGTCATCTAAAACTCACTTTGCTCTGGATATAAACTTAAATGTGTCGTTCCAATATGCAAGCAGGTCAGTGGCCTCCTCGTCGTAAACACGGATGTTGTGGTATTCAAACACACCAGGGAAGAAGTTATCAATCTCCCTTGTTACATTCAGGATGTACTGAACCCTGAGCAGAAGAGAGACATGAAGGTTAGAGGAGGACAGGCGACATGACTGGAGGCTACTCTGCAGAAAATACTGAAGCGCAAAACATTAAATTTCACTCAAAGAAAATTATTTCTCATTTTTATCCTTTTACACACAGAGCTCCTAGTGGTTTTGTTACAGAGTACATGGTGTCGTAGGTTCTGTTGTTTTAGTCCTTCCTTACCCACTCTTCTGTAACTCGTCCAAATTGGATGCATTCCACTCGGATCCCTGCAGAAAACAAAAACAATCCTCAGACTTGTTCAGAGCCTTTCACTGAGCTTTCATAATGCTTAAACCCTATGGCAAGACATGCCTGACATCCACCGTGTACTCCAAACCAATCACCACCAAAGTACCTTAAAATTGGGCAAAACATAGCATTACAGCAGACTAAATCAGATTGTGAGGGTTCTCCAGGTGAAGATTAGCCTTCATGTGTCAAGTGGTGATAAATCTTTCAAGTTTAAAACTTGAGAGTTTCTAAGCTTTGGTGTCAAATAGAGGAGAAGAGCTCCTGAAAACTTTACTGTCAACACACCAAGAAGACATGATCAAAGATTTCCGTCGGACTGTCCATCTGGCCCAGGATGATAATCATCTCATTGTCAATGAATTCCTTGAACTCTCGCAGGTTGCAGGTCATGTGCATTTCCAGTTCTGTTCGAATCTGCAAAACAGCCGGAGACAAGCAAGCACACAAAATTAAGCAAAACCGCATTTGCTTTTGTGGAAAAATACAGTTTCTTAACAAAAAAAAAAAAAAAAAAAAAAAAAAAAAGATTCTTCAAGCAGCAATCTAAAAGTTTAGGTAAAAAACTGCATCTGCTTGGAGCATCAAGCCTGCTGTGTGAAGGATCCACTCACCTCTTTGCAGGTGACGTTCTCAAGATCTTTCTGCATCATGATTTCCCTCAAGCTGGTTTTGATTTGTCGCTCTGTCAGCTCCCTTTCTGTCGGCCTGCAGAAACATTGGAAAACAAGCACATCAAACTAAATAAGTTCATAAACATCTTCCAAAATGTGCATGTTTTGTTTTTTTTGTTTTCCGACAATAATAATCCTAGTATTCAGGAAATGCAACGTTCATATCATGCGTATACTTACACGTCAGAGAAGAGCACAGGCGAGTCGGCTCGGTGCGACTGCACGTCCTGCATGGCGTTCCACTCGTTGATGCGCGCCTGGTCGGAGGAGACTCTGCTCTGATAATAGCTGACCCAAGTGAGGAACAAGCTGCCTGGGAAGTAGTTGTTACAACGAGCCACTTCGCAAGCTTTGTGGAGCGACTGCAGGGCCGACCTGTGAACACGTTCAGAGACGGTGACATATCATTAAAATAACTAAAGAGGCTTGTAAACAAACAAGATGAGCTCCTATAAACAATGTAAGGTAATGCAGAGACATCCACCTCTATTTAGTTGTGTGATTTATGCAGTGTGACTCACCACATGGCTTGCACAGAAACGGGCTTGAATACGTGCACGCGGTTGTCAGTTGACACACTGAAACCCCTGAGAGGAGAAGAGAGGGAGCAAAGTGAGGAGAGAGGAATAAAGGAGGATATGGTCAGCCATCAAACTGATGCTTAGCGAGCGCTCTGCTGTTATGGAGGACAGGAAAAGCTCTTACCCATCTCCGTCCAGGTGTATTAAGGTATCACTCCATAAAGGCAAAACCAGTCCTACAGAGCACGAGCTGGAAGGAGAAGAAACCTCCATGTTACAACCTAAAGCACATCATCAAAGCTGGCATGTACAGACAAGCTTGTGTGCACTCCCGTCTCACCTATCTACCGGACTAAAATCCATCCCCAGCACCACGCTCTCCTCTGTGTCCTGGCGACCATTGGTTGAGACCACCACCATGTAGCGGGTCACCTGAGAATGGGCACTCTCCAAACGGACCGCCTGGAGAAAGCAAAGATGCAGGCGACGACTTGAGAGTTTGCCGACAACCTAAAAGCTGAATTCTGTTTACAGACGGGATGTGTACCCACCAGCTTGATATTGTCCTCTGGTCTGAGGAGCGTGAACATGGTTTGTAGATGCTGCTGGATGTCTCCTGGTGAGATGAGGAAAGCAACTTCTGATCAGCACAGCTACACATGATCAGAGCTTAATTTACTAGGAAAACAAAACCTCATCTGATCAATCAAACAGGCAGCGGCTGCTGAGGGGAACCTTTGGTCTCACCTGCATGTTTGCTCCGCAGCTGGGAGAAGCGAGAGGCAGAAGAAGAGGAGGAACCATTTCCTCGAGGTAAGAAGAGAGCAGCTCCTTTGACTGTCAGGAAACTTTCACTGATGCTGCTCAGACACAGAAAATAAGAGAAAACTGAAGTGAGTAATAACCACCCACACACGCATCACAGAATTCACTCTGCAAAAGCTCATCACCTTTAACTGACTTGTGTTTTCCCAACATTTAGGTGGATTTCACTCAGACTCAACCAGTTAGCTAAGAAATCCCCTAACAAAAAAAGAGTCTGCAAATCATTTTAGTACTTCAGTCAGTTTTCTGATAAAGTGTCTGTAAGTTGCAGATTTTGTGCCTCTTTGCCACACAAATGGAACATCTCTGGATTTGTAAACCAGTAAACGAACAGGAATTCCCTTTTGCACACCACCGGACAGCCTTGCAAGCTGAAAAGAAGCTGCTCTTCTGTACCTTTGTTTTTTTCTATGAAACTCCTCACATTAAAGGAAACTAGTCTGGCTTGGCTGCCGTGGGCAAGACTTGAGAAACGTGTTTGAATGGGAGGGAAGCCAGATGCATTCTGCCAGAACAATACATTGGTAGAATTCTTTGCTCCACAGGTCAACTTTTTTTTTTTACAATATTACCTTTATAATTACATGAAAATCTTTTTTTTTTTTTCCCTCAATAAGACAATAAATTTGTATGCAGTTATTATCATGCATGTGCCATCATCAATTGTGCCTTTTTATATTTCAACTTTATAAAGCAAAAATTCTTGCTTTTCTGCATGGAAACATGAGTTGCAAAAGACTGCTCCATCTTAATGTTTTGAAAATGATTATTAGATTTTAACTTTACCTCAAATACCCATGACCTTATGAACAAATGTATGTACAGTAATAAAGTGAACAGTGATGAGCTCTAGGCTTTTTTAACAGTGTGCAGCAAAAAAACAGCTGCTTCCAATTACATGATGGCTTAACTGAACTAGACATGCTCATAAACCGACAAAGACACAACAAACAAGGATGTACTGGCTTACAGAGTCAGAAGATAAAAAACTGCTCTTCAATTTCGCATTCAATTATCTCCTTCCTGAAACCAGTAGCCTTCATGCCTGCACAAGACACAGCTGTAACTCCACTGGCTTACAGACAGCCCAACTCTCTGGCACATAACTGAGCAACTACCTAACATTTACTTGGCAGCTACAACTAAGCTGCTCTGGGTCACTGCTTGCTCAATAACAGCATTATGTAATAGACTTAATGTGACCAATGCATTCCTTTGATTAAGACATTGTTTGAAATATGTCATATAGACTTTTCTTTATGCTCAAAGACCCTCTGGCCAAGGCGTTGACCTAACTCTGCAGGTATGGTCTTACTGTGGGCTATGATGGGGAAGAAAGAAGATTACTTAAAACCAGTGATAACTGACGGTTCATACTTTGTCACCCTTCACTGGTGGCAAATATAAACAGTGGCCAAGGGAAAGTTCAGGGACTGGAAGTATGAAGATGTCTGTCTGCTGCAAAGGAGATGGAGGGCACAAGGTCAGGAACATAAAACAGCATTTGTATAATTAATTAATACATAACTTTAATGTACTGTACATAAAGTATAGTCATACTAAACAGATGTTCCCCAGTCTGTACCATCTACTAATTTTGACCCCAATCCTACAGTTTCCTTGAATTATGGCATTATGACATACATAACACAAAACACAAAACTGAAAGTGGATCTTAATCTGGCAAGTGCAGCTGTCTTCTAGTTAAACCCTTCATTTTCAAGTAAAAGAGTCTCTACATCATCCTTAGTCTACGCAAGGAGTCAACAAGGATTAGAAAGAGTGATTAGAAACACTTGCATCAGTGAAATTGGACAGAAAATTGTGAAAAAAATAACAACTGGAACACAAACAGATGAACTTTTGAACGCATCCTCCGGTTTGTACAAAGCCGTGCCAGCTTAGAAGACCTTAATGTCCATAAGCTGTGAGAGAGAACAGCCGGGTTTGCACACACACTCCCACAAACACTACATCTTGTGCAAGTGCTAAAAATGGATCATGCGATAAGTGGCGTTATCATCAAACTGATAAATTGGATATTAATTCTGGTAATATCCCCGGCATTTGCTCAACAATCAGTCTGCATCCTGGGAATCCTTTTAGGGTACACTGTGTGCCTTGCTTGCTTGTGCCCCCTGAAGATGCAATTCCAGCACAACAAGAGAAAAGAAAAAAGAAAAAGAGGTGGGTGGAGGAAAATGTATGTATGCAGGTGAAGCATCTGGCTGACAGATTTTTTAGAGAGCTCAGGGAAGGAAAACCCTCTTGCAGCTAACAGCTACTGTGCTGACATTTCCTTCCAATTTAATCATAGAAACCCACCCAAGCTTTAACCATGTAAAACTGGACACTAAAACACGATCAATGACACTAGGAACCGTCACAACAGATGCAGTCTTTTCCAAAAAGATGAGTGCTTCAACCACTAAAACAGCATCACAAGGTTCAGGTGCAGCATGTTTCTACAGTTCACATTCATATACATTCAAACGAACATCTCGGGGCTGCAGTCTGTAAACTTACAGCTGATAAATGTCCGCCTGTGAGATAACGGAGTTCTCCGTGAAATAAGGTCTCATGTTGACCCCGCAGCAGGCGCAGAAGCAGCCGGCCGAGGAGCTGCGCGGGGCGGTCACAACACCGGGAGGCATCGCTGACCTGGAGGCCGCGACAGGACGACCAGATGCAGGGTGCAGTCACTGAAAAGCCACCGATGCAAAAACCGAAAGGTGGACACTCCTCACTGCGCAGGTAGTTGTTCAACCACAGCAACTTTAAGGTTTTGCTCATCGCGATCCACTAAAGTGTCCGACATCCCGGCATAAACTATAGATTTATAAAAGCGACGTATTATAACGTGCACAGAAACATTAGGGACGCTTGCTGTTGGAGAGCAGGTGCATTGCCATCTGCTCAGTAGTTGTGTTTCATTTGTCTGCAGCAGGCTGCGGTAAAGCCTGCAAATAAGGGGGAGGAGACACGCGTGGACCAATCCGTGAAAACAGCAGCATGTTCAAGTCTGTCCGGCGGATTATGAGTGTCGTGGAGATGGAAGAAAGGGTGGACTGTTGTGGAAGAAAACCAAACCATTAAACTATATGAACATGGGGTAGGCCTAGCTTTGCTATTCCGAAAGGGGTTTGAAAATTCCTAGCGTCCACTGAATGCAGCACCTTTCACTTTTAGTTACATTTATACAACATATATCACTGGTGATTAATGTGATATTATCTCCTTTAAAATAAAAAGTAAAAATAACGCTAATTTTTAACACGTTTAAAAAAAAACTGCCATAATTCCTTCATTGCAGTTTCATTAAGTTTCAATGCAGACCATAAAAAAGACGTTTTTTGTTTTTTTTTGGTTTTTTTTTTTTACCATCTTACATTCTCCATCTGCAACTAGCTTCAGTTATGAAAAAGTACAGTCAGAGCTTTGTGTGCTTGAGAAAGAAGTGGTTAATCAGATTATTAGTAACAGTTTCCTCATTTCTTTCCCTCCTGACTATCTGAACTCATCTTTAGTCTTATCTTAGATTAAGCAGATGTGCAAAAAAAACCAAAACTAAACCTAAACCCTTTATCTAGAGAGCCCATAAAACATACTGGAGTAATGCTGATAAAACATTGTAATTTTTTTTATTTTTTTATTTCAACATCCGGTCATGGACAACAGCGTACACTTCTACCTGTAACAGATATTCATAAGGGCAGTCTTTTCTTCACATGGTAACGACAGAAAACACTTCTCTGGCAACTCTCTTCATGTGATCGGTGTGTGTGAATCACACACTGATCACGTTTATGTTGTGTTAGACAGAGAAGGTCTGTGGCCTTTAGAGAAGATTCTCACCAGAGCAAGCAAAATCTGACACCGCATGAGCTTCCAGCAACAGATAAACAACAACATGTCAATGGAAAAAAGAGAGATTGAGAAATCAAAAAGAAGACAACACGCACACTGTGGAGTGAGGAGAAACCCGACCTCAGACTTGGTTACGTTGCTTGTTGATCCCTCGTGGTTTCAGTTTTTAGGTAATATTAAGAGCAACTGCTTTGCCACCACATGACAGCAAATACATATCCATGGATAAACAACTGCTGTGTGGTGTTTTTCGGAGTTTAACTGTGTCTGTGAGGGGTTTTTGTTTGTTCATTTATTTCATTATTTATTTCAAACATAATCTGTCCTTCTTCCTACTTGATCAAGAAAGTAGATGGTGTGATATTTTAAGACGAGTCCTGATGATCCTTCAAGTTTCCAGAGAGCTTTACAAGCACAAAACTGTGCTTTAACGTATAAAAACATGCACTGAATGACATATCCAAACTACGAAGCATTAAGTCCGACATTAAATAAGACAAGGAAGCAGCACAGCTAAAATGATTAGACAAATATTTGTGGGGAAGTCTTCATCAAACACTATCAGCTGCTTGATCTTAAAGTTACTTAAACATCACACGAGTTTCCTCATCAGCTGTTCTTCAGCGGCTTTCCTGTTTTGTCATCTCTTACACTTTCTCCACATCCTTCCTCTCTTAAACAGAGTATTCTCCACATCTTATGTAAATATAAAGACTTGCAGGTTTAGCTAGGTCACGGTCGTGTCTCAGCAACCCACATGTTTATGTATCTGTTGGGCCCATTTCACAAGTTCCACCGGACTGCCCTCCTGTTTGACTGTTGAAATTCACACTATCCAATGACAAGCAGCGAAGGGCAGGATGTGGTTTTTGTAAGTAGACAGACACCAGACACTCCTCTTCTGCTCTATTGTCTCCACGTATACAAACACACAGCCAGTCACCTTAGTGATCACAACTTTCTGTAAACAGTGTTGTGTATTTGAGGATATTCAGGTTTTATTTCAAGCTCATGCAAACAAACAAACTCATTTTTGACAGTGTAAATTTATGAGCACTTAATCTAAGATAACCCCATTACATAGAGACCAGTCAGTATTACTGATAATATATCTCACATACGCTGGATCGCAACAGTTTGAATAAATAAAAATGTTTTACAGGAAACAAACACTGTAAAATTATGAGAAAGGTGCAGAGAAAAATTACTAAAATTAATCCGCATTTTTCGTATGAAAAGGATAATAAATAATAATAAATCCTTATTTTCCTCTTTTAAGTACATTATTATGCTGCATAGCATCACAATGGTTATAGCAGATCAGGCACATAATAATAGAATCATGTTCAACTTCTCATTTTCCTCCTACAGTTCAGCCAATGATGATGCTGCTTTAGCTGATGTCACAAAACTGCTGATGTCACTGAGTTTAATCAGCGGCACTGCAGTGGGCCTTAGCTTGCTTACGCAGGCAGGCACACTGCACCGCTACATTCCAGTCTGAATGAATGCCGCTACCTGTGTCTGAGATGAGCTCTGCTGCAGCCGGTGGTTTTTAAAGCATCACAGGCACAGACGTCAGCTGTGTGCAGTCAAAAATAGATGCAATCTGTCCCTGAGATTTTGGAAACATTAGTTTTAAAAAGGTGGATTCGCTTTTGTTGAGTCATTCTTGAAGTTTTGCCAACACTTACAGAAAGACTGGTCAGCTTTAGCTTTAACTTTAAAACACAAACTGTGTTTTATAGTTCTTAAAATTATGAGTAATTTGGGGAAACACATGGAATACATCCTTACATGAAATCCCACTTTACCTCTAGTTGGTGGGTATGTATCCATGAGTAATGTCAGTCATTTAACCATCAGTCTTTAGCGGCAGATGAGGAAGTGTGAAGGAGGTCAGTGTGCAGGAAGGAAGACAATTGTCTGCATCTTTAGATTTTCCAAGAATGAACAAGACAGCGTGGGATTACAAGATAAATCTGCTTAAAAATCAAACAAACATTGTAACTAAATCCAGTTGGATGTTAATTCAAACCCAGTCTTCAGTCAAAGTAAAACATATCACCATGTTGATGTTTTTATCCTACTGATAGGGCTTGAAATTCATTTGACAGAGAAAATGGTATGTGTTTCCCCCTTCATATTAAACACAGTGGAGTGTGTGCTGCTTATGACCTTAACCAAAGGTTTTATGGCACCTTATTGGTACCTTAACTGAATTTAAAACACCTCCCTCAGCTTAAGGGCTTATCTGAACTATAATGAGATCTAATTTGTCTCCTGTCTTTATATGCACGTTTTTAGCTGAATTATTGCAGGGGCAGCAATATGCAGCTCTGGATTTTCTACAAAAACATTGAGTTGTCTAACTGTAAACCTTACCGTGTTTGTAAAAGCAAAAAATTAATAAACTGCTTTGATATGTGAACTGTGTATGAATGTGAGGAACAAAAAACAAACAAAATTGATTATTTAAAAGAAGAAAAACTTAAGAATGAAATACATTTTCTTCTTTAATCTGGCTGTTTTAAATAAAAAAAATTACCTTGTGAACTTGAATACAACATGCGCATGGAGGGTTTAACCATAGATTGTGTAAAAAAGAGGATTTAACCTGTCCAGAAATGTAGATTTAAGAATTAAATGTGCACCTTAGACACACCACAAAGTCTTTTATTAATAGTTAACAGAGTGCTTTAGCAGCAAGGTTCAAAACCAGGTTTTGTGTCTTATTGTTAATTTTACCTGCGATTATGTATAAAATGTTTTCATGAACAAATCAGAGCTCCAAATGCAATTCCTGACATGAAAAAATAAAAAAAAAACTGCTGCTACATCTGATCACTTGCTCCTCACTATCTTTGTGTCCAGCTGAGCTTCCACTGGATACTATCGACAGCCAGCATGGTGTGAAAAGGGGGTTTCAGTCGTATCTAGGAAGTCAGTGATGGAGGAAGTTACTGAAACAAACGACCAATTGAGGAGAAAGAGGGGACCATTGGCGCAGATGAAATATAAATCCATGAGAAACAAAATGGATACATCAGTTAGTGTATTGTTTCTGGAAGAGGCATTTGTGATGTCAAGTATTATTGCTGTGTATAATCAGCATTTAGCTATGAAGAAAAAGAACAGCTATAGGATTTTAGAGACCATTTCTATTAAACTTCCATTTGTAAAATGTAATTTCCCCACTAAATTAGATTATACTTTGCAAAAGCAGATGAGGGGATACATTACAAGCCAAATGAACATATAATACTCTATATAATGTGCTCCACTGCAAATTCTTTAATTTCAAAGAAATTAGTGAAGATTAATATGCTTATTAGATCTCCACTCAGTTTTATGTCACAGAGATCGATTTAAATTCCATAAGTGACTTCAGCTATCGCACTTTATGATGTCTTTATTATGGCTTTGTAACCTGAGTAAGCTTGGGGTGGAAGGTCATAATCAAGTTCTCCATCTGAGGCAGGTTTTGTTGGAAGTTGCATTCCAACTCACAGCAGATCTCCTGGAGAACAGAGGAATAAAAGAAGCTTTCTTTTATCAAAACAATGCAAGGCTGTGGAAAAACTTGGAAACTGCATGCAGAATAAGACGCCAACAGCATAAAGGACAGCCATAACAGCAGACTGCACACAAGGTAGGATAAGTATTTCACTGTACTTTGATGATAAAATAAATAAAGAAATTGGAAAAATAAAATCCCAGAGGGTGGTACCTTCACAGGGATAAAAGAAAAAAAAAGTTGGAAAAATACACTGAGCAACCTGGAAAGTTCACTAAAGCAAAGACTGCAGGTGGCAAATATGAGAAGGAGTTTAGCCACAGATCAAAACAATAAGGTTAATATGCAACATGTAGAAAATGGAACAAAGTATGTAAAATCAGGACTATTCAGTTTTTGTTTATTAGAGTATCAAAGCCTATATGACATCTGATCTTGTACCTATCTCTGTGTACACAGACACACACACAGCCCTGTGTGTGAGGATAGATTTCACTCCCAGCTGCACAAACACAGACACTTCTCTCAGATGAACGGCACAGAGGTCCAACGACCGCACAGATACACAAACGCTCTGACTTTAGAAGCAATTACAGATCTGTTCCTGGATCAGCAGTATGTAGCTCCCCTGACCCAAATACCCACAACATGGTCACACAGACACTGCTGCCCTCTAATGGACAGCAAGCCACTGTTAATTTATTTTAACATGGATGAGATTTCAGGCTTTCTTCTGCAATTAAAGTGCCAAGTATAACGAAAGAGCAGAGAGTGTGCTCATTAGAATCACACAAAACAATTAGGCATAGTAGGTAGAGGAAGGAAACTGCTGATTACTAGTGGAATAAAAACAAATGCAAGTGCGGTTGAGTGAAACAGGATAAACCAGCTCTCCAGCTCCAGAGAAACACAGAGCAGCACTGGATTGAGACATGACCACAGCACAGCAGCTCTTTGTCAAACACAGCAATGCGAGAAGAGGGTCAAACACATGTAAAGTTTATTCAAGTCCCGGTTTGTGTGTAGGTCCAGCCTGGCCGAGGACAGGGGCAGAATCACATAGCAGACCCAATGCTCTTATTTACTTTTGGTATAATTGTGATATAATATCATTTTAACTACTTCTCCTGACATCACAAACCCTTTTAATTAAGTTCCCAAAAATCAAACTGTTAGAAGAAAGTGCTTCATCGGAGCCTGATGAGATGAATATGTGCTTCACTGTCTTACCTCCTCGGCTGAGAGCGGCGGTCATCCTCCCCGCTACCGGACTCCTTGGAAAGTTGGAGGGAAAAAAGAGAGAGAGAGAGAGAGAAAAATAAACTTAATAGGGTCTTACTGAAAGTTCAGTCACCAGGTAAAATGCTCCCATTAAATGTTTCTGCAAATGAAGACCATGCCTTGTCTTATATTAGCAAACATGTTTAATATCAGAATTTATATATATATATATATTGAGCTGAAAAATAGTGAGAGATCATTAGATTTCAATGGATAAAAGTTGGATGTAATGCAGAGCAATGATAACTTAATTATAATACTTCACATTTTTAACTTTTGTCTTGTAGTGTCTCATTCTTCTGTAGTCACAATATTACATGAAAAGATAGCACACAAGCTCGTATCAGCTATGTGAAAATATACAAGTGGTTTTGTCTTCAGTGATAGTTACTAGTACTGTGACAGAAAAAGTAAGAGGAGAAAACACAAATGCAACCATTTTTTTCAGTATTGTCTTATTGGGTTGATTATATCATATCACGATATCATCACAAAATAACAAAACTTTCCATCAGAAATTACCCAACGGCATTCGAAAAAAGTCCTTTGGTGCTATTCTGAGTAATAAAGAGGAGTGTGTGTATTTTTTATGCAACACATACACATAAATACTACAAGTGGCATCAGCTGGTGATTCAGTACTGCTTCACCAGCGCACCGGTGCTGAGAGATAAAGGGTGGGGTGGGATGGGGGGGGCAGAGTTTAGCTTCAACTCAATTTACACACTCCAGGAAAAGGACTTCAGTCTGTTTTTAAGGCGTGGCTGGTTAGAGAATAACACATTCACACACGTAGAGGCACAAATAAGCAGAGAAACGAGGAGAGACAAAGAGAAATCTGATATGAAGCTCTGCTAAATGACAAATCAGAGGCTCACTAGCAGATAAATGTCTAGCATGCGTCCTGTAAAGTATACTCCTTATCTTATTTACTCTAAATGTGAGCCTAACTAGTTTAACAACAATGCTAGAACATTAACACATTTCCCAAAACACAGAAGTGGACAATGATAGAAACACTGAGCAGATACAAAAAGATACCGACGCTTATTTGATACAGTGCAAAAATTATATACATGGCAAAAAACAATTGCACACACTGTTTCTGTCTTTTTGCTTTCAGTATCAAAAAGGCAGACTATCTGTATGCTTCAGCGTAGTGATCTCAGAATTAGAAAAGGACCTGGATACTAGAATTTACTGCCAAGTCTTGTGACAGTGGCGGATCCAGTTCAATGTAATAACTGCAAAGGGTGGTGCTCAACTTCTTTCAGCAACAGTATCCAAAGCAGGTTTCCATTGTGATCGTCAGACAACCCAAGAGACATTTAAAACAGATCCTGAGGTCTGGTGGATGCTTCACTTAAAGTTAGAAAAAAAAGAAGCTGGAAACAGTGAGTCCATGACTGTGTCTGCTCTGTTTAGATTCCTAATTGTGACTGATATGAATAAAAATGTTTATACTAAAGTAATTAGAAAATTTAACTTCATCACCGTGCTGGTATGTGACAAAGTCATTTTGTACAACCTTTGAACTTCTGACTGGCAGACTGCTGGATATTAAAGCATCCATTTTATCTACTAGGGGTGGGAAAATCGAATTTTTAAAAAATCAAATATCAGGATTTTTTGCTTCACAATTTTAAAATAGATTTTTTTTTTTGTTAAACAATCGATTTTTTAAAATAAATAAAAATAATTTATTATAAAATTAGTCATTTTTATTGGTTTTATTGATCTTTTTACTTGTCTTCTTCTCACAGGAGCAGAATGATGGTCTTGCTACTGTGTTGTTTTTTCCTTATTAAAATCAAGAAAAATGACGAGCAAAAAAAAGTTTGTTTTTAATCTACAAAAATCAGCAACATCAAAGAATTGTGAGAATCGCAATTTAAATCAAATCTGCACCCAAAAAATTGGAATCGAATCAAATCGGGACAAAAGCGTATTTTCACAGCCTTATTATTTACTTGGGTTGCACTTTACAAAAGGAGTAAGCAAGTTTTAAATAAAAACAAAGCAAACTAAGAATGAATGAGGGTCCATTTCTCTAAAGAAATACATGGATAATAAATAACATGCTCGTAGACAAGGTGGAAATTCAGTTTAACTTCACTAAATTAATCTCAGTGGCTCCATGCTTTTATGTCATGCTGTGATTAACCAAATTTTGTTTACAAAGGAACGCATGCAGACAATTTTGCATAAATGAAAATGTGAGATTTTTCCAGAGTGTATGAAAATGTGAAACCTGAGCATGCAGTCCAGGCAGAGATCCTTAGGGCTGGAGGACAGCATATGCCCATATGTTACAGCAGAGGTTATCAGCAATCACCTACATAAAACTAGTAAAATCTTCTTCTTTCAAGGCTAAGAGATGGTGCCCAATGTGAATGGCACATTATGTGTATTTTCCTCTGCAGACAAATTCAGCCAAAGCTTGAAAGAAACAGCCAATAGGCAAAAGGCTTTACAGAAAACTACAAAGAAAAAGCACATCACGTGACAACAAGAGACAGGAATTTGTCTGTGCAACTTGTTATTACAGTATATCTGCGCTTGTTGTATTTTAGGAGCATATTACCCCCAGAAAGCATTTCTCAACCTTTTCTATGCCCACATGCCTTAACTTGCTAAACACTGCATATGCACACCTTCTTCCATTATTTCAGCACCTCATTCTCCTGTCACAGTGAAATGTTGGCTCACAATCATGGCTTTAACATGCTTAATTCTTCAGAAGATGGATACTTGCACTTTGCCACTGATTGCTCAATGGCGACACTAAACCATTCTCTCATTTATCTACATCTGACATGAGCTGTTCTGGAAGACAGAACAGATCAGCTGAAATGTGTGTGTACATAGCAAGACAGTTGTCATTATTCTCATTCACAAAACCTGTTTTATGCTCAGAAAACAAAAGATGTGATGGATAGGGTCCCTTTCAAAGCTACACAGATGCAAAAAAAATGTGATACTGCGCTACATGTTTTATATAATTGTTGTGTGCTTATATCCACTAACTGATACAGACATTTCTAGACATAGATGTAAAATAAAAGGTGCAAATCTGTCAACGCTACAGCCAAGAGCACAAAAAGCCAATCCAGGAAGTGTGTGATGTTATGCACAGCAGCGTGCTTGTTTATTACTTCCTCACTCATTCTGATTTCTGCTTCTGTTGAAAGGATACTTGCATAGAGAGAATGGCAAAAGGACAACCACCTGCGCTTCTGCTTTGCATTGGCACACTCTTTCCTTCACGCCACACACACACACACACACACACACACACACACACACACACACACACACACAAAGAGAGAGAGAAAGAGGCAGGAAGAGATGTCCAGACAGACTGAAAATATGCCGAATGAGAGGGTTTGGGTGGTGACAGTACATGACAAACATGCAGACACAGAGACACGCGTCCAAAATTTCGTCTACATACTCAGACACAGAAAAGTAACGCAGGATAAAACACCAGCCTTCTTGCGTGACATACAGCATTCAAAGAAACGGAAGTACATGCAATACGACACATCTCTGAAACGCCTCTATAAGTCTTCTTTCTGGCTCTTAAAGCCAAAATGGAACATTCTGTGGTATTTCTTTCTACGTGGACAAAAGTAAAAGCCAGGTCCTTTCTTTGTAAATAAAAGAGGTCAGCTCTGTTATCATAGAAACAGTCAATTGCTTAAAGACCAGATGAAGCCTTAAACTGGTGGAAATGTGCATAAATAGGTCATGTCAACAGATTTCATCACAAAAAAGGGAAGGCTCAAAGTTCCTTGCAAGCTAGCGGGGTCCTGACAACTAACAATAACATTTCCCTGCACATTAACTTAGCAGCAAGCAACAACACTAACGCTGTTGTTTACAAAGCATGCAGACATTTTTACTTCCTACTGTAATTGAAAATGATGAACGGCTATATTTCACGCATGCGCACGAGTACAAAGGCAAGGCACGGTGACAGTCAGCAGCCGTTCAAAAGAGAGCAGAAACGATGCCTAGAAAGCTAACACATCAAGGAAATCTGAGTTTGGTGGTGATGGAAGCGTTTGTGAAGCACAGTTGAAAAAAAGTAAAGCTTACCGAAACGCAGGGGCTGGAGCTGGTGCTGGGGGTCGGCGAACGCTGTACGGTAACCAGCGCCATTCAGTGACCGGGAAGCGGACACCTGTGAGGAAGCGACGGCGGCGAGACGAACATAATTGCGTCGGGAGAGCAAAACCTCCACTGAACCTGAATGATCTGGCTTCTTGCGTTTTTTCCCTTCTTCTCTCTCTCTGATCACGGACTGTTTGACTACTCCCCGGCTGTTTCCTCTGTCAGTTCCACCTGCGCATGCGCAACTACCTCTAGCATGTCAATCTCGATTAACTGTATGAGTGCTGGAGGTAATAAAGCAGCTATGAAGGTACCTTTCAGGCAAACATGATCACCACTATTAAAATGATAATAAATTGTTAAAAGATGAGTGTATCACTTTGCAGGAAAATAGCTTTAGGTGATAAAAAATGTTTATATCTACTGATATAAAGTAGTGCAGTTTATGGAAGGTCATTTTGTGAATAAGGAATAGTTAGAAGGGCCCTGGACCAATATCCCTGTTGTAAATTGCAAACCATTTCTTTAAGTCAAACCACCATAAGGCAGCACATAATACAATGACAGAAAGACTCAAACAGCAACACAGAAATTTAACAGGATTCATGACAAGTAAAGACAGACTCAAAATGACAATTAATGAGTAATAACCACAAAGTCGCACACAACTGTGGGGAAAAAAAGAGTAAACATGATTTATAGGGGAGTGTAAATGACTCTAAACAGTACCAGACACCCAGAACAACATAGTACAAACTAAATTGAAACAATTGAAAGACAATGAAGATGACAAAATAGAGACTCAAATCAATCAAAACTTACTTTGAGAATAATATAGACAAAAACTAGCCAAATATGGACACACAAGAATGAACAGATGTCGGGAGCAGAGTAACATGTAGTTTCTGTGTGGACATGTGGAACAAAGCGTGGCATGTAGTCCCTTGTGGTTTTTTTTGTTTGTTTGTTTTTTTTGTTATTGTTTTTTGTTTTCGTTTTGTTGAACCTCTATGAAAATAAAAGTTTGTCTGGCATTTAGAAGTGTGTAGTCAGATGATCCTGGTGATTATTTTTTAATTTAAAAAGAAGAGTTTCAGAATACATATGATATAGATTCAGAATGGCTATAGGAAACACACACATATAATTAATAATAAAATAAAAGTATTTTGTTTGTTTAATTTACTTTTGATTCTTTTTTTAATCCAATGTATTAGTCTCATGAATGTATTTTTATAAAACAGTCATCTTTGCCCATCAACGTGATTGGTAAATTAATGTTTAAATTTTGGTGCAAAATCATGTTGCCGTTAGTCACTAATGACAAACAAATATGGTGTTCTCTAAGACATTTGTAGTTCAGAAAAGTTGAAAATGATGTTTTCCAGAAGGTTAAAGGTTACAAGCCTGTATCTGTTTTTTTTTTTTTTGCAAGCATACCCATGAGTCTTAGTATAGTCAGAGAGGTACTTATCAAGGAAAAATGTCAGGTTAATATCTCATGACTCCTGAGATGTAGCCTGCCTGTCTGAACCTGTATTGCTACACTGTTATCTTCACTGCCTGAGGGCACAGATTAACTATAGTAACAGCCATAGCCTGTCACAAACCTCACTCACGCATGTGTGTCATCAGGAGAGGCAGCACAACCCAAATACCAATGCATGCAGGTATGCACAACAGTACTACAACTATTATTAATTATGCTGTACAGACTGGTCTCCACCTATATATACTAGGATCATGTTGAAAAACTGAAAAGCACAGCTGGTGAGGATGATTCAGATGTCTGGAGCCAACCTGAAACATTGCAGTTAAAATCATTTCCTTCTTGGCATTTGCAATGTTACATTTTATCATAGCCCAAGAATGAGGAAAACCACTCCACACAGCAACAGATATCTTTTTTTTTTTTTTTTTTTTTTTTCAGCTAAATGTCCCTCCCTGCATGTCAGTCTAAATGTCCATTTATTCATCCACCCTGTAGTTCATTCTATCCTCACTCCATCCATTCATGTGTCAAGCAGCTTTGGTTGTTTTGCTTGTAGCAGTGGGATTAGTGGTGTGGCCAGAGAGGAGATGAGATGTAGATTACGACAGAGATAATGGTGTTTGGATTTAAAGCGGTTCAGAGGGAGCTGTAGGGATTCAAAACTGCAGCCTTAATCACAGGTGAGCTGTGTGCTCTTTGATTTGACTTAATGACTTACCTAGGGCTTGAAGCCCGGCTGAAAATGACAAATGTCCTGAGTAAATTATATGAAAAGAGGACGTTCTTTATGCTAGGGACAGAAAGCACAGTTTAAGTTTTTATTAGTTTCCTCTCTGGTCAGAATTGGAGGTTAAAATAAAGGTTTCATAATAGTTTATTGATTTTTCCCATAGAGCGATCAATTTACTCTTTTTCTTAATAGGAAACATTTCCCATTCAATGTGTCGTTACTATGGAACTATTCAGATACACCTTGAAAGTAGATGTTGATTGATATTGTGGTGATGTACAGTAGGACTAACTAACTAACTAACTGGATCAACTCAAGTGTACTGTACCAAGCACTTCTGGAAATTTAGAAGCTATAATTCTGTTACATCAGTTGATGTAATTAACTGTATTGTTGGTTTCTTTCAGTATTTTATTTATTTATATGGAATCCTGATATAACCCATCATAATTTCAAAATGAGTATTATAAAGGCCAATTAGATCTTGCTGAGATTAGAAGGACCAGACTGACATGTTTGAAATGTAGAAGATTACACAGAAAAAAGTAAGGGATAAAATAAAGAAAGGAAAAATGGGGAATGCCATGCTTACAATTTTAGCAGTTATTTTGATTTCACAAAACTGAATATATTGGAACAGACTTACTTAGTAAAAAAGGATATGTTCTTTTCTTAGTGGTCAATGATGTATTATCTAGTTGGAAAAAATTTTTAAAATGCCAGGACATTTCACCTTAAAAGGACATGTGCGGTCCTAAATGGCTTGCATTCATTTTTCTGTAATCTACAGAGTTGGAATAATGTCGCCATCTACAGGACGGCACAATAAATCAAAGCATCCGTCAGTGTAAAGTTTTCAGCTTGGTATAAGGTACTACCGTAATATTATTGCTTACAAACAATATTTTGCATTAGTAAGGATAACTGAGAAATCACTAAGTAATAAGTGAATAAACCTAATTTCTCAAAGGGCAATATTATTTTTGTTGTTCTGTGCAAAATCTATTGGTATATTATAGTCTTTTAAACTCACATTGAGTTTAAATAAGAGGTAAGGCAGAAATACAAACCTGCAGTGACAGTGTTCACATTCGTGCAGAAATGTAATGTTTAAATCCCTTTCTTTTTCTTCCCGGAGTGATTTTTTTTTTTTTTTTTTTTAATTTTTTTTTTTTTTTATTTCTTCTTTGAGAGATGTTGTGTCGAATCTGCGCTGCTCGTTCACAGCCAACAGAGCAAGATGGCGGTTCCTACAAAACAGTAAGTGCTAAGCATGCTAACGAGGTTATGACAGTGTGTGGTTGATTGTAAATGTCGTGGTTTTAGTCCATTTGTGCCATTTCATCCATTATTTAGAACTGAAGTAACCTTAGCAGCCGTGACGCTACAACCAGTAAAGTATTTAAACTGGTTTCACGCTGCAGCCAGTGAAGCTAGGCCAGAAACGTTGTGCTAACAAACTGCAGCTCGTTAATGTTTACTACCAATGTCTGTAGTTTTTGTTTGTTACTTCAGCTTGTCTTACAAGTCATATGGGTTTGCAAAGTCATTCCATTTACTTACAAACTACTCTGGCTGGTCAGGTTAAGTTGATTTAGAGTTGATCAGCTGGCTGCTCTGTCACTTGATAAGTTTTCTTATTTTCTGTTCATCTTTTTTGTGAATTTTTTTCGGCACTTTGCAAAGTGGATAAAGAAACATGAAGTATAAACAGTTTCTCATCCTGCCACTCTAGAGAGGGAATTAACTAATTTAAGGAGGGTTGAATTAGGGTTGCATTATGAAATTCATTCAAATGTAGCCTTTTTATTTTCTTGCTTAAATTTTCCTCAGTTTAAAACATTGGTGTTCATCAAGCTTCATGTTCTTTAATTATATCTGGTTTATTTTAGGTTTTAAGAATTTATATAAAATGCTTCTGCTGATTCTGATTATTCCCCACTTATTATATGGAAATAAATAAATAAAAAAAGGTCATGAATATTGTTCCTTCAGTACGCTGTTGGAAAATGAAGAAGTTAAATTTTTTAATATATTGAATTACTTTCATTTAAGATATTAGTTTTATGTAATAGATTATTACTTTCCTTGTTAGTGTATTTTCATACGGGTATGTTTATTTGTGTAATTCAATGAAAAAATATGTTTTTATTGTAATTCGTATGCATATATGTGTGTGTGTGTGTTTTCAGATATGGGCTGATCTTGCCACAAAAAAAGGTTGCATCAAAGTCTTCAGTTTTGCAGAAGCCCTCTGTGTTTGGGGATGATTCAGATGATGAGGTGGGTACCTTCCTGTATATTTTTAAACATTTTATGTAGACTATCAAATTACATATAACTTGTTATATAACATATAACAAATTACGTATAACTTGCTATGTGTGTAAAGCACTGCATAATCTTGCACCGTGTGCAAGTGCTGTATTGGCAGTGTTGTTGGCAGTTCTTGGAAATCCAGCCTTTTTAAATTCACTAGTTCTTGACTTAGGTTTGGCGTAAAGGGCCCTTTTATGGAAAATAAACAGATTTTCAAAATATTATGTTCAGTTTATTTTGTTTCTCAGACCTCCGTTGGAGAGAGTCTACAAAAAGAAGCTATCAAAAAGAAAATGATGAAGCAGGTGAGTAAAAGAAGAGATTTCATGTGTCAGTCCACCTACTGTTTAAAACTGCTTAGCTTCTTTTGATAGCTGGTTATTTGTGTGGTTTTTAAAGATTGTGCTTCTTTATATTCCATTCTTTGAATCTAAAGACTCGTTTGGAGATGCAGAAGGCTCTGGAGCAGGACAGCACCGTGTATGACTATGATGCTGTGTATGATGACATTCAAAAACAGAGACTTGAGAGCAACAAAAAAATTCTGGGAGGTGCTGATAAAAGGGTAATTACATTATCAACATTCAGCAACTTGCACAGTTCTACCAGTTAAAATGAGTTTGTTGTGCTGTTTATGTTCTGTTATTATGTCTGCCTACTGTAAAGAAAACAAAATATGAGGTCAAATTTTCTTGCAAACATAATATTGTTTTTCTTTATTTCTGTTACAGCCTAAATATATCCACCAGTTAATGAAAGCAGTAGAGGATCGAAAGAAGGAGCAGGAAAGAAGGGAGGAGAGGAAGATTCAGAAGGAAAGGGAGGCAGAGGGAGAACAGTTTGCTGATAAAGAGGCTTACGTTACTTCTGCCTATAAGAAAAAGCTTCAGGAGCAGGAGGAGGAGCGGGAACGAGAAAAAAGAGAGGCAGAGATGGAAGGTAAGATTGATACTTACTAAATGTTGTTTTTTGTAGCTGTTTTTCATTAAATACATTGTCATTGTGATGCATATATAAATTGTCACTGTAATGCATATTTAAAATAAATTTGCAGCAAGCGAATATGTCATATAAGGCAGTAACTACCTGCCATCTATTGAGAACACTTGGCCAAATAAAGAGCAAAGGAGGGCTAAACTTATAAGCAGCTGAATTTTTTTATCAACAAGAATTTAAAAGTGTAAAAACAATCCAACAACATTAATAAGAGAAGATTCACACCATGGTACTCTGGCGGAATTGGTTTGATTTGGCCGCGAGAAATGTTGCACATTTGTTGGTTTGCTTTTATCCTGCACTTTACTCTCGTGGACCAAAACAAGTTTGATGTTCAGAATGAGCCACAACAGGGTTCACTTATGCACTAAACACTGTTCAATGAAAGTTGTTAAAAATATGGTTTTTATTTTGCGCAAAACTGTAATGGACATGCAGCTACTGACCTCTCTTTTCTGTCTCACCCATTTAGAATCTATTATAACCCCTAGAGATTTCACATCCAAAACTCTTTCAATTTCACCAGTATATGTTTTTAATAACCATCTATTTTCTTCTCAGCTGCATTGGATGTTAAGAAACAGAAAGACTTGAGCGGCTTCTACCGGCACCTTCTGAATCAGACTGTAGGAGAGGAAACGGTACCAGATCGCTCTGCAAACAAGTCAGTCATTGCTTCTCATTACTAGCTCGTTAAACACAACATAGATTTCAAAGCATTTTTTTAATGCCCCCCTTTTTATTTTTTTATTTTTTTTATTTTTTTTTGCACAGAAGTCAAAAATCAAATGTTTCCAAAGACGCAGAGAGGACTTCACCTGCTCCATCACCTACATCCTATGAGAATATCCCAAGTTCAGGCAGCGACAATGAAGAAGGACGAGAGCAGAAGTCTGGGTTTAGCAAACCTAGTGGGGGCGCTGCACACTCAAAACGGCAGTATAGACAGAGATCGCCTTCCTCTGGGAGTGGGGAGGAGAAGGAGAAGGAAAGAGAGAGAGACAGAGAGAGACATAAGAAGAGCCATCGAGACCAAGACAGGGACAGAGGGAGAGACAAAGATAGCGACAGAGATAGAGACAGACATAGGGGAAGAGAAAGGGATGAGCGACATGGAGACAGAAGAAGTGACAGAGATAGAAGAAAAGACAGAGACAGGGACAGAGATCGAGGCAGAGATGAAGAGAGAGGCAGAGGCAGGGGGGATACAGAGCGGGAGGATAGACATGGGAGGCGGGAGAGGAGTCCTAAAGAAAGGGAGCAGCAGAAGGATGGTGAAAGGGAGAAGAGAAATTCAGATGAAGACAAACGGAAAGACAAATATCAAGAAGAAGAGAAGGAGCAAAGGAAAGAACAGGAGCTGGAAAAAGCAGAAAAGAGGGAGGAAAAACATCCTGAAATGCAGGATGCAATCGGCGAATGTCCAAAGGAAAAGGATGAAGAGAAAAAGAAAGGTGAAGAAAATGAGGAAATGGAGCAAAAGGCCAACAAGTTCGCCAAGCGTAGCACGGATCAGACGTTGAGTTCAGCACGAGAGAGGTATATGGCCAGGCAGATGGCACGCTCCGCATCTAAGAGTTACATCGAGAAAGAGGAGGACTGAGATGGGTCGAACGTGACAAATCATTGAATTGCACTCAAACTTTATCACAGTTATAAAACAATATAATTACACTTTTTTTGAAAACATAATTTTGTCCTTTCTAACAAAGACAAATTCCACATGTTTCTTATTCAGCCTACCCATCGCATTAGCATTTATCCTTAATCCATCCCTGGAAACTGGACACATATAAAGTAGAACAGCTGAACACTGCAGAAATTTACAAACATGAGGACATGATTTTGATGTAGACTGTTTTTTTCTCACACGTAGAGATCTGTAAGACATTAGTAAGATGAGTATTTGTCAGCTGCTGGATTAGAATTTTCTAAGTTTTAGTCTTTTCATGGAACATTTATGAAAGTGTAAAATATGTCAACCCTGTCCTGTAACCACTTAAGCGCTGACCTTCGCACTGGAGTGGACAGACTGAAACGGTCCTGAGTAGCTGCAAGAGAATACTGATCTGTAAATATAAGAATTTAATCTGCAGGGTTGAGTATAAAATGGGAAGTTTTACCTCATAGTGAAGTCAGGAAAAAGGATGAGTGTGGAGTGACTTGTGAACCAGTGACTTTGTGTTTAACTTTTGTATCTCATCTTGTGAATGACAGGTTCATTAAATCATTTCTGGTCCACATTTCCACCTCTTGCCTCTTGAATGTTAAGTTTTCCTTTCGTTTACAGTTACATCATGAAATATGTGCAAGACTTACAACTTAAAAAGATCATTCAAAGATTTTATTACCCAAGATCCCAGGAATATGTTAGAACTTCTCAAGGTTTATACCAAAATCAGTCCTAAAGATAACTTACAACTTGCTTATAAGTTAGCACATTGACAGTATTAACAAAGCTCAAGTGTTTTGTTTTGTCAAACTTAGAAATGTTTTAACAAAAAGCTCCTATAAAAGAAGTCATCTCTGATTTAGTTTAGCATTTATAAAAAACAATTCAAATTCAATTAAATGTCTGATGAAATGGAAAATCTTTTTTTTTTTTTTTACACAATGCCAATTCAAAAACTGTACCTGGAGTCATTTGGTGTCTAATAGTAAACATTTTTAAAACATCTGCTATTTGACATCTAAAGAAGGATAATGTGTCAGTTTATCAGTGTTTGTGAAAATGTAGATATTTTTATTTTAGCAGTTTCAGAAACAAACTGATAAACCTTAAATTGACCACAGACAGCAGTGAGGCAAACCTTCCTGTGCCATTTAGAAATTTCTGCACATGGGGACATGCAGGCAATTCTATTATGTTTTCATTATTCATCCATTCATTTTTTTATTTTTTTTTGCTGCTTAATGTTTTCATTATTTAGAATTTAAATAGCTTGTACAAGATTTATGCTTAAATTAGTTATTTTCTAAGAATTCAAGAATTTCAAGAAGCTCGGGTGTATTTACTCAGCTCACAACAGTTTGTATCGTCTCTGCCTCTGGGGGGAAACAACTGAGGTTAATAGTTTTATACATTTTGGATTTATTGCTATAGCTATTTTATTTAATTTCAAATCAAAATTTGTGTAAGATATCTAAAAAAAATGTTGTTTTTTTGTACATGATCCTGAATCTGTTTTTGCATGACTGGTTCAGCACAGTAGTCTCACATAAGATGTTTAAATAGATTTAGTGGAAAAAGAAAAAATAGTTATTAAATTTTTCAAACCAAACATAAGAGGGTTTAAATATAGCTGTTTGGGCCCTAAAAGAGATGTTTCATTACAAGAGTATTCTCCTGTAAGTCTGTTTGGCTTGAACATGTCCAACCACTAAAACAAAAGACAAGGTCAGTTGATACAAGTACTCGTATGTGATTTAAATGGTACATTTCTATACAGAAAAGGCTGCACAGTAAAGATGTCAAATGTACTGACACTAGAACCATAATTAATTATTCGGCTTCCACTGCAAGCTGCTACTTCTACAATGCACTTACGTGTCATACTTCCACATTATAGTAAACTATCATCAGAACTATTTTGCAAAATATATTTTCATTTAAAATACCACTGATCACTGAGCATTTCTGATATTTCAATAGACAAATTCAATATCATTTTCCTACTTACATAGATTATGAACAATTCTACTTTAACTTTTCTAAGTCAAGTAGTAAAATGATGTGGAGTATCTATCTATCTAGAGACATTTATATACTTTTATTACATGTTTGACATACCCGTGTCTCCCATTTGATATAGATTTGGTAGACGTGTTTTTCACTTAATATCTCGGAAATTGTAAAATGAGATCACTGTCATGATGCTGAGGTGTTTGAGCCACATGGAAATGAAGCCTAAAGGGCTTTAGAATTTCAAAGGTTTTATTGGGAAAATGAGGGATAATACTGTCCTGGAAAGTCAGTGGTGAGACACTGGAAGATGGACAGGCTGCACAGTGATGATTATCCCGAGATCCAGATGGCTGCCAGCCATGGATTGATGAACAGCTGAGATGATTTCCATAGGTGAACATAATGGATTTGTTCACAATGAAGACAAGGTGGAGCTTAGGAAAATTCATTTTGGTAGGCTTCTGGAAAGCACAGAGGATTCCACAGGGACCACTACAGGTTTGGTAAGATACACACAGGAGGGCTTGGGTTTTACGAAAGGGCTCAATGCTCAAATGACAAGGGACTGGCAGCCGGCTCCAGATATACTGCAGGAGATGATCACTGATCCTCGGCATGTGTGCAGGAAAACACAGTTGTGAAAGGTACTGGTCCAATAGCACTCTCTGGTGGAACCTGAAAACAGCACCCCCTCCCAGAGTATACAACCCAGATCCCTGACAGTCACAGGAAGATCGGCGAAGCCACCTGGCTTTTAATGCACCCATCAGACCAATAACCTCAAACCCGGTAACCTAAAATTTGACTAAACTATAGTGAGGTAATATATTTTCAGAGTAAAAAAACTTTAACTGAAAAAACAGCAAATGATCACATTTAATGTGGAGTGTGTGAGTAGATTTAGTCTAGCAGATGTTTTAAAGTGTAAGTACAGAGTAACTCAATTAGATAACATGTCATTTGCAGCAATAAGTTTTTATAGAAGTAGCTCAACAGTCAAGTTAAAGATCATTATGGAGATTTTGTCAAGAACCAGATGCCATCCCTCTGCTGACCTGCAGGGGTCTCCATTGCGCCATCTCAACCTCTGCTTTAGAGTAGATGGTGATGATGGAGCTTGAAGTCTGGTTGGAGTTGTAGCACAGGGAAGGATCTTTCCAGACTCAAGACTTCAAACTGTGTAACTTGATCAGTTCCCTTGCCTCAACAAATTCACTAACTTTTACAGGTGTAATATCCTGGAAGAGTGAAGATGACCTTTCCATCCAGTATTATTGGTCCTGAAGTGCAACATTTCTTTAATGGTGCTGCTCAGGTTTGCTGCCTTCTTTATCTGAAAACTCTGACAGAAACAGCTGTTAAACTTCCACCTTCAAACAGAGCTCAGGAGGAGAAGCTGCAGGTAGCTTTGGAGTAAACTCCCTTTACTTCACTTAGTCGTGGTGAAGCAGACGCAGGACTCTGCTAGGAATAGAAAAAGCTGTGTGGCGTTTATTGCTAGAGTTTGCAGCAAAACAGTCATTACTAATTCTGAATTTTTTTTTTTTTTTTTCAAACGTAATTTAACTCTAGCCAAAGAATATCTGCATGTTAGAAGTGATCCAGTAAAACTGTTTTCTGCTGAGTTGAGCTTGTGTGTGGGTGACTTCTTTAAGAAATAGTCCATCTGCTTGCTAGTCTGTTGCACAAATGTCACAGTAAGATGTCAAATGAAATGACGGTGTTTGAATACAACTCCTGTCAATCTAATATTTGACTAAATGTATCTATCTTGTTCTTGTTTTATAGATTCTTTTCAATAGTTTTTTTTTTTTTCTACCATAATATAACAATATGTTTATCTGTTTTCACAATATTAAAAACCCCTCAATTGTGGGCAAAAGCAACCCAAATTCCATCCACTCACCCAATGCCCTTTCCCCCACCTGGTGTAACCAAAACTAGCTCCTGTTGGGCGGAAAAACGCCTAATCTGACAACACTGGTCACAAAATGTAAGATTATGTTCCTGTTTGCACTGACAGTTGACTATTAAGGGTTACTGATATTTGATCTTTGAAAGTTACATCTGCAAAAATATAAGAAATTATACATTTTTAAAGTGCTTTGATTATTTTTTGTCTCTGATTATTACCTGGCCATTTTGACTTAGTAAATGATTTAAAAGTATTTGTTTTATGCTAGTTTCATTTTGTAATGATGTGGTGTCTTTAAGTGGTTCAGAAACTGAAACTATTTTTTCCTTTTGTGCAGCTTAGATCTTTTAACTTTGATTAATGTCTCATGGAAATTTTCTGGCTTATTATTACTAACTTAACTGGTCAGTCTTCGGTGCTATGTTCACCTGTATCATTCAGCTGGTGAGAGGAGGCATTCGAGGAGATGTAAAGGGCGACAAATAACTGAATATGAATAAAATTAAATGAGTGTGATGAACCCAGTGAGAAAAGAAAGCAGGAATGCAGAAATTATATCTGTTGCAACAGTTGTGGATATTGTACTTTTCTTTACAATCATAATTCCTTTTTAAATGAATAATGACAAAATGTCCCGTTATGTATTAAAGTAGCAAACTTTTCTCATTAAATTAAAATGTGTATTCATATTTATTATTATTCTATAACATTCTTGTATTTTGTGCATTTCCAACCATTTATTGTATGAAAAACTCAAAGATTCACACTGTCCTGACTTTGATTTTAAATAATGATATGCTTCAGAAAAAAAAAAATGCTAAAAGCAAGTTCTGTGGAAATTCTAGCCTGGAGGGACAAAAGCCAGTTGGAGCCGTTGTCAATGCTCTGCTTCACTCTGACAAGGTTTTCTTTATATAGAAATCTTTTTTATGGAATGCCCCTTAAGATGTACCATCTCGTTTTCGAGGGGGTCCAAAAACATAAAACAATACATTATGATCAACAATTACACAAACTATGCGCAAAACAATATTTAAGATAAAGAAAAAACAAGACAAGAAAAACTTGCTCACTCCTACACCTCTCCACACTCCTGCCCATGTACAGATGTAAGACACAAAATTAAAAAGCTAGGAATGCTCGAATCAGTGATTATTAAACATGTCACATAATTGCAAAAAAAAAGGCAATAATGTAAAGAGCAATATTAGCTGGATTTTTTAAAAAATTTTTATTAATTAATTTTTTTTTTCTTGTTTACTTACATTGGTTTCACCACTACACAAAGTCCTGACATTCCTAGGGATAACAGTTGAACAGCATTACAACAATGACAACAAAAATGCATACAATGATAAACAAATGAATACCTCAAAAAGGAGTATGTGTCAGGATTTGGGTTTCTCCCTTTGCTTTGTTTTCAGGGTTCCTGTTTTATTTTGTAGTTTCCTGTTTAGTTCCCTCGGTTCTCGTTTAGCTTCATTGATTTCCCGTTATTGAGTTCACCTGGGTTCATTTAGTTAATTTGTTTCACCTGAGTCTCGTTTTGTTCTGTGTATTTATACTCCTCAGTTTTCATTCCTTGTTGCTGGATCATTTGTTGTAGTTAGTCCCTTGAGTGTCCTTTGTTATAATAAATCCACTAGAATCGACATCCCTGTTCCCCTCATCTCTGCGTTTGGGTCCACTCCTTCATCATCTTCACTGCCCGTTCCTGAGAGTATGTTATTCAATCTCGCACAGAATGATGAAATAGAACTACAATCATTGACAAGGATTTCGTGACTGCATTAATCTCAAGACTAAAAGTTTTTACAGACATGTTTTTTAGTTGATGTCTTGCACATTAAGAGGCAGGAGGGTCAGGCGGGAGAGGAGTGCTGGCATGGCTATATTAAAGTAAGATTATCTCAGACTAAAGGGTCGGTTAGCCTAAATGTAGCAAATGTAACAAATGTGGTTCTGCTCTATGCTTGTGTTTGATTAGATCTGTTATATATTTTTATGATTACAGAATAATTCTGAAAGAGATACAGTGAAGGCAGAGCAGCAAACACTCGGACAAAACACCAGAAAGGATCAGAAAACACGTCAGTCCTGCAGCGTTAAGTTATGGCTCAGACTATATCTGAAGCTTCTTGTGCTGCATGAAATATTGGTTCATTTAAAATAAATTCATGTCAAGGATAAGTTTTTAAGTCTGTACTGGCATTAAAGAACTATTTACACATCATTTTGGTCCTCTTGGAAAGTTTAAAGTGAAAAGTGAACTTTCAAAACATTTAGGATATTATCTAATTGAAAAGGGAACAAACACAACATGTAAGTTATGCAGAATATGATAAAACTGTGAGCACCTGTTATAATTCCAATTAAAAAAAAAAAAAAAAAAGTATTTCCAGTTCTGCAAAGCTTCTTGACTCATTTTTTTTTTAGCTTGCAAAAGTGGGTGGACCTGAATCCTGATTTGTATATAAGCCAGCAGCTGTCACCTATGCTTAGTGGGCTGAGATCTTCCAAGTTAACATCTACAGCTAGAAAGCAGCAGGTAGTAATCTCAATTTATTCATGACACACTTTTTGCATCTGCATATTAGAAATCTTTTTTTTTTTTTTTTGTTTTTTTTTTTTTTTTGTTTTATCAGAGTCTGTCAGAACGTTTCTGGTCAACATGCCTCCACCTGGAACTTGTATCAATTTGTGCTACCAGGATGGCAGTGAAGGAAGCCCCTCTAACCCTGCCAAGTTCAACAACCAAGACTATGCACAGCTGAAGGATACCTGTATCCAGAAAAGTCAGCCTTTTGTGGACAGAACCTTCCCACCCAACAGCCGTTCTTTGGGTGACCTTCCAGACATGCCTAGCTGGATGAAAGTGGAATGGCTCCGTCCACGTGTAAAGTGCTTTGAAATATGTTTCATGTAAATGTGATGCTAGCAGGTCTTTTATGTCTATCACTAATATGTTGGTGGTAAATATGCAATTTTACATTCTGAGATGTGGATTTAAAAAAAAAAAAAAAAAGTGCTTATCTTTTCTTGTCGATATGATCATGTTTTTTTGTCTTGTCCAGGAGATCTTGGAATTACAAAACATCAAGGATGAACCTAGGTTTTGTATGGACGGAGCCTCAAGGTTTGACTTCAGTCAAGGACGTTTGGGTGAGGAAAAATTAAATATTGAAAATATATAGTGGGGGAAAAAAAAGAATCGTTTTGAAACATGCTTTATTTCTTGTTAATTTTTAAACAGGTAACTGCTGGTTTTTGGCTGCAATTTCCTCTCTGACTTTCCAACAAGAGATGATGGCTCAAGTTGTGTATGTGGACCAATCCTTTGAGAACCATGCAGGAATTTTTCACTTTAAGGTAAAAACTTACTGAAGCACAAAATGTGTTGAAGTGATGCTTTCACTGTATGTCTACAAAGTCATTTATGCTTTTTCCTGCTTCAGTTTTGGAGATTTGGCAAGTGGGTGGATGTTGTCATTGACGACTTCTTGCCAACATTCAATAATAAGTTGCTGTTTGTGAAAAGCAAGAGTGGAAACGAGTTCTGGGCTCCTCTGCTGGAAAAAGCATATGCCAAGTATGTAGCGAGCTGACATATCTGTTTACAGTTTTGACCCGAACACCGGTCAACATTTGAAACGGTTGATTTTAAACATTGTTTTTCAGAGTGTGCGGTTCATATGCTGATTTAAATGTTGGGTGGGAATCAGAGGCCTTAAAGGATTTCAGCGGAGGTATAGCCCTAAATTACAAAATGGCCGACTATGCAGACGAGAAGCTCTGGCAAATACTGAGACAAGCCACTAAGTGCAACTCATTGATTTGCTGCGGCACTGACCAAACAGAGGTAAGAACCACTTTCTCACAGCAGCATTTAACCCTTAGGGTTACAGTTCTTAACTAATGGATATGACAGTAAAACTTCTTAAAATAGTCACTGATCTAAAAATATGAATTTTTTTTTATTTTGGGAGTTTTGTCAAATAGAATTACTAAATATGTGATTGAAGTGATATATTGTCAAATTGAGTGTTCTTCTTGAACTTGAACTTCTCTACCTACTGTCTGTTTCAGGAGGGAGAGGTCAATGATGCTCTCTCTGGATTGGTTTACCAGCATGCATATTCTGTCACAGGCGTCACTGAGGTAAACTGCAGAGCTGAAACTGTATTGGAGGAGAGACGTAATAAAAGCCTTAAGAACCTAAAAGCAACAGGATTTAGACAATATTCTGCATAATCAATATATTTTTTTGCATTGATTGGTTCCAAAATCTTTACTGACAGGTTGAGTATGATGGGACCACAGTGAACCTGGTGCGAATCATGAACCCTTGGGGTCAGGTAGAGTGGAACGGAAAGTGGAGTGACAGGTATTTGAATGACTTATTTCCTACTTGAATATTAAATCAATAAAGCACAGAATTACTTTGAAATGAATAACTTCTGGATATTTCATCCATTTTCTTAGCCATCTTATCCGTCCTAATATTTCTTCAAATTAAAATCAGTACTAATCGTTGTGTATTATACGATAAATGTATTTCTTTCCTGTGTTCAGCTCAGATTTATGGGAAAAAGTGAGTACAGCAGATCAGGAAAAGTGTTTCCAGCACAACAATGGAGAGTTCTGGTAAATGATCCCTGTTAAAAGTACAAAAAAACTACAACGTTCAGTTTTGTATCAGTTCTCTGACCAATTCTAAAGTCAGTTTTGGTGTTATTCAAAACTAATTTAATCAGTTTCTTTGAAAAAAAAGATTTTTTTCATTTTTTTTTTTTTTTTCTCCAAGAGTTTAGATAGTTTAATGTTACAGTGAAACTGAAAAAGTATTTGCTTGTTTAGATTTACAGACTAAAGGAGAAGTTTTATTGGACTTTTTTGGTCTTGAGAACAGTCCCGTTTTCCTGACATTTTTATCTTGTTGAATCTAAGGATGGAGCTGAAAGACTTCCGCCAACACTTCATGGATGTGTCCATCTGCTGTCAGACCCCAAACTTCACTGATGGTGACTTCATCTGCCAGTGGAAATGCATGAGCTACGATGGTGAATGGGTAGCAGGGGCATCTGCTGGTGGCAGGATGTTTGATGGTGAGAAAAGTTTATTCTTTTGCTTTCATGCTCATCTTTGTCTTTTACATCTGTAAACACAAAAGTTGCCACATTTTCTGTAAAATGCTTTGACATTGCTGCTGTTTCTCTTCACCAGGAGAAGTCTTTGCAAAAAATCCTCAGTATCGCATTCAGGTGACGGTAATAGACAAAGAAGATCCAAAAGATGAAAACATCTTGCTTTCCCTGATGCAGAAACCTCAACACGGAAATCGGAAAAAGATACGATTGTACCCAGTTACACTCGATGTCTTTAAGGTACGTTTTCTAAAGTCTCCATCCTGTTTGTTTTTAGCTTTAGAAACCTTATACAAATGAAATGTCAATCTCTAATGTCAAAGGAATTCCATCTCCAGTCTCTGTATCTTTTTGCAGACTATATCTTAACATTATCAGACCCCTTGAGTTCCCTTTAATATTTCCTTGAAACTGTGGATGAATTTGGATCCATCTCACGTAACAGAATCCACTGGAACAAATCTGAGACTTTAAATGGGCCTTTAAATAAGTTTATCAGTTTGAACAATAAATGTCATGTCTTCTTAGTGTATTTAACTGAATATAGGACAAAAAAGATTCCTAAATCAGTTTATTTTGTTATATTTACATTTCACACAACATCCCAACTTAACTGGAAATGGGTTTTAGATCACATCTAACTACTGTCAATTGGACACCTGAAGGAATACATCACCTATGTGTGGCACCGAAACTTACTTTACTTTAAACGGCCCCTTATACTTTAGAAATCCTCATGAACAATATTACAGGCAACACTGACAGATGGAACTCACTCCCACGGCCTAATTGTGGTAAAATAAATAGTCTAAAAAAAAAATCATTATCCTTCTCAAAACAATATTTTCCATTTCAGCTTGCAATTGACAAAAGCTGTTTGGAAGAGGTTGACATTATATTCAGATTATTTGTATGGAATAACAAGAGACCTAGGGTTTGCCTCAAGAATTCTTATGTAGACTGGAATAAAGGCTAGGTTTCCCAAATGGGTACAAAAAGTATGCATTTATTGCAAGGCATCCTTTGAAATAGGCTTACAGTTTTACATCGAGAAATCAAATTAAGCTCAGTGTTTTGATTATTTTAGTGCATAACTATGTGATAATCACAGATTTGTGGGTAATGGGAAATCCCAAACCAATCTGGAAAGCCACAGGCATCATACATTTTGAAGCTTGTCTTGTCTTTTATCACTCAGTGATACATCCAGTATAGCGGTGCTAAAGTACCCACTTTTATTAGGCTTTTTCTTTTTTCTATGTTGTGTGTGAACGTGTGGTGCGTTATTTAACTATTTAATTGTATACATATTTTTTGTAATTGCCTTAAAAATATTTCAAGTAAATAAAAGGTATGATTTAAGAAATTTTTTTTGCTTTTGTTATGTAAAACAGTTTTAGTTAATGCAAAAGATCTGAAAATATATTTTTATATAATGTTAAAGCTACACTTACAGAGTTGGTTTGTACAGAAAATACTGCTCCAGAACGGACTGATTGTAAAACTGTAATAATGAATTTCTTCTTCTGGTTTCTCACCCAACAGGTTCCCCCAGGGGTAAGCCCACATATGATCAAATATAACACACAAAAATATATATTTATGTTCATGCCCAAGAAATATTTTTAAGACAATAAACAACTTTATTCTCTTTCTAGACTCCTAAGGGACACTTGGGTCCCAGCTTCTTTCGTAGGAATGGCCCTGTCAACTCACCACAGATTTACAGACGTGAAAGAGATGTGATTGAGCTGCTCAGCTTGGAACCAGGAGAATATGTGATTGTTCCCTCTACCTACAAACGCAACATGACTGCAGATTTTAATCTCACCATCTACACCAAGTCCGACACAAAGATCAGGTGGAATTTTCTTTTTAGTTTTTGCAGATTTTAATATTGACTCCCTGCTGCCATAAATGGGCCGTATACTTATCAAACAAAAAGTTACTGTTTGTGATTGAAGGAATTGATTCTGATCTGATTCTTCTCTCCACCCAGTGTGCTTGTGGAAAATACCGATGATGAAGAGGTATAAAATAATACATTAAAGTGCATTTACGTACCTCATCTTATTAATTGTTTAAATCACATATGAAAAACATTTTTTTAAAGAACCCTGACAATACCACCAAAGAGGATGAGGATCCCATCCGTGACTTATTCAGCCACTTTGCTGATCAGGTGTGATATTTGTCCTTTTTCTCTCCCCACTAAAACGCTGGTTAGTGATTACAGTTCTGTCTTACTGTTGTCAGGATGGTAACCTGAGTGCACGCCAGCTCCAGCAGCTCCTGAATGATAATTTCCCTCATGGTATGCTACATGTTTTGAAATCAGTACTCACTTTTAATGACTCATACCTCAAAATCGTCATAAAACACTGATGTTTTCCATGTTTGTCCTTCTGATGGCACCTGGCAAGGCTTTGAACTGGAAACCTGCAGGAGTATGATGGCTATGGTGGATGTATCCTAAAAGAATGAAATGTTTTGTGTTTTGTTTGTTTGTTTTTTTAAATCACATGCCAGACAGTCAAAACTAAGTAAAAACACTTAGATTGACTAATTGTTTTTCCTGCTTTTGATGGAAAATAATTAACATTCAAAGCTCGATTGAAAAGTGAGGATGACTTTTGCCAAATTCTCAGTTCTCTGGAAGAAGATTCAAAATTACAAGGTAATGTAGCAATTATGAAGAGGCTGATAGAAACACATTTCAGCGAACTTCCCTCTAATCTGCTGAGTATGTAAATACGATGCATATCTTTGATGTTCAGTCTGCACACATATGAACACGTTGAAAAGATTAAGTTTTTAATTTTACACCAATCTTCTTGGCAGAATCTTTTTCATCAGTCTGATAAGAATTCCAATGGATCCATGTCTGTCAGTGAGCTAAAGAAAGCACTTCAGACAACAGGTGACATTATTGACTGTTTACTTAAAGCAAAACATATTTTGACCAATGCAACAGAAGAGAGCACCAACCACTGAATTCAAGTCTGAATAAATCTTTCTCTTTTTCTTGTCGCTTCCAGGAGTAAAGGCAAATTCTCTGTTGGTGAAGCTGCTTATGTTTCGATATTCAGGGGTGTCATCCACTTCCTTGGAAGACTTCATCAGACTCATGCTGCGCCTGGAAACGATGTCAAGTGAGTATAATAGCAAATTTAGGCACAACCCTTTTAAAAATACTTTTAATCATTTAAACAGTACAGAAGAACAACATTTATAAGATTCCCACATTTAATATATGTTCATGTCTGGGCTTTTTCATGTCTGTTTTCTTTACAGGCATCTTCAATGAGAGATCGTCTGATGGAATGATCCATCTGTCTTGGGATGAGGTAAGTCTGCTTCCACATCATATGAACACTTGACATGGAAAAGATGTAGATGAATTGTTCATAAAACATAAAAGTAGGAAAGTCTGTTAAAATATCAAAATGGCTGGGTGTTTGATGGTATTTCAGGTCAAGGGTTTTGTTGATGGTCATTTAAAATAACTTACATATTACACGTAAATGCATTGTAGAAGTAGCATTTTGCACTGGAAGCCGACTGATCACTTATGCTTCCAGTGTCAGATCATTTGACATCTGTATTGTGCAGCTTTTTCTGTGTAGAAATGTGCTATTTAAATCATATACGATATGAGTAATTGTTTGAACTGACCTTTTCTTTTGTTTTAGTTGTCGTACCTGTTCATGTACAACTAGATGACAGCCGACACACCAGCCAAGCAGACTTACAGGAGAACAGTCCTGGAATCAAGCCCAAGCAACCACATATTTAAACCTTATGTTTTTCATTGAGAGGGAAGGGGGATAAAATTTAAGGGGTAAATTTAATTCTAAAATACTACAGGTAAATACAACAAGGAGAACTTTTGTTGGGTTGAATTGTGGAATAGCTTGGAGGGGAGGCTCAGGGAATGTAGCTATATAGCTCAGTTTTAAAAAAAAAATATATAAAAAAATTTTTATTTTATGAGGTATATTAATGAGGAGGGTGTTTGAGTATTACTGGGTGTTACTATTAAGTTTAGTCCTTTAAGGTAAAGTTAAGGTACTTTGGTGTTATCTTCAGTTATGTATGTTTTATAGTTATAATATTATAGAATATTGGATAATGATATACCATCAGAAATATCACGCTATTGACAGGAAGATAAAAGATGCATTATTAATGACTCATGAGGATTGGGGTGGGATAATATAAGTTTTTACTTCCTCCCACTCCTTTTTTGGATATGTAAAGAAAATATGTAGTTGTCAGTTTGCTTTTCCAAGCATTACTATTTTGTCTGTTAATACTATATGACAATTATGTGCGTTTTACATGTTGAAATAAATTCAACTTCAAATTCACATTTTTTAAGAGATTACTTCTTTCTATGATAACAAATTTCTCCCACCTATATGTGCAGTTATCCCACATGTCTTAGTGCAAACATTCAGTATTTAGTTTCTCATTTTGTCTACTTTCTTGCTTTTAATGTCAAACATTGTCAGATTAAGAAACTTTTTTCTTTTTACACTAAATCTATTTCAACAACTTATCAGAGACTGCTGTGCTTGACCAGTCATCCAAAAACAGACTCAGGAACGCATAGAAACAAAACTTAAAATGTTATTGGAAAACAGAGAAATATTAACCTTTTTGAATTGTGTAGGCCCATTTTGATTTAAAATGTATTAAAAACAATAAGCCATGAAGTTATAAAGATATTTACCTTCATTTTAAGATGCTCAGTCAATCTCCTAATAAATTGACTGATGTTCAAATTAAGTGAAGAGTGGGCAGTAAATATCAAATCAAGCAAAATAATCAAATATTATCAAGAGTATGTATAGACTAAGAGTTTAGCAGATGTTTTAAAGTGTAAGTACAAAGTAACTCAATTAAATAACATGTCATTTGCAGCAATCATATTTTTTAAGCAGTAGCTCAACAATCAAGTTGAGGATCAATGATTCCAAGACTTTGTCAAGACCAGATGCTATCCCTCTGCTGACCTGCAGGGGTCTCTATCGCTCCATCTCAACCTGTGCTTTGGAGTAGATGGTGATGATGGAGCTTGAAGTCTGGTTGGAGTTGTACGTACAAGGAATGATCAAATACTCTCCAGACTCCAAACTGTGTATCTTGATCAATTCCCTTGCCTCAGCAAACTCTGACATTTACAGGTGGAATATCCTGGAAGAGTGAAGATGGAAGATGACCTTGGGGAGCCTTAAAGACAATCAGACATCTCCTTTTTTTCAATGTCCTATGGTGGGTGGATGTTTGATTATTGTATTGTGATTTTTGTGTTAAAAAAATTTAAAATAATTCTTATTTTACATGCGATAGTACCTTATTTAAAGAAAAGAGATGGATATAAAATGAGACTTTTGCATTTTAAAAGTTTGAACTCAATGAGTGCATGCACATAAATATGAAAGCATCACTGACCTTATTGATCACAAAGCCCATGATGTGATATTTCACCTTTTTCATCGGGCTTTTGCAGCAGAGACAGCAAGATGTTGTTTCCTCCTTTGTTTTCTTTCACCCTGAGAAGGTACAGTGGAAATTCCTCGGAGGAAAAGTATAAAGAGGTTACAGCACATGTAAAACTGTATCAAAATCTGATCGGCATCTACTTTATACTGTTTATTTTTAAGATTGATAAGATAGAGAGTCCTGCCAAAGCACATCGTAACATTCTGGACAGTATTATAGTCATTTATTTTTGTGAACTTTGTTTTCCACTGTTTGGTAAATTATTATTTAAATAAATTTGTAGGAAAAGGCAGAAAACGTCACAGAAGTATCAAAAGTCATTTGTAGGAATAAATTAGGTAATGATCAGAAATGTCATCTTAAAAGAAAGTCTCAAGGGGGGACACTGGACCCCCCAGCAGTTTTTCCAGCCCCCCAGCGGCCTTCTCTAAGTGAACAGCTCTACTGAGACACAGTGTCTTCATTGAAAAAGGTGGGGCTGTCACAGCAAAGTCCATTTCCTTGTAGGAAATGGAAAAAATCCTCCATCTTCATCTTGAAACAACAGTTGACAAGAGTCAGGGTCAGAGCTTATAATAAACCCTTTTGTCTTTTTAAACATCAGCTGCAGTCTGCACACTCTTCATGGACGCAATGATCATTTTCTGTCTGAAACTCATTAATTGTTCCATGAATTAATTGAATGAAGTCCACAGATCAAAAATATTCCAAAAATCCTGATTAGGATTCATAAGCTGTTCCAAATTATGTACATGGAAATGTTGTTTAAGGGGTGTGTTAAGTTTCAGTTATTGTGTTTTGAGAGCTTTACCAGAACACACTTTCATACACTCTGCCCAGACCTCCTCACTCGCAGTGCTCCACAGAGCTGACCTACAACACAGATCCACTCTTATTTTTAATAAATCAAAGTGCTTGCCGAGCTGTACTGTAATCTACAGACAGATACAGCTTCACTACTATTACTTGTCATTCCAGTCTATGGTCCACCCCTCTCCCCCCAGGGGTTCCAGAGTCTCACCAGATTCACCTTTTTCCTCCGTTCTCCACCTGTTAATAGAAGACAACAGTGTGAGAAAAGAGAGTATGATGCAGACAAACTGCAATGGGAGAACCTAAAGCATGCTAAACTGAATGAGGATTAGACCTGAATTGTGTTCATTCATTCATTCATTGATTTTCTAAACCGCTTAATCCAATTCAGGGTCTCAGGGAAGCTGGAGCCTATCCCAGCTGGCTTTGGGCGGAAGGCAGGGTACACCCTGGACAGCTCACCAGTCCATTGCTGAATTGTGTTGATTTGTTTAAATAAAAGAGAAATGCAAACCAGTTTGACACCAGTCACAGCAAAGCATGTCTATCCACCAAACCAAATGTCTCAGAAATATTCTTTCCTTTCCTCTGCAACAGATTTACTTTTTTGCATTTAATATGGGTTATTTCTTTTTAATCCCAGTATAAATGAGCATGTCGTTATCTTTTACCCCTGTAAAAGTTCCACATCTCATCATAGTTTCAAACTGGGCGACTATTCATTACATCCCACAGGTCACTGGGGCTTTTGGACAGTTTGTAGTTCATGTGGACTTCCCCCCTAAAGTCCTTGAAGGCTTCAGATGGGTTCCCAGTAATCATATCTACATAAGATCCACAAACTAGTGACATAAAAGGAGAAAGTCCAGGCAATAATCCTTAATTTTAGATTTGTTTTATATACATATATATATATATACATATGTATATATTTATAGTTGGTATGTGCGTTCTCCGGGATGGGTGCAAAGCTTGAAATGAAAATTTAGGTGTTAAAATAAGCAATTTATTTTTTTTACCTTAAGAATAATCTCAATATTGTTTTTTGGGATTTTCCACCTAAGTGAAGTGAAATATCCCAGCATATTTATTCTTGAAGCTTTGTGTTTCAATGGATGAAAGAAACCAACAGTTGCATGAGATGCAAACACGAGAGCATGTTGTTGTAGTCCCTCGTTTCTTACTGTGCCTAAATTGTGTATTTATATGTTGTGACCTACCAACTTCTCCTTGCTTGAAGTCAAACCTTGAAGTCCCATCGGTAACAAACTGAAGCATCGGGATGAAAATCCTCTTTAATGTGAAGCATTTGGAACTCAAAAAACATGAAATAAAATGAAGGATTCATGACAAAACATTTGACATAACTTTCTCTTCAAATTTGCTCTAAAACATGGTATTTAAATGCTGGATGTTGATTCACATATGGTCAAAGCCATTTCACCTCTGAGCTGCAATATCAAGTTTTCTTGAAAGACAAAATTGACTTTGGGAAATGTCAAAGATGTAAGACACCAGCACAGTAGTTTAGGCAGAGTATGATTTATAAATAAAATCACCTATTTCAACAGCATACCAGGAAATTACATATTTATGGGTCATCATGCAATAATCCTCAGATGATCAGAGTTCAAGCAGCAGTTCCAGATCATTTAATCTCAAACACAACGAAGAACATGTAGTGCGAGACCTTTGTAATGGACCCACCAGTCTGTGTTGACTTAAGATTAAAGCAATTTAGTAGAGAAATAGTGATGTCAGAAAAAAAAAAACCCACAAAAATCTCAACTTAAAACATGTTACACTAGTGGCACCAAGCCTGCAGTTAATATATGAACTCTTTTGCATGCATTTATTCTGGTGTAAACATGCAGGACATATTTGTCATCATTCATGTTCCCTCAGTGACAGGTTATAAGCAACATATCTTATTAACTGGTTAAAATACTTTGTAAACTCAGTGCTGACTAAACTGGTTTCCCCATTTCCACGATTCATTTGAATAATCAAGACATACACACGTCAGTTTAACAGAGAAAACGGTTTTACTGATACATTTTAATCATGAAGATAGTCAGACAAACAGTCACTAGACATTGACAAACAGGATACTTAAAAACAGAAAGCAAACATTATGTAAAGTCAGAAAAAAGTTATATAAAATAAACTAAACAGCTAAATGGCAACACCACATGAAGCATAACGTTGACCCAGAAAACAGTTATGGTGCCATCTGTCAAAAAGCTTCTTAATAATTCAAAGATGAATGATGTTTTGTTCATCAGGCAGGAGGAACTGACAGCAGGTAAGTAAGGCACCAAAATCCCATCAGGCCAAAGTTCACTCGTTCAGCCATCTGAAGAATACACTTAAAATTAGATTGACAGGATATTACATTTACAAGAGTTCACACTTTGGTTAGGAAATGAGACAGTGGAAAGTTTTAAGAGTTAATGGGCAGCTGAAATAACCATTTACATATATCAACACTATATAGCCAGGATCACCAACTCCAGACCTCTTGGACCAGTTCTGCAGGTTCATTGGTTTCCTGCAGCAAACCACCCGACTCAAATTATGGGTTTAGAGGTTTATGCAGAGCTTCAGCTGCTGGGACAACCATTTCATTTGAATCAGGTGTGTTGCAGCAGGTAAACATAAAACAAACTGCAGGAATTGGGACAGTGTGTATGTGTGTCTGCTCAACTGGAAGCTCAAATGTTTATATTCAGGATGCAGTGACCAAAGCAAGAGGTATGAACGGTAGAAACATTTCAGTTTCTGACATCCGACCATACCTATACTTTTAGATTATGAGTAAATGGAAAACATGTCTTACCGCAGTGTGCACTGCTTGCACAACCCAAGCTCCTGAAACCACTGGATCCAAACCTGAAGGGAAGATATTTTAAGAAAAAAAAAAAAAGAAGAAAAAAAAAAAAAAAAAAAAAAAAGAATGTCAGGTTAGTTTAGAAATAATTTGAGAATTTTTTTTATGCTATCATTTAAAGTTCAGAAAACCGAAAGTCACCACTGATCAATCTGCCGGTAATTCCAGCTTTTTTCAGTTTGGGTTTCATCACAACAATTAATGACTGCAACATGTACTGTAGCTAAATCATTACCTCATATAGTCACTCAGCATACACCAAGAGGTGGATTAGCCTTGAAGACACCTACAATGAAAAAATGAATAATAAGAACAAGGAGATGCCTTTACAGCTCAAGAAAAACTGAATCAACACTCAGAAAAGTGAATGAGACAATCGTCAGTTGTCGCATCTGACGGCACTTCCTATTTTAAGCTTTCATCACAGATAAATCAGCAAAGACTCAGAGGTATGAAGTTTTAATAAACTCACCAAGACGTTTACACCACTTGCAAGGTGAAGCAGCAGTACAGTTGAGGAGTTTCATTTCAAATCAATCCTGACCAGCTCAAAACTCTGCAAAAGAAGAGCAAAGGTCTAAAGGAAAAGAAATACCTACAGAAAGCCAAACTTAGAGAAAATGCTTTCATCTTTCTGTTCAGAAAACTAATGATCAACACTGAACAATCTGACGGTAATTCCAGCTATATCAGTTTTAGTTTCATCACAACAGAAGCAGCCAGTTTTCATTTAAAAGAAAAATATGTCCAATTTACCTGCACAGAACCACTCAGCCATTTTGGATGGAGCCTTTCACACCACAGCGAGGCAACTAATATGAAACAAACACATTAGTCAAGGCACAGAGTGATGGCAGCACATCCAATACTCAGCAAACTACATCATCAGGTCTCACATCTTTTGAAATATAGAACATTACTGGTCAACATTTAGTTCCATTTTCACTACAGCTTCTTGGGATTTCAATTTTAATATAAATTTCTGCCATGTCTTACAAAGCTTTATTTAATTTAAAAAAAAAAAAATTAAAAAAAAAAAAAAGCAAGTTGCCAAAAACTGAACTATTCATAACCAACCTGAGTTTGTTTAAATGTGCTTTTCTTGGGATGTTTTAGCACATCTGGTGAGAAGAAAAAAAAAAAAAAAACACCATGAAAATCAGCTTCCTTTGACTGCCACTGTTCATTTTTCCCAAGTCAGTTGCAGTTTGAGGCTCAGAACAGTGAGCAAGAAACATCGTCAGTTGTCGCATCAGACGGCACTTCCTATTCACAGTTTTCATCACTGTCACAACTGCATTAATTAGTTGAAACAACTTTGCACTTACTTACTTCCCAATGACAAAAGGACACCCCAAGGTGGCTTGGTTTGGAAATTTGTCGAAGTCATGTTGTCAGAAGACAATGATGTATTCCTGAGATGATAAATACAATGGACATAAATTTAAAACTAGTAATAAAACAGCATTTGATTTATCTAAACCTTATAATTTAATCCCATAACAGACGTTTACATGTACCCTATTTAAATTCAAATACCACACTTTAAAAATACCTAGTATTCCCCAGTTTTACTTCCATGCCGGTTGATACAACCTGCTGCTATACTACCCCGATTTTATTTTTCCAAAGCCTAAACAAGAACTTTTGCATAAATGCAATTTCAGATTAATGTTGTGCAAAATTCTCAAAACGAGCTGCCATTTAAAGCTATAAAATCAAACATTATTCCCGTCGCCACCACGTGGCTGATCAGAGGCCCTTTCCTACGTTTCATCATTACCGCGCAGACGGTAAATATCTCAATTTAACTCACAATAAATTTACATAGCATTTCTTAATGGTGGAACTATGGCTTCTCTTGTTTTGGTTTCTCAACGTTAACAAAGGCTTGATAATAGCCGACTTCTATCGGACAACTTACTTCTTAATATGGGAGCAGGCGAAAAGGGCCGAAAGCGAGCGTGGGACCTTTTTAAACTCTGACTGTCGCGGACATAAGACGTCACTATCAGTTAAATCCTGAAATTGACGTAGAAGAAGATCATTGGCTGGAATCAGAGCCTGTTCACCGCTTTTAAACTGCTGCGCAGAGAATTAATCAATAATAATAATCAGTCCTTGATTTGTTAGGTAAAAAAAAAAAAACACCCAGTACGATTAAATAATTATACCAATATTATTAAATAATTTAATTTTTTTATGTTTGTATTTCATTTTCTAAAATAAATGTGCCTTTTTTCCTTTACCTTATATTTCTGGTAATACGACACACGGTTAACTAATTTAGAAAAGAAGAAGAATAAGAGTTAAAGACGCTCTTAAAAGTACTTCACAATACACTACGGTAAGCTAAATAATTTCCTTTCATTTTTTTTAGTTTTATTTATTAGGAACAAAAATGTATTCGACTGTATGTGTAAGAGATGTTTGTGGCCACAGGGTTGCACTATTTGATAAATTACTCAAGTTTTCTTTAATAAATCGTGTAAAGTAATTTTATTGCCAGAGTGTGTGTCTGCTGTGTGTGCGAAGAGTTGAGTCTGGACACTGGCTTCATTGCGCACTTTTTATTCGGAGTCAAACTTTGGATATCACATCACACAACTCTAGATTACCGTCTTTAATGTGCTTCAGGTAAAGTTGGTCATCTGTTTTGTTTGTTGACTTTTGTTTGGTTGTAATCACAAGTTTTGTAGATGAGTTATTTGTAGTTTCTAAATGCATTGGTTATCTTACACCTCCTGTAATCCTGTACCAACAAATAGTTCTCCCAAAAAACGCTTGCTGTGTTTTTAAGGAAAGACTAAATATCAAGGGTTTTGAATGATTTATTTTTAATACTGAATTGGCTACTTGCTTAACAGTTTTTACAATTTTCAGAATCACGTCCGTCTGTTTGCCAGATAAAAAAGAAACTTTTTCATACATTAATAGCTTTCTCTGCTTGTAAAATGTAATATTAATAAAGGCCTGCTGAATGAAATTTTAATTATTGAACATTTGGTCTATTTCAGGCAAACTTGGAAGAGATTAATTGTGTCCTTCCCTGGCTTTAAGGAATGAGTGGTGATAGAGAATAGGGAGTGTATTTGTGTTAGTGACAACTTGAATGTGTGTCTGTTCATACGGATGCAATATTGAACAACTGCAGCAGAATGTTGCCACCTGTGAAAAAGGATCGGATCATTACTCATCTCCCAAAGGTGTGTAAACACACACATGCACACAAACTATCTATCTATCTATCGATCTATCGATCTATCTATCGAGATCAGATCTGTTTTGGAAAGCATTCCATTCCACTTACCCTTTCAGTTTCAGTTTCAGTTTCAACCCTTGCCTTTTCTTTGCATTTATCAATTCCTTGGATCAAAATGATAACAATTTAATTTTGATTTAATTCAATTTAATTGTTATATATATATATATATATATATATATATATATATATATATATATATATATATATATATATATATATATATATATATGTGATGTGTGTGTATAGTGTTTAAATAAAACAATTAATTTCGGAGACTGAAAGACCCCCACAAGGGATCAGTCCCATCCAACTACTGGCAAATAACCTACCTCTCCACAACATGAAACCTCCTGTCAGGCATCATATTGGCTAAGGTAAGTGGGCACATGGATCAATACATGGAGGAGACACAGAAAGGCATTGGCAAAGGAACCAGAGGAGCCAAACACCAGCTGCTGCTGGTTGACAGAACAGTCGGCCGAGACTGCAAAACTAGACAGACGAACCTGTGCACCGACCAGAAAGCCTACGACTCAATGCTACACACATGAATCCTGGAATGTCTGAAGCTGTACAAGATCAACAGCAACATAAGGGCTTTCGTTGCAAACTCAATGAGGCTGTGGCAGACCATCCTAGAGGCCAACTTAAAGCCAATTGCACAAGTCTCCATCAAATGTGGCATAAATCAAGCAGATGCCCTGTCCCTACTGCTGCTCTGTATAGGCCTGAACTCGGGAATGGGGCCACCATCAGCCTCCTCCTGTACATGGATGACATCAAGCTGCACGCTAAGAGTGAGCAAGACATCGACTCACTGATCCACACCACCAGGATCTACAGCAGGGACATCAGAATGTCATTCGGACTGGAAAAATGTGGGCGGATGATAACAAAGAGAGGGAAGGTAATCCATATGGAGGGCGTTGCACTCCCAGAGGGCAGAATAACAGATGTGGAGGAAAGTTACAAGTACCTGGGCATACCACAGGCAAATGACAACCATGAAGAAGCCACAAGGAAAGCTGCCACAGCTAAATACCTGCAACGAGTGAGGCAAGTACTGAGAAGTCAGCTCAATGGTAAGAACAAGATCCGGGCAATTAACAGCTATGCTCTGTCAGTGTTCCGATACCCTGCTGGGGATAATAAGCTGGCCAAAGGAGGAAGCTCACACCACGGATGTCAAAACATGGAAGCTGCTCACCATGCATGGAGGGTTCCACCCCAAGTCCAGTGTCGAGCGACTATGAACAAGTGCAAAGAAGGGGGCCGGGGACTGGTGAGCATCAAGGTCACTATTCAAGATGAAACATCCAAGCTCCACAAATACATCAGGAAGAGGGCACCGAAGGATGAAGCACTTAGTCAATGTCTCAGACAATGGAATCTGGAGGAACACGAGATGGAAGAACCATCATGGGAGGAAAAGCCCCTGCATGGGATGTACCACCGGCAGATCACCAAAGTGGCCAACATAAACAAATCCTATCAGTGGCTGGAGAGGGCTGGACTGAAGGATAGTACAGAGGCACTAATCATGGCAGCACAGGAGCAGCCCCTGAGCACCAAAGCAATCGAGGCCCAGATCTACCATACCAGGCAGGATCCCAGGTGCAGACTATGCAAAGGAGCCCCTGAAACAATCCAGCACCTCACAGCAGGTTGCAAGATACTAGCAGGCAAAGAATACATGGAGCGACATAACCAAGTAGCTGGCATAGTGTACAGGAACATATGTGCAGAATATGGACTGGAGACCCCTAAGTCCCAGTGGGAAACTCCCCCCAAGGTGGTGGAGAATGAGAGGGCTAAGATCCTCCTGGACTTCCAGATCCAGACAGATAAAATGGTGGTGGCCAACCAACCGGACATAGTGATCATGGATAAGTAGCAGAGGAAAGCCGTAGCCATCAATGTCTCCATCCCCAATGATGGAAATATCAGGAAAAAGGAGCATGAGAAACTGGAGAAGTACCAAAGCCTCAAGGAAGAACTGGAGAAGACCTGGTGGGTTAAAGAAACAGTAGTACCCATAGTGATCGGAGCATTCTGGGCCATGTCCCCCACACTGGAGAAGTGGCTCCAAAAGATACCTGGTGAGACATCAGACATCTCTGTCCAGAAGACAGGACCCTCAACCTCATGAAACAGCCACAGAACTGTGTGTATATATGTGTGTGTGTGTGTGTATATATATATATATATATATATATATATATATATATATATTGTATGTAGTTTTAATGATGTTTGAAATCTTATTTAAACAGAAATGTAGAACATTTTTTGATGTTTTACAGACTTTCAAGGACAACTGCAGTCATAAAAGTATACACAGAAACGCATGCACTGTAATGTAATTACAGCTAACAATATAACCATTGATGTAGAGGTTATTTTCAACTTGAAAAAGCTAAGAATCTTTCAGGAACTTGAAGCTTGTATGATTAGTGCTTCCTCTTTTGCAGTCATGAAAAACATTTGATTTAAGCTTTACTTTCCAGTGCATTTCTTATTTCTGACTATTTGTTTTTCTGCTTTCTTTGTAGTGTTTTAGCCCAAATGCAGCACTGCACACCAAAGAAGGCTTCCATCCACAGGTGAAGGCCGTGTGCCAAGCTCAGAAAGCAGATGCTGTGAGGTGAGATATCACGAGGGTTATTAAGACAACACTCTGCCTCCCATCTGGCTGTGGCTACACACTGAAATATGTGTTTAAGCTAAATGAGTTAACTCTGGCAGGGGCCTTTAAGTCACGCTATGTCTGCTCTGTCAGCTGATATCTATCTTGCAAACCCACCACTTCTGACTGCATTATTCCAGTGGTTTATTTAAAGATAAAACTGGTGAGATTCTTGTGAATCACATGATACAGAAGAAAAGAGACGATTCTGTCTGTATTTCAGCTGAAAATTTAAAGTTTAATGGAAAAACCACTTAGATATAGTGTTAATTTTAAATAAAAGAGACCCGTGTGGTTTGTGATTTGTGTATTTGTCAAGGATTAGATTTTGCTGTGGAATAATACACATTTGTTACACTGCAGTGTGACAGCATATGTGGCTTTACCTCAAACACCTCTCATATACTAAATTGGTGGAATATACTACATAACCTCATGTTATGGTGGTTCTCACAAATGTATTTGTAGTCATTTATGGGCTACAGTAATGGCGAAGAAGAATGAACACTCAATGACTTCACAGATATTTTCACAATGGCCATGCAGCTGAGAGGGTCAGAGGGTCATTGTTGCAGTGGTCTTTTGATTTAATGTGTTGGTAGTAAGTCAAATATGTGCCAGTACGTGTAACACAACAACTGAGCTGTTACATGTAACATCTTAAGTTTTGTTCCACGTACAGCACAAAATACAGTAATTTGATAGATTTATGTTGTTTAATTAAAAAACAAAAAGGAAAAAAAGAATCCCCGAAGCACTGATGTAATAAAGCAGGATTAGCATTCTTGGTTAAATGAATGTCCGAGATAATTAGAATTACAACATCCAGCGTGTCCAGTCAGAGCTTTATTAGGGAAGCAGCAGCTGCTGGATTCAAAGCATGAAAATAGGTGTAATGTTGACAATGTTGGTTTTGTGTTGTCAGCTTCAATATCGCCAAGGTCATCGTTGTGGGAGATGTTGCAGTTGGGAAAACATGTCTGATCAGCAGGTGAGGCACACACATAAATCATTTGCTTATTTAAAATCCTAACCATGCTGTTCACTTTAGATGTTGTCAAAATGTTGCGTTGCTTTATATTTGTGGTATCTTAAGCATGATTTGAGTTTTCTTCAATTTAAGCATGTACATTTTTTTATGTTAAAGCGCTGCCATTCAGGGTTTCAAGTTATCTTTGCTCTTAACATGTTTAACTGCTTTAAACTTTATTCTAGTGGAAGTAGTAGGAGAAATTTGGGCTTAATATTTGGAATAATTGTGCAAAATTACCATAAGAAACCATCACTTTGGGCATTTTACTTTATTAACTAAGTGTTAAAAATTGTTCAGTGAGTCTGACTCAACTCAAAATCTTGATAAGATACAGAGATAACAGATAATACACAGATAATATACTGTAATATTAGATATGATATTTTCCTGTATGTCGTCTCTTCTGGTTCTGTCAGGTTCTGTAGGGGTGCATTCAACAAGAACTACAAAGCAACCATTGGTGTGGATTTTGAGATGGAGCGTTTTGAGGTGCTTGGTGTTCCCTTCAGTTTACAGCTGTAAGTATGCCACTCCTGTTTCATACTATGCCTGACACAGTTGAACCTCAGCTTTATAAGAAAGTACCTTTCACCCTGCAAAATAATTTCCACCTCATTAGACGGTTGTTTGATGTTTAAACATCAAGTGTTTTGTTTACAATATTGGCTGTTACGGCAGAGCTGATGTTGTGTTTAGGGATATTTGTCAGTCTGTGTGAAGCCACTGATTCTTGGTGAAAAATAGCTGATAGTAATACATGTTAAGCTTTTTTTTAAACAAGCCATCCAGTGCTAATTTCTGTAACAGCCAAATATGCTAATTGTTTAAACTGTGTCTGATCTTTACCAGATGGGACACAGCA